>NW_017728994.1:22395787-22434039 GCF_001723915.1 Gavialis gangeticus | reverse complement strand
ATTCAGGGAAGAGGAGGGGAATTATTGCTGATATTGGAAAGGGTTAGTCCTGAGCCCCTTAGAGTTTTCCTCATCTGAAATTTTGTGGGCTTTCTTTACTACCTCTTGATGTACATTGGAGCTTCCTGAATGTGAAACGCATGGAAGGTATGTTTCATCAAATCTGAATCTGGAATTTCTCCAGGAAGCCTACCATTCCAAAAGTAAATCTGCTTTTCCAGTTCCCTCCTAAATTCTAAAAAATATATTGTACTCTGGTTAAATTTGTGGTGCATATGGTAGTATCAGTTAGGTTATTTTTAGTCAAGAAAACTTTCTTTTGCCTGTTTCAGCTGTTTTTTCAGTTGCTTGAACCCATCATATATAATATATTACTGAGTCTTCTTGAAAGTGGTTTCAAGAGTCCCATGCACAGATAGGTCTCTGTATTTGTCATGTTCACTTTAAATGCTCCCCTTGAGTTTCAGAAAATCATCCAGGGGTTTTTTAGTGCGAAAGGATCTGAAGGAGTCTGTGCAGGAGTCTGATGACTCCCCTTTTTGTTTTTTCTTTTTTTTCATCTTCCTGTTGAAACTGAAATTCAAATACAATGGGAATGGGTTGTTACAAAAATAGGTTTGCATGGTGTAGCTCAGTGTAACAAGTGACATTTAGGTATTCATTTTGCACTATATACTCAAATTGAAGTAGCCATTTAGAAAGCATAACTTTGCTCATAGTCACTTTTTTGTTTAACATGACTGACTCCTCCCAATGTTAACATGGCTCTTAAAATTTATCCCTATGCAGTACACCAAACGTTTCCCCATTATGTCTTCCAACACTGAGTTTTTACCTCTTTACATATACACAATACTGTACTAACGTGGCTTTTATACTTCACATACACATACAAATAATCTTTCATTTTAATGAATACTTTGACCTCCACAAAAATAAATTTTCTTTGCCTGCAACACAGGCTGCTCCTAAAATATCTCTTGGGTATGGCTGGCTTTCTTGTGAATTAATTTGGAAATACCTTTTTTTTTTTTAAATGAAAAGTTTTTATTACAGTAATACATGATTGCAAGGGTGATTGTGCAATCATAACCTGTTTATTTTTCTAAGTTACAGTTAAGGAGCTCTCATGATAGTTCCTTCTTTATAGATCTGAATAATCTGCATCTTTCTGTTGGTCTAGCTATTTCCATATGAATATCTAAACTCATTAGAATTATATCCAAAGCTTGGGTATGCTGCATTATTGTGCTATTTAATAAGCACTGCTGCTGCTGCTGCTTACAGAAATGCTATAGGCTGATTTTTCTGTTTTTTGCAGATCACTGCCATTGTTTGCTGAGTGCCCATGTGGGAGCACTTTCTGTGATCTAGTGCTTTTGCTGGTATAATACTGATTTAGAAAAACAACCTTCTTGGAGAGAAACATTAATTAGATGCAAAGAATGAGTTGTTTCATGCTTTTGGGGAGGGTGTGGAGGGGGGAAGTACAGCAAATAAATTATCTCCTATTTGTGCAGTGTTTTATGGTTGTCAGCTGTCTGTTGCCAAAGAATCACAATGGAGCTAAATGCTTGTGACACCTTGCCCAATCAAGGTATAGTAAAAGCCTGTTATGGAACTCGCTTTGTGACAACCTGTGCTAGTTTACATTAGCTTAAC
Source organism: Gavialis gangeticus (assembly GCF_001723915.1). Classification (NCBI taxonomy): domain Eukaryota; kingdom Metazoa; phylum Chordata; order Crocodylia; family Gavialidae; genus Gavialis; species Gavialis gangeticus. The sequence continues at coordinate 22,432,377 of NW_017728994.1, read as the reverse complement.
CAATCACTTTTTTCTGTGCTTGGTGAAATTTGTTAAATTAATTCAGTTGCAATTAGCAGATTTATGGGAAAGTACCCTGTTATCCTTTAATTGGAGAGCATAAAACTACAAACTGAATCTGCTGGTTCTATTTGTGTAATAGGCAATCTATCTACGACAAGGTTTGATCGATGGAGTCGTATGATGCCCTTGCCTTGTTTTATATTGGCTGTCAGCTCTTAACTGGGACTGAAGTATCTGGGTAACAAAAATTGATATAATGACTTAATGCGCCTTATTCTCTTTGAGCTACATCAGTTTAGAGCACTTCTGAGAGAAAAATGTCTGGAAAATATCAGGGAGTCATTTATCAACCTGTTTTCATTAGCATACTGCCTAGCACTGGCAAGGATTTGAATAAAAAAAAGCAGGATGGTACAATTTATTTCAGGTCTCATATTTCTTGGATGAAAGGAGACTTCTAATAAAAGGAAAATATGGAAAGATGCTTTTCTTGCTGATTTTTTTTCCTAAATAAAAAGCAGAAAAATCTTTTAAATTTGTTTAATCATAATGTATCAAGCACAAATGTATACAGGTAACTAAAAAGAATAACATAAAATGTACCTCTTTATTATTTTAGCTTTTTAATCAATTTGATGTACACTTTTTTTTTCTTGGGAAAAAGTGTGTTTTTATCTATGGACACATGAAAACAGTGTTTTGTGTGGGGGGAGTTTGTTGGTATAAAAGGTTTTTAAAGAAGTTAAGATCTGATCACTTTAAAGATAAAGCTGTTCAGCAATATAGAGGCTGATGAAAGCCAAGTGAAATAGAAAACCGATCAAAATGTTTGTATAGTGGGCAAAATGCGTGCACTGTATCAAGTCATTTGTCCTACCTACTGTAAGATGCTAACCACAAGAGGTAATAATAACTGAAAAGCAGTTGTATGCAAGTAAGTCCTTTTTTGCATGAAATTTTTATGCCTCAGTCAGACTGCATACAGTGTGCCTAATGTATAAAATAAATTGGTGCATAAATCAGATTAAGAGCAGCATGTAGGCAAGTCTGCATTTGCACACAGGAATCAAATTCCAGGATGGGAAAGGTCCCATTTTTAACCTCTAAGATGAAAGTTGGTGGTTCCATATTTAATTTACAAATAAGAATAAATAGTATGAAATATAAGAAAGGTCTTAAAAACAAAAGTTCACGGAGAAATGTACATGGGATTATATAGTAACCCTGTCTATAGCTCCTAATTATGTCAAGGAGTTGGAATGCCAATCGATAGAAAGTAATTTATGATTGGTATAAGCAATTGCACATAGCTTTGCATTGATCAGGTTGTAGATTCTTTGACATAAGAAGTTATTACCTATGACAGACATAGTCTAACTGCTAATTCAATTGCACATCCTTCCATCAGTGTTATCAAGCTACCATAAAGTGTAGAGCATACCTTTGTCCTTTGCATATGAAAATAAAAATTGCTCTGAACAATAGGTGTCAGAATGTAGTTGTCGGATAGTAGGCATTGTTTATCAATGCAACATGCGTATGCTGTAGAGATAACAATATCGCCCAGAATTACCATGGCAATCAAGATGAGTGCCAGGTCCATGATATTTTCCCCAGTTGGTAAAAAAATCCATTAAATCTGACTACTTGTCTATTCTTTAATCCCTGTGTTAACTTGCCTACAAAAGTGTGGCAGTAATGTTATAATTATTAGAGTGTCGGTAAAATGTGTAAACTTTCTATTAGAAAAAAAATTTTTAAATGTTAATTAGTGGATGGGTGTGGGGCGGGGGTGGTTGGGGGGATAGTGCACCAGTCATTCATGTTTCTAGATCTTCTGGTTCAAAGTAGTTAACTGTGTAAGTTTAACCCCTGTGAGTTATTTCTTTGGCACATCTTTCTTTTTACCCGACTTGTGGTGACAGTGAGCTCAGTGGCGATGCATGATGACCTCTGCTTAATTGCTTTCTTATGCTCTACAAACCTCTTTGGATCTACCTGTTGAGGCTAGTTCTAACAGGCTGAATTCTTTGGGGCCTGAGCTGTACAGTGTCTAGCACAACAATGCTCTGAAACTTGATTGATGCATTTTGGCATGACTAGTGTGGTTCAAATATTAATTTGAACTAGTAGCTCACAATTGTTGAGGCAGACCTACTGTATGAGGTAGTGTGCACAAAGGATTTTTCTGTTTGTGTTCACCTTTGGTTAACTGAACTACCGCTAAAGATCTGACCTTTGTATATTCATGTGAAATTCTCATGATTCTGGATAACCGTTGGTATCTCATGTAAGCTCACTATGCCGAATCCTTTGTAATGCCACCTTTTCTGCATTTTTTAAGCCTTAGGTACCAGCTGTTGTAAGGAATTGTCTAAGTACTGTCCACCTATCAGTATAAGACTGAGAGACCCATGTTTGTTGCTGAGTGTACAAACAACGCATAGCCTAGCACAGCTGCATTGAAAGGAATGAGATTTGCACCTGTAATAGAAATGCATCATAGAACAAGATAGCTAATAAACAGATGGTCCACTGTTCAATGTAATCTATGGGGTCCTAATCCTTCCACCAGCCACCTGCAGGGAATAGTATAACTCCTAGAGAAGACTAGCCTCCAAAATCCAACTAGAAAGGAGCAGAATGGAGCACTATTTTACTTGTGTTGTAATACACTCATTAATCTCAGGTGCCTTTATGTATTGTTTGCACTGTCTGCTGGATACACATTTACTAGTACTGCACTATTCTTTGCTGGAGTTGTAAAATGCTATGCTGTGGATTTCCTTCACAGAGATGATTTATATTGCTGCATGTATTAAGCCAAATATAGTCAGGGGCAAATGGCCTTGGCTAATATAGAAGATACTAACCAAACAAACCATGAAGGAACCCAACATTTTACAGTTGATTTGATGTTTAAAACAAGCCTAAGAATTACATTTTAAACTTTGAGTTTTTAACATAATTTCCTTAAGGCTGTTTATTTAGTGTTGAAGTTTATTACCACTTGAAGTTTTGAAGAAAAGGTAAGGTGTACTAATTGATGCAAAAAGGGAAGTATATGTTTGTAAATAGCTGTTCTTGTGTTCTGCTTTAAATCTTTAGGACATAGTTTGCTCCAAACAAGAGAAATATTAGGAGCCTTTACTCTTTGCTGTATTTCTTAAAGGGCCTTGCAATTAGGAGGACTGTGGGAAATATGATAAAGAATATTTGAAAAGCACAGCAGCAGAAGCTTTAGCACATAGTTAAATACTTGCCAACAGTAAACTTAAGTTCTGTTCTTTTGCTGGACAACAAAACCATGGACTGTGGTCACTTACGGTGGTTCTGTTTTCTAGTAAATGAAACGTAATTTGAAGGCAACTTTTATTGTAGGAAAAAATGGGGGCATGGAAAAGGCAGGAGGAAAAAGGTTGTGAAGTCAGACATGACACAGAAAGCAAAGTTTTTTTGGATTTGAAATGACAGAATAAAAATTTAGTTTTTGTGTGTTGCATTTGATGGCAAATGTGTTCGTCTTTGCATACCGTTATGAACCGACTAAGCAAGCCATGTTAGCCTTGACTTCAAGGAAAAAGTTCCCAGCTGAGCAAGCTAATGATTCTTAATGTTATATGCCATTTTCCCTTCATTTGGAGGGGTTTGCAAAATGGTGCGAGTATCTTGTTTATTTTATTACAAAGCTTTCTTATGTTGTGTATTTTTATTAGATAAATTATTATTGTATAATTTAACTTTGGTACAAGATTATTCTTTTTAGACCTTCCATTACAATTTAGTCATCAGTTTACTAAACTGATGCAATTTTTATTTTCACTTGAGCTCTTAATGCATATAAAACAAAGTTTTGGTAGTTGTGGCTTATGTTTTCAGTTTTAACTTGAAAAATCAGGCATACCACTCAGAATTATGCAGTTAAGTAATTTCAAGTAGACTGAAATGAGAATTGTACAGTTAGAGCACAGAGCATTTGAGACCATCTAAAAAGAATTCAGACTCAATACACCACTTAATAGAAAATTTCAGGTAAGTGTGTTTACAAATATGATTCAATAGTCCAGACCACCCCGCCAGTTAGAATAGCTACTAAATACCGCTCTACTGAAGAAGTTCATGTGTAGAAAATTGAAGAACAGATTTTACAGGGTTTGGTTCTTGATTTGTAGTTGGAAGTAAAAGACGTGGTGATTTCTTGTTTTGTTTTTACTTTGAACCTTTGTTCCCATTATTTGCAGTAATAGATGAGTAAGAATCGCACTTACTAAAAAGGATCCTAGTCCTTTATATGAACTTGATTTTTACCCTTGCTTCCTCACTGTTTGTAATTGATAGGCTTTAAGTTGGTAATAATTTGTATGGGAAATTATTTCATTTAAAAATATTTTCTTTAAAGTGTTTTTATATTTCTCCCAGTAGAAATGATATTTACTGAATAAAGAAAAAGTTAAAGCAGTCAGTGTGTATTATATGTTAGACCTTTCTGGCCCTAGAGAAGGTTTGATTTGTAGTGGCAGATCTGGAAAATGTTCCTGTTCTATGTAGAGCTTATGTTTTGATCAGTTGAAGGAGGGCCACCTTCTTTTGATTTTGAGGGGGTGTTTTGTTCACACTGTACCATGGGAAGGATGAAGAAAGCTCTCGCTAAAAGAAAATCTATTCACTCTTGACACATCAGAACTCTGTTGTTTTTCCAACCAGTATTTTCTTTTTCCCCTAACTCCTGTCTGACTCGGAAGTCATTCTTTACCCCTAAAGCTTAAAAGAAGGTCCTGTGTTCAGATTCTTGTTGCTTGGGATGAAATCTCTTCTATCGTCTTGTATCACATGCAAGGGAAGAAAGAATGTTGGCCTCTTCTCATTTTCTTGATGTGTGGCCATTTATGAAGAGAAATGAAGAGAATACTGGACTTAGCCTGTTTAAGAAAATGAAGAGCGGACTGGATTTGGCATGTTCAGAGCTCATCATCACCATTTCTGATTAAGGAGTGGGAAAGCACAGTGCAAGATGTTTGAGTGGTTATTCATTTGAGTTGCTTGATTTCTCTGAGCACAACTTGAGACCACATAAATGGATGTGATTTCACAGGTCAAATGCTTGGCCTTTCTGAAAGACTCTGCCTCCACTTGGCCTCTCAAGTTGAGCCATTCAAAATCATTAATTTGAAAATATTGACTACAGAGCTCCCTCCCATAAAGTTGATGCATCATGATGTCATTGTTCATCCTGCAAGAAGAAATGCTGAAAGTTTTGCCCGTGAGTTACACTATGATGCTTTGACACTAAGCCCTCTGGCTGATGTGAGCAAACTTTCAAAACTACTATACAATAGTGGTCTGTCTTTCTTTTTAAAAGTGTGTGTTTAATTTAAGATTAGCAAAAGATTCTAGGGCTAGACAAATGGTCATTTTGACCTTTTAAAAGGTTAGGGGAATGTGCTGCTCTGCAGCATAACCAGCTGTTACAGTGGAACTGTTTACATCTCCTTGCTTCTATAATCATGCAATTTAGGTGAATCTCTGTGAATTTAACCCTGAATAAAACACAGTTAAGGATGCAGTGGTTTTTCCAACGCTTGTACAGAAGCATGCAGATCTAGCATTTAGAGAATAACAGCTTTTATTGGTGTAATTTGATTTTGATTTAAAATTGTTTAAATCTGTCTGTACCCTAAATTAAGAGCACTGGATTCCCATATTACCTTTAATGGGCAGTGAATAGGCAGTTAAAAGTATAGGCTTCCCCATCCTGTTGCTTCACTGACTCACCCACCCACCCACAGTAGTCTCCATTCCTGTATACTGCTTGAATTTCCTTGCACATTAGTTGGTAGAGGTGCCAGTCAGTTGCTTGTGTGTAATTACATGATGTGGACCACAGTGGGTCAAAACTAGCAGTCGGAGTTTGATACACCTTTGTTTCCCTTAATCCAAATTATCATAATTGTTTCCCTTTTCAGATATTTTCTCAGTTTTGAGGGTATTAGTATAAACAGGAGGTCTCTATGAATGCAAAATATTCATTAGAGAGCTCTACTGAATGAGGTGGTGCAGGAAACGGCTAGATTTTGAAGTGTAATGAGGTTTACTTGGAGTATGCTTGTACTTAATACATCAGTTGCAAACAGTGGCTATGTACACACATTCAGATAATCTGAGAGAATTGTCACACATTTGTTTTTCTGGCAGAGAAAATTATCCAGAGCCACGTATACAGGCATTTGAATACTGAGGCCCTAAAGAATGAAGAGCTTGCAATGCTGACACTGCAGCAAGAGAGGGCCCCTGTGCATGCATCTCACCACCCTATGCAGACTCCCTTAGCTTGCCTAGCAGCAGGTATCAGTAATGCAAAAGGCAGCCCTGATTGGCTGACCTAAACTGTCCCTGGTCAGCCTGTATTTCTCTGAAGCACTATGTGGGGGCTGTGAAGTGGGTGTGAAGCTGTAGAGTGGAGTGAACAAGAATATATCTTGTGATGCTGTCCCACCAATTTTTTGTGTTTATGGTGTGACAAAATGTCTTTGCTTTCTCATTCTATGTCTGGAAAGCACAAGCATTTTTTGTAGGAAGTTGAAAATGTGTATGTAAATGAATGAGTGATGACAAATAGGTAAATACACCTTTCTGTGGATCAAGGTCTGCTATTTTTTATTAAATGGATAGAGCCAAAATATGGTGAGAACATTTTGAAAGGCATAGCTTGCGAAGCCCAAGTCTTGCAGTTTGAATTTTTCTGTGGATTGAAGTAGTTAGAAATGGTATGGATTTTGTATTCATATGAAATCAGCTGGAAAAAAGGGAAAGTTGTTTATGCATAATATCATAATCATAATATTTTCATGTGCAAATAGATTAGAAGAATGCATGAGAAACACCAAGCTTCAAGTGTTGGTTTACAAGTCTTGACCCAAATGTTAAGGTAGTTTCTATATCTTCAGTAAGGATGCAATGAAAGATTCCCTTCCTGAATCTTGGAGACAAGGAATTGAGGTATAGTTAATCAGAATAAGTTGATTTAAGTGAATATTGATGTTTTTTTGAATCACTGAAAGAGGGGGCAGGCTTTGGGCAGAAGATTCTGTTAGATTTCCAGAAAGCAGGAATAAGAACTGTTGACATAAAAAATCTTGTAAAGTTGTTGATTTCTTGAAGCTTATTTAAATCTTTGACAACTGTATGAAAATGTATGCATCATTTAATAGGTTATTAAATTTATTAAATCAAATGTTATAGTTTTGCTCAGTTATATTGTAGTGGCAACTTCGAAACTGGTACATAGCATCATCATAATGCACTTAAATAGTCTCAATCTACAGATGTGTTTAAAAACCCAAACAAAAACCTGTTGTGTTCATATCTATTACTATTGTATATATTAATTTTGTTTGAATGAATTATTTAAAGATGCATAATCTGCATAATAATTCTTCAAAATTCCCGTTTTAAAAATAGAGGATTTAGAGATTTTCTTTTTTTTTAATCTGAAAAATAGCATATATTTGTTTCCATTGTTCAATAATTATCGAAGACTAGATGTGGTTGTGGGGGAAGGGTTGTGAGTGTGTTTTTGGGGTTGGGGGGTGTTTTAATTGTGCCTCCTGGTGCTTTATAGACCACTACATCTACTTGAAATGTAAACATTTTTTTTTAGAAATTCTCCATTATAAGTGGTTTTCACCTACCTAAAAACTGTTATCTTCCTGAAAAATATATATACAGTAGTGAGAGTATGAACACATCATTACACTTTCATGACAGATAAGCTTGCTCTGTTCAAGTGTAAACTCATTTTTCTTTGGATGACCTTTAAATAGTATTGTGCTATTGTATGGGATTTAAATCAATAATTTTGTCAAAACAAAATACACTGCAGTTTTTTCCTTTATCATTTAACCAGTTCTGTAAACTATCAAGGAGTAATGGCTTTCACCACGTTATCCTCAAGGAAACTGCCCCCACCAAAATTCACTTAGCTGGAATGAAGAAAAAGTCATCTCTTCTTTTGGTTCCCTTAGTACTTAGTATTATCTTGCAGACTGGTAAACCAGCAGGCTAACATGCAGTGCTACTATAATTAGTTGCTTAATGCCTTCTCTGCATTCCTATTGTAAAACAACAAAGTGTCCCAGGTGTGAGAAGGTTAAAATGAGAAGTACCCAGTAGTTATGAAGCAGCAATAATGAGTTTCCTTCTACTTACCATGGATTTGTGTGATATACAACTTGCAATTAAGCATGGCTTGGTGATTCAGTGATTAATGTATATACGACTCCTAAAGGAGCAGCACAGGCCTCCCGTCACATCCTTCATGATGTTTACAGCTGGGTACCTATTAACAGGAAGATGGAAAGGGCCATTTACAATTCAGTAACCTTTATGACAGTGAACTCTTTAATCAGCATTTTATTTCCTTTGTAACACTTTAGTCATCTACAAATGTCAGAATAAAATAGGGCTATGAAATATTTAGGATCGGCATGTGGAAATTGACTTCCTTGATTTAAGCTGCAGTGTCTTTTCATTTTGTTGTTTTGGGAGCTTTTACTTTTATTGAAAGACAATTTATAACTAAATGCTCCCAATAGTGGCTGGCATTAGTTCAGGAGAAATTACAGAAATCCAAGTTCTTGTTCTATAAAATGTTTATGCTTGCTGTATTGAATGATAAGTTATTCAAATAAAAACATTAGCAAAATGCTTGTATTTCTGAGTTGTGCTTGGTATTTGTACACCAGACTCTACAGAGTTTGACAAAATGCCCCAACATATCTTAAAAGGGTAATTAAGTGTGAAGTGCATCTATAATAGTTTAAGTCATTTATACTGTGTACCTGAAATATGTACCTAGCCTCATTATTTTCTTGGATTCTGGAACTCTCTTTGAATGAAAAATAGCATTGTTACAGACTTCATATCTTTTTTGCTTGTTTCTGGTAGTGTTTATAATCAGTGTGGACAAGGTCTGGTATATAAGTGCTGATCTGTTCCCATTTTTCACATCAGAAATCGCTGAAGTCTCCTAAGACCACAGATGTGATTGCCTGAAAATGTGGTATCAGAAAGAGCTCAACTAGTCACATTTCCTTATCCTCATTAAAGCAAATTCTACAGTGGTACCCTCAGACCAAAAAGTCAGTGCTCTTTTGTGGTTGACACTGTGCAGATACATAAGAGAATAACACTCTGGCCCCAAATCTTACATTAAAGTCACACTGCAAGATGAGAAGAGACTAGTTGAGAGAGGAGGAATATGGATGGAGGAGATGGAAATAAGAAAATGCTTGATTCTTCTTAGCTTTTCTAGAAGAATAAACACAATGCCTGCTTTTCAGTTACAAGATACCATACGAGTTTCAGAAGATGAGGAGGAGAGGTTGGAGAGGAAGACCTTAATGATAGCTTTGTGAATTGGACTGGGATTTTTTTCCCAGGAGTCCTTGGCAGAGATGAAGCTGGTAGCTGGACAATGAAGATTCATATCTTAAGCAAAGTGAAGAATAGACTTTGTAGGGAAGGTTATTCTGATGTTTGCAGGGATCTCAGAAGGCCTTGCTATCCGTTGTACTCTTAGCTGCACAAATTTTGATCAGCTAAATGCTAGCTTGAAGTCTGGAGCAGTCACACCTTTAGTCTAGAACACTTCTCTGACTTTCCCCTACCTGCACAGCTGTGACTTGTTACTAGAAGCCTGGTGAGCAGGGAGGTCCCTACCAGGCCTACATTTCTATGATTATCTATGCTTCTAAGGTTGTAGCTTGCTCCTTATCTCTCCTGCTAGGAATAGAGCTCCAGCCCTGCAGGTCCAGCAGCACCTCCTCCTCCATGCGCCCGATCTACACACAGTGGCTGCTGCAGGGTTGGGGGTAGTCTGCTGCTGGGGAAGCTGTTGCTCTGGGGTATGGTGGCTGCAGGTGGATCTGGGCTGTGGGCATGGGGCAAGACTGGGAGCTGTGGGCAGAAGATTTCAAGGCTGTTGTGCTTCATCAGCTAGAATGAAGAAGGCTGGGTCAGCACTCAAGGAAGGGGAGGAAAAGGAAGGGTTGTTGAGCATGCTGGTGGATTGGAACTTTTGTGGTAGATGAGTGGTGGTGGTGGAGAAATCTGGCAGGAAAAACGTGTGATGCTGCAATAACCTTTAGGCTGGTGTCAAGAGGGACCCCCAGGGATGAAGATGATGGTGGGGGAAGAGAGAGGGATCAGCCCTGCCACAAAGCACCTGTATGATGGTGGGCTGATCAGGGGGGCATGGTGTCCACAGGGGGGTGGTGGAGTGGCCACTGCATCCTGGGGTACTGGAGGACTTCAGCTTGGGTGGGACATGTCTGGAGCCTGGCTTGTGTGGCTCAAAGATAATCCTGCCCTGGAGTGGCGCACCTTTGAGCCAAATACTGAGTTGCAATACCATTGGATACTTGGCTAAACAAATTAGCATATCTGTTGATGGTTTCAGAGTATGCAGCTATACGTACTATTAAAAATGGGACAAGAAGCCAGGCACAGGAGTTGCTGGCAAAAATTTAAACCACTAACAGAAATATGGCATTTCTTTGTAAGTCAGAAATTACACAAGAAGAATGGAGAACAGCAGATGGTATATCATTCTTGATTAGATGGTGAACCTGGGAATTAGAACCATCTTAATTTAGTATGAATTAACTAGCTTGAAAATGTATTTGAAAACTTAAAGTTAAAAACTACTTTTAAGCCTCAGGCACGAGTCACCCACCCATTAACTGATCATAGTTAAGGATGTAACTTTTGTTTTCTATTCTGACTTCAGTAGTCACTCATCTCCTTAAAGAGGGAGGTGCTTATATAGCTTGAAATATTTAATGTGTGAACTGTATCTGAGAACTAGGTCAGAAAATCTATGTATCAACCAAACAACCCAGATGCACAGAGAAGTAATTAATGAATCCTCCTTGAGATAGGAGGTTGTGCTACTACTGATTCTTCACGCTTTTGTACTGTCATTTGTTTGAGAGGCTCAAAAAACTTCTTAAGCTTTAGATATCATTCCTATATACAGAAAATATGCCATTTAAGAAGGGGGGAAAATGAAGGCAAAGAATTGAAGCCAGGAATACAAACCAAGGTATTGAGAGCATAGCTAGGAATGAGTTCTCAGGAGAAGGTTTCTTGCCTCAAACACTTAATGATCCTTTTTTGCTGGGTGAAAATTGCTTATGAGGGGGAAAAAACCTCATAGATTTCATAGACATTAGGGCTGGAAGGTACCTCATAAGATCATAGGGTCTTGCCCAAGGAGCAGGAAGTCAGCTAGGGTCAAAGGAGTGGGTCAACGAATCCCAGCAAGATAAACATCCAAATGTTTCTTGAAAGTGTCCAGAGTAGGTACTTGCACCACCTCTGGGGGGAATTTGTTCCAGGCCTTGGGAGCTTGGACAGTAAAGAAGTTTTTCCTTATGACCAGCCTAAAATGATCTTGCAGAAGTTTGTGACTGTTGGACCCTGTCATCCCCTGGGGTGCTCTAGTGAACAGGTGTTCCCCCAGATCCTGATGCACACCCCTTATGTACTTATAAGCTGCCACCAAGTCACCCCTAAGCCTGTGCTTCTCTAGGCTGAAGAGTCCCATAGCTCACAGCCTCTTTTCATAAAGCCTGTTCTCTTGCCCTCTGATCATGCATGTGGCTCTCCTCTGGACTCTTTCAAACTTCTCCACGTCCTTCCTAAATAGTGGAGCCCAGAATTGGATGCAATACTCCAGCTGCGGCTGCACCAAGGCTGCATACAGTGGGAGGATGACATCCTAGATCTTGCTCAAGATGCATCTGTAGATGCAAGCCAGAGTTTTGTTCACTCTGCCAACTGTGGTATCGCATTGGTGGCTCATATTCATGTTGTGGTCTGTCATGACCCCCAAGTCTCTTTTGATCATGGTGATCTCTCCTGTACTTGGCCAGTCTGTTTTTGACACCAGTGTCCAGATCATTTATGAAGACATTAAAAAGTACGGGTCCGAGAATGGAGCCTTAAGGGATGCCACTAGTCACTGAGTGCCATGTTGTTTTGGTTCTGTCAACTGCCATTCTCTGGGTCCAACTTTGGAGCCAGTTCCCCTGCCTTTGGACTGTGGAGTGGTCAAGGCCGCAGTTGCCCAATTTTTCTGTGAGGACATCATGGGACACCAGGTCAAAGGCTTTTTTAAAAATACAAATATATGCCATCAACCTCTTCCCATTTGTCCAGGTATTGCATCACCTGGTCATAGAAGGAAATGAGATTGGTCAAGCAAGACCCACCCACAACAAACCCATGCTGGCTATCTATCAGAATGTTGCCTTCTGTTAGCCTTTCAAGAATAGTTTGTTTCATAATGTTTTCCAAAATCTTCCCAGGGATTGAGGTTAAATTGGTTGGCCTGTAGTTTCCCAGAACTTCTTTCCTCCCTTTCTTGAAGATGGGGACCATATTGGCCCTTTTCCAATCTTCAGGTACTTTGCCTGAGCACCACATGTTCTCCAATATACTTGCCAGTGGCTGTGCCATGATGTCTGCCAGTTCCTTTAGCACTCTTGGGTGCAACCTATCCAGACCAGCTGATTTATGGTGGTCCAGCCTCCCAAGATGCTCCCTCACAAGATCCACACTAACGGTGGGCATATATTCATCTTCACCCTGGTCATCCCACATCATACATGGCAGGGTGGTCCCTTTGGGCTGGTGAAAACTGATGCAAAGTAATTATTAAGGAGATTGGCTTTTTCCTGGGTGTCGGTAGTCAGCAGCCCTACTTTGTTTAGCAGGGGTCCAATGTTGCCTTTGTTTTTCTTTCCACTCCCCACATATGAAGAAGGATTTTTTTTATTGTCTTTGATTTGTGTAGCCAGATGGAGTTCAGTTGCAGCCTTGGCTTTTCTAGTTTGCATCCTGCAGGTGCGGACCAGTGCAGGATACTCTTCCTTAGTGGTGTTTCCTGTCCTCCATCCATTATACACCTCTCTTTTTACGTGTAGGAGGTCCATGAGTTCCCTGTTGAGCCAAGGGGGTTGTTGAGCCCGTTTACCACATTTCTTATGGGTGGGGATGGACTCCCCTTGTGCTTCTAGGATTGCTTCCTTAAGGAGTGACCACTCATCATGAACTCCCCTCCCTGTGAAATAATGACCTCTCAGGGCCTCTAGGAAAGCTGACTTTCATAAGCTCAGGAGGCTTATTCTTAAGTCAAGGACTACTGCATTGCTGACTGACTTGCCAGCTTTGCAGTGGATAGTGGAAGCGATCAATTCATGGTCACTGTCACCTAGTTTTCCTTTGATTCTTAGATCGCTGATTAGATGATTCCCTTTGGCCAGTACTAGGTCCAGCAGTGCCTTGCCTCTTGTTGGCTCATAAACTTCTTGGGACAGGTAGAGCTCATCCACGCACGTGAGGAAGCTTTGGGACTGATTGGATTTGGCCGAGTACTCATCCCATGAGATGTCTGGGTAATTGAAGTCTGCCATGATGACTGTGCACCAAGAGTGTGCAGCTTCGGCCAGTTCCCTGGTGTATTCTTGGTCAAGCACTTGTTTCTGGTTTGGAGGTCTGTAGTAGACTTCTACCATTGTATCCCCTTCACTATGTTCACCTTGTATACTAACCTGAAGGGTCTCCAGTTGTCCGGCTTGGGTGCCAGTCTCAGCTTGTAGAGACGTTTGCTTTCCTTCACATAGAGAGCTACACCCCAGCCCCTTTTTTTAGCATGATCTATCCTGAACAGGGTATAGCCATTATACCCATAGTCCAGTCATAGGAGTCGTCCCACCAGGTCTCCATGATCCCTGTGAGACCATAGTTGTTTTTGTTGAGCAGAAGGACCAGTTCCTCCTGTTCTTTCCCCAAACTCCTAGCATTAGTGTACAGGCATGTAAGTGTGCCATTGTAGGCCCTAGGCTTCCTTGTACTCATGGAGAAGCTCTGTTCCTGGGCTGGGGTAGGAGTGGGCTCACTTGAGTATGCTAACCTACTGGTTTTGCGGTTGATGCTTGTTTAGCTTGCTCTGGTGGTTGTCTGCCCATCCCATGGCAAGCTTAGTTTAAAACCCAGTTGAGCAAGTCTGCCATTCTGACTGAGAAGACCTTCCCCAGTGGAGTGAGGTCCAAACAGACCACTGCCTCTCTCTCCGGAGATCAGACTGTGCTCATAGAAGCTGAAGCCTTCATGGTGGCATCAGTGCTATAGTCTTCTGTTTACTGCCTTGATTTGTCTCTCCTTCCTCTTTGAATAGCAACTAATTATGGTAACACATAGGGCACAGGGTTGTGTACATTATATCTGAACAAATAAGGAAGAAGTAATTTTATTTATTTACATATTTATTTTTATAATTTTATATTCAGGATAAATAAAAGATTTCTCTGAGCATATGGTCAGCTGGAAAAATTCCCAATTCTAGGAGTTAAATACAATGCATAGAATTCCAAAAGGACTGGAGGAACAAAAATATTTCTATTTCTGTTCCAAGGGTAAAGAAATTTTATGCACCAGGGCATTAGCTGATTTTCTGTAATATTAGAAGGAAACTTGCCCTTTTATGCCAACATATGTAATGTGACTTACAGGTATGAAAACTTTTCCCCCATCTTCCACTACTGGTACTAGTGAAACATACACTCTAGTGAATGGCATTCTGATCTTATACAGAAAATCCTGAAGAGACAGCTGTTATAAGGTTTTGTGTTTTACAGACAGAGGTAGTAGTTTCCTTAGTGTTTTGTCCAGAGGTAGCTCAGAGGATTACGATGATAGAGGAAGCAAAGGAACAACACTGTGAGTGCATCTGCACATTCACATTTACTCCGCAGTAACTGAAATTACTGCTCAGTACAAGCGTGCATCTACATGTGCACACCCATACTGCACAGTAAATATAGTGATTTATGCTGACTTGAGTGTAAATTTGATACCTGCATCATGCCAATTAGTTACTGTGCAGTAACACTGTGTGTGGACTGATGGGGCTATTTTTGCCCCAGAGAAGCACTGTAAATGCTATTTTGTATCACTGGGAGATGCTCTGTTTGCAAGTCATTTGCTTTTTGGGCCATGAAGGGATGATAAAGCTGGACTCCAGGTTTACCTCTTGGGTAAATCATTGAGTTCAACTTCTGACTCCAGAATACAGGAGACACACTCCCCTTTTCTTTTCTGTTCTGAGATGTTTGTGTCTATTTAAGGATCCCAGACAAGCTCTGAAATGTCCTTGCACTAAATCCCAGTATTGAAGGATCCACTTTAGTGCCAAAGAAACTCAAGGATAAGTGCCCAAGATCATCTTGGGCTTCTCCACCATCATAGCTTGACATTTAATTGCTAACTTCTGTCCCAGCACTGAAAGCATTGGGACTGATCCTCTTTTTAACTTCCGGTTCCAAGTTGCCAGGTGCTGTTGGTCTAGATTGAATTTATGCCTGTCTGTTATCCTTTGCCTTCAAGAGATTGTTAACCACAATCTGAACTTCTTTCTTTCCCTTCTTTTCCCTTGTCTCACTTGTGGGAGGCATGGGCCTGTGTTACTATAGATAAGTGAGGTTTACACACAGTGGCTGGCTGTTCTATTGAGTGCCCACTCAGTCTTCTGTGTCTTTTCATGCTCTCCTCCCTTCCAGTTTTAGAAATCATGAAGAACCAGCTTCTCTGCAACACAGTGGAAATTGGTTTTGTAGAGGTTACTTCTTGGTCCAAAGAAGAGGAAAAAAGGATGGCATCCCATCTTGCTTTTAAAGCTCAGCTCCTTCATCTGTGAGCTTGAGTTCAAATAGTCAGTGTTATTGTCCTAAACACTTTTTCTGGAACTGGAAGAATGGTTCTCATCCCTTGATCTTTAGGATGCTATTTTTTTCTTCTCATGGCTGCTACACCTTCCTATGTAAAATAACTTCTCTTTGTTATAGGTCAGGAATATTATCATACTAGGCTCTTCCTGTTGGTCCATCAACAGCCCCGAAGGTCTTCACTAAGATCTTTGCAGTGCTAGTGACACTTCAGGCTGTTTATCCATTCCAGGCCTTAATACCTGGCTGATATTGTGCAGGTGTTGCAGAAAGTCTCTAAGACTGGTATCCTCAAGATGAAGACCCTGGTTTTGTTTCAGAGACTAGAATATATCGGGCCTACACACAACTCTGTTAGCCACAACTGACCTTCTTTCAGATCACATCTGTGCTAGGTGGGCCTCTCTGAGTTCCTTTATGCCAAAAATTGGGAAGTGTCTATGTAATGCTGCATGTCAGATTATACCTCAGGCTTGTGCAGACATTGTTATAGGAGGAGGTAACCCTTCCTGTGCTGTTCCTTGGCTAGCCAATGCCTGATACTTCTTTCTTTCTAGCCATCATTTCACAATTATGACGGATGCATCCATATAAGGGTGAGGGATGCAGGTGAACAACCTTCAGCAGAAAGGTTTTTGGTTTTCTGTGGAAAAGTGGCTACTTATCTGTGTTCTGAACTCTGGATGGTATGCAGCCTATCAGGTGGTCATATATCAGACCAGGGGACACCACATTTGGATTATTTTATTTATTTATGTGATCTAAATAACAGACAGTATTCATCATCAGTGAACAAGCAGGTGTAAGATCTTTCCCTTGTGCAGGAGGTAAACAGCCTCTGAAATTAGTGCACCTGTCACTGAAAACAGGTGTTGGGAGTACACCTGCAAGGCATGCAGCATGTCTTCGTGTGCAGCCTCAGCATGCAAATCTCCTTGTACCAGATTAAGAACTCCCTTTCCTGCATTACATTTTCTTGAATAGGGGTCATCCAGTGGTCACCCTCTTTTTCCTCTGACATCAACAGGAAATGCCGATCCTTTTGCTCAGGGAAGGGCTCAGTTTTGGCTCTCTGACAGACACCTCTGTCATCTCCTGGTTCTGGATATGCTCAGGACTTCCCACCTACATCTCTGATTCCCTGGGTGCACAAGGTGGGACAAGACTCTACTGGTTGTTGAGTGTTCATGGCAATCCTGGTTTGTTTGCTTTGTGCTGAGGAGTGCCAGAATTGTGCTTCTGCTCCATTACAGGGTAATGATGCACCCTTCAGACTTCCACACTGTCCATATCACAACAATAGAATGGTGCTCTCTGTTCTATAGGAGACATTTGTGCTTATAGTGGGAAAGATGATTGGACAGGCTTACCAGGCTAAGTGGATTGTCTAAACAGTTTTCAGCCTGATGTCCAAGATCTTTTTCCTTTTGAGGCATCCTTTCCCAGCTATCCTTAATCTCTATGGCCGAAGCATGGTGACCTCCACTCTGTCAAGATGCACCTGGCTATTGTTTCAGCTCACCAGACATCTGTGAATCAAGGCACTGATTGTGGATATACTGTACTAAATTTTACCTGAGCATATTATGGACGCCTCCCAAGTTCCTAGCTGGGGCTTGCACAGAATTTCACCCTTAGTAGTTTCAGCCACTAGTTTTCTCTGAAAAGCCTCTGCTCTTTAGGAGCTGAAGGATCATTTTACCTGTTGAATGCAAAGAGAGCTTTGTCCTTTTACAAGGACTAAACTGTTTCAAAATCACTTTATTACTAGTTCCGATAGCTGAGAGATTGAAAGGCACTTACTTAAAACTACATAAATGCCTCTCACTCTGCCTTCACATGTGCTACGAAAGTGTTAAGTCACCAAGGGTGGTTACAGCATATTCTACCAGGATTCAAGCGGCTTCCTTATGTATATGCATCACATTGCATGAGTACTACTATGGCAAAAAATTTCTTCTAGTTTGATTGCTGAAGACTCGCATGCACCCGCAGTGGAGTGGGTATATAGCAATACACATCTTGAACTCCAGTTAATGGAAAGAAGCTTTTCTGTTCTAAGACCCTTTGTACCTGCATCACTGCTAAATATTGCCACCTTTTTAGTAGGATTATTTAAATGTTTATCCTTTCTTACTGCTTGACCTTTCTTGCTCAGCTCTTGTTCCTATGCCCAGCTTGCTTTGTGTTTCATGAGCTCAGTAAACCGTGGCCTTCAATTCCCTTGTTCTAGTATTTTCACTTAAGACCAGGAGTGATGAGCAAAAGGTTTCAGGCTCAATCCTTGAGCAAAGGGCCGCTGTGACAGGGATTATTATTTATTTGTCATCTTGGATGTAATAAGCTGTAGGTACAGCATCGAGAGCCCTTGATTTATTGCGCTGTCGACTGCCACTAGCAGGACGTCTGCTGTACCATGCAGGATGAATACCACACTGTCAGCTCTGTCGATCTGTCTCTGCCATTGCGCGCTCTCTCATAACACATTCCCATTTCATGCCAGAATACATAAACAATCTTTCATTATTTTGATGCCTTTTTCATATTTGTTCTTTACAGAACATAAAGTTTGAATTTATGGGTTTCCTTTACATTATTTCAACACACTCCACCATTTTCCGGGTTTGTGGTTTAACTCTCAGAAATTGGCTGCCAGGTGATTTAGTTATTTTGGCTTTCTAGTTTTATAGTTATTTAATATCACGATGCCAAATACTGAGAAAATGTAGTGTGTAGTATGTATGGGATTTGTAGTTGGGCTCTGTCATCAGCTAAACATGGCCATGGGGATACAACATAAAAATTAAAAGCTAGATGCGTAGAGCAGGAACTATTCTTTCCTGTTCCATTTTAATTTATTTAAATAATTTTCCAAAGCATTTTTCCTTGGGTGCTGCTATAAACATAATGGAGATCTGTTTAACTGGAAAAAGACATGAACAGCAAGCAAGTCATTTCCCTTGAATAATTACAATTAAGGGGATTGCAAACTTGTTGGCAGAGATATAACTCTATTTCTGCTGCTTTTCTTTATTGTAAATGAAGTAAAAATGTGATCCAAGAAATTGATTGCTTAATATGCTGCCTGTTTCCTATTGTGCAGTTATGAAATGTGGCTGATTCTTACTTTTTTGTTTTACCTAGAGTTCTAAAAATAATCTGTAAAATATTGTACAGGAAATGTTCACTAACTGAATGCTCAAATCTAGATGGCAGGTTTGCATAAGCTCAGTATAAATAGATGTGACACACATTTAAATAATTCTGATGCAAGAAATCACCACCTGAGGAGACAATGAATCAGACAAAGTAGGGCATTCCTGTAAACACCTTATACCCATGTAACTTTTGCTCATACGAACTGTCCTTCTGAATTTCCTGACGCACATTAAATTGATAAGGTCTTCAGGGATGGGAAGGTGTCTTCCCATGGGTTTGTATAGCACTTAAGATAATGGGGATATATTCCTGATTGGGGCCCTGGGTTACTTCTAAAGTACAAATCACTTCCTTACTTTGGTAGCAGTACTGTTAAGTTGCTTGTGTGCACAAGCATTTGCAAGATTGATATTCTTAACTCCTTCATGCTGTTACCCTATTTCTTCCAGTCTAATGGTATTCAGGATTTCAAGATGAACACACTGCTGAGGTCAATTAAGTGCGCAGAGCTTGTAAAATTTTTGTTTTTGAAGAGCACTATGAATAGTTCCTCAAAAAATTCCTATTTATTTATTTATTTATTTACTTACTTACTTACTTACTTACTTATTTTTACTAAGACACTGTTGCATTTTAGTTTGAATGGAAACATTTTGCTTGTGTCTTTTATAATTTGTCTGGCATAAAGGGACGAAGAGGAGGTTTGGAAGGGGCCACCTGTGCTATATTTTGGTAAATAGATTATTGTTTTGATTGCTTGTGAAAATAGAGATGTTTCTCTAACATGTTAACGAATGTGAATTTGAATATATAAATGCAAGATAATATTTGTCAGTTCTTTCTTCTCAAAAAAGCCTTTATTAGGACAGCTGGGAATATGCTTAGCTCACATTACATAGTAAAGACTTGTTCTAGCTGCAAAGAAACCTGAGTTAATTAATATGAGAATTTTGTTTTGTGTCCCTGGTAAAAAGACTGTGCAGGTTGGTGTTGTCAGCAAAAGCTGCTTGTCACTTTGACCTACTCTGTTAAGTGTTTGATGTGTTTTCTCAGAGTAATCTGTGAATAACATTACATCCAGCCAGCAGAGAAACAGAGGGAGCGATAGCAGAATTAATATCTGGAAGCGTTGATAATTATATATCAGAATCTAATTTTTAGCACAGAAAATGTGTTAATGACAGAGAAGAAAACAAAAACCTCTAGCTTCTCCCAGCAGGATCCAAAGTGTCATTTATTATTTCTCAGCTGGATATCTATCAAGTTTATGGGTTAATTTTTCTGTAGACTGTTATTTATGGGTTTTTGTTTGTTTTCAGCCATCATTACTAACAATACGGTTAATAGCAATCATTTGTTATCCGGCACCAGCGGTGATGCTTCAGATGCGAGCAGTGAACTGAGAATACTCATTTGGTTGCTGAATAAGGCTTTGACAGGGCCCATTTATAACAAGCTCATTCCATAATGTCCAGCCTATTAATAAAATTTTGTTGCTGTCTAATTAGAGATGTCTGATGTGTGTAGTAGTACAGCAAAGAAGACTTTCTTCTCTTGCTTTTTAGGGCTATTCTGTCATGCTTCAAACAGAGCTGAGACCATCAGTTTTGGGAAACAAAAGGGGGATGTTACTATAAGCTTCTTCCTTGAATAACAGGCAGAGTGAAACACAAACTTGCATGGCAGACAGGGCCTGGAAACAGGTAGAAGTGCTTTGAGAGAAGGTCAAATGTTCCTTTTTTGGCTGTGTGGGTGTGGCTTCTTGCTTCCTTTGTTTTGTTTTCTTCCACCCCCCTCTACCTCCCAGCCTCTTATCTTGGTTTACATTTAAGCTTTTTAGTTGAAAGCAACAGCTAATATGAAGTGATATTTCGGGAAGTATGTAGCCAGAAATGTTCTGTACATTTATCGTTTTCAAAGGAAAACATGATCCAGTGAGAAGGAAAACCTGATCCAGTGAAAATTTTGTCTGTGAAATCTGGACTCTAACTTTATTTTATGACTTCTGGAATAAGAATCTGTTCTCAACACACTGCTGTCATAGGAGAAAGTAGCAGTAAATAACCCCCAAGGATGCCAAAGCAATTTGCATGTTAACAGAAAGTATATATACTTATACCATCTTTCATCTAAAGGTGCCAAAGTATACAAAAGTACTGACCATTTCAGCATCCTTAGGAGATGGGTAAGAATATTACAAGCTCAAGCATGGGGAGCTAGCACAACTTGCACAAGACTACAGAGGAAGACAGGGACAAAGCTAGGAACAAGAATTTTGTTCTGAATACTGAACTACAAGCTAGGAACAAGGAGAAGGAGAAGCTGGGCAGGGATGAGCCTGTGTTTTGGCAGAACAAAACTGCTGGTTCAGCGATCCTCAACCAGGGTGTGAGGAGGTAAGCACAGGCCCATACCTGACCCTATCGTCACTCCCCTCCTCCCACTGACTGGCCCCTCTGCAAGGAAATAAGCACATGCTCTTTCCTGCTCAGCTGCTCCACCTCTTCCTACCTGCCCTGCACCTCCTACCACCTGCCTCCTGGGCAAGGAGGTAAGCATAGTAATAAATAACCTAGGTCTGGAAATGAGGTGCCCCACAATTCACAAAAAATATGGAGGGGTGCCTGGACTCCAAAAAGGTTGACAACCACTGATCTGGTTCATAGTACAATGCTTTAGCCTCAAGCTGTAAATTGCTTTTCCTTGGCTTCAGGGAATTGTTGTTACCCCATATTTACCCTTTTCAGGCAGAAGCAAGTATATGAAGATTAAAAAAACTGAGCAAATCCAAATCTCTAGGACTGTTAGCTTACCATTATAAATGTTGGTTTACTACACTTCCCTTCACTGCCATCTAGCTTGGAGTATGCAGCAGTAGTACATGATCTTGTAATTTCTAGTCAGTATTAGGAAGACTTTAAAGAAATGCCCCATTTCTTTCTCCTTTTAAAGAAGAAAATTAGTAGATGTGCTATACTTAAATTGTGCACTTGTGAATTAAGGCTATACAGAGAGGCAAAAGCATTGAAGAATGTTTTAAAATAGTTTCATTGCTAGGTAACACTTCTATTAATTTAGTAATCTTATTTTTTTAGTTGTGATGTAAGGCTTTGTAAATTATCTTTTGAACAAAATGGCATCTGTATTTAACAGGCTGTCTTCCTAGAATGTTTCTTTAAAGTAATGTAATTTTGCTTAAAGCAAAAATATGCATGGGCTTGAAGTTGCCATGAAAGTGCAGTATGGATTTCAACTGGCAGAGAATCTGTATAAGCTGGTGAGCTTTTTTCCTAAACTGCACTTGACATAGAGCTTATCAACCCTTAATTAGTGATACATTTTCTCCCTGTGATTTCTATTGATGTTTTGTAGAGCCAAAGACGAATTGAGCCTCAACCTGACTAGAGTACGAATTGTTTTAGAAAATTCAGCAAACATCTCTCTCTCTCTCTCTGTCTATCTCTCTCTTTCTCTATTCCCCCCGATAGAAAAGGTGAAAAGCTGCACGATAGAAATCAGGTTCAGTATTAGTGTTTTTGCTTGCCTGTGCAATAGAAAACGACAAGCGTCAGGGCCTCAGTCAGCAGATCAGGGAGACGCAGATGGGAGGCGAAAAGCTCCCTAGTGGCAGCAGTATTGCTTGGATGTGATTGTGAGAGCCAGGATGAAGTCAGCACTGACAAAGTGTGTGGATTGATGGATGGACAAAGCTGGGAACTGGATGTGAGAATGGATGAGGGCAGAGGGGGAATTTAACACAGACAAACAGAATGAAAGACAGAGAGGAATTGCCTGCTAAAGTATTCCAGCACTCAGAGCCCACAGCAATTTACTTACTGCTAACCGAACACAGGAGGATTCTTTGCATCTTTGCAGATTTTCCTAAAATATTTGAGGAGGCGGAACAGCAGAAGCACCTAGCAAATTCAAGCTAGTTTCCTATAGTCCTCTCCTAGATTCACTCATACTTGGTTCATTCAAATAGAGCTCTTGATTATTTTCAGTAAGTTCTTACAGTATGTTTCAATAGAATAGATTTTCTTTCCACAACCATTGTTTTACTCTTTCCACTAAATTTACCGTTATCGGTTATAGTTTCTTTTACTATGCTAAATAACAATATTTGCATTTCTTTTCAAAACTTGTCTGAAGACAAATCTTGGTATTGTATTCAGATGCATAAGAGTTTCAGTAATAAACCTATTATATTTATTTCAAAAGAGTGTGTGTGTGGGTGTGTGTGAGAGAAAGTGGATACTCAATATGGTACCAAATGTCAACCCCCCCCCCACCCAAAGGTGACTATTAAGAGAAGCAGGCTTGTAGCCTTTGATTCCCATCAAATTTCACTTGAGAGAGAACTGCAAGATGAGCACTTCTTTGTCTTGCACTGATGATGGATATTGAAACTAAAGGATGTGACTCACTTTGCCAGGATATAATTTGATACATATTTTTAAATAAAAACTTTGCATTAAAACTGAGGTTTAAGAGTAACGTAGTGGGCTGAATTCTGCTTTTTTATATTTCTTGTCACACTGAAGCAGTGATACTGCTATGGCTCTGCACTAAATAACTTAAAGCAGGATTTGGCCTGAGATCCAAAAACTACAAAGTAGCAGAAATGCATTGTGGCAACTCAGCATTTCCTTATAGTGTCAGTGTTCATAAGGTAATCTGTTATTATAGCGAAGAACAGAATCTGGAACTTTGTTCTTGGTAGGTAAGGAGGAAAATAATTTCCAAATCCTGTTTGTATTAATACAATAGAAAAGATTATCTAAATGCTCCTAAAATATATTTAACTGAGTTTCAATAAAACGTGCAGTTTTCCTAAAAGGAATATATGCACATCATTGTGCAAGTTGCTAGTAAATCAGGTAATTACAGTATATTCAGCATATATGTAATCAGATGTTTAGATATTCTATTAATAAGATACATTCTCTAGTTTAAGTTCTTTTATTTGCTTCATGGAAACTCTGGACAAGTCATTAGTAAAATTACACACTTACACGCATATGCACACACATGCTCGTGCACATATTTTTTTACTAACGACTTGTCCAGAGTTTCCATGAAGCAAATAAAGGACCTTACACTAGAGAATTTATCTTATTGATAGATTAGCTAAACATCTTTTCAGGAATTATTTGAACTTGAACAGAAACAGGCATGTTATGAGGGAAAAATTGCTTCTGGTTCAAGTTGCAGGGTAAAAGTGTTAATCCATTCTTTAAGCACATGACTGCTGGCAGGGGTTTCAGGATGTGGAATTTTGGAGGTTGTTAGATATTTTTCAGGTGTCTTTGGGAAGCATGGGATTTACTCATGAGAGATATTTTAGTCACCTCTTAATTTACTCTGTACACTCTCTTTAATGTTCTGGGTGTGTCTATCTCCATTACTGCAGAATTGTACATTCTTAAAGTTAACAAATGGATCTCTGACTTTTTGCAGGGTTTGGGGGGTTTGATTCGGCTTTTTTTTTTTTTGATGATTAAAAGGACTAATGGGGATATTGCTATTGGTGAAAGTAGGAAGTTTTTCATTAGGGATATTGATTGAGATTGAGTTTTGGATTATGCAAAGATTTGTTTTATGCCTATGTTGAGAGGTAATTTAGGTCCTGTTATTAGCTCAGAAATGCCTTGCAGATTGGCAGCTTCCTTGGTATATAGAATCATTTGGGATTTTTCCAATTAGGAAACATGAACGAAATGTAAAAATACATACCTTGTTTTGTCCCAGATGCAGTTTCATCTGTTATGCAGGTCTTCCAATGGGTGTTCATAATCTTCCTTCTGGTCAATATGTGGACTTTTGTTTACCTTTCTGGAACTTCATAAATTCATTCTGGTCACTATATTTCTGAAGCTGGTTACGTGAATTGTGATTCAATCACATTTTGTTACCTCCAGGCTTCACATTGACTCACCCAAATTGGGCATGGGATCCCTCAGTATAACACAGTTGTGTAGAGAGTCGGTGGCCTCTCACTTCAATGTGGAAATTCGATAGCGAGTTTAAAAGATCAACTGTTTACTACTTGGTGGAAGAAAGACTTCTTAGCAAAGGGAAGATGCATTGTTCATTTACAAGGTAATATGTTCAATGAGGGCATGTAAAAAAAAAAAAAGTTATAGTCAGTTTTGAGGCGTAGCCTTATCACTGACGGCCTATAATTATTATCATAGTCAAATTGATTTTGGCATAGTGTCATAGTGTCTGTTCTGTTACTGCTTGATTAGTCAGTGCTTTCTGAACCTGTTGAGCATAGATTCATTTAATGCATCTTATGTTTGCAGAAGAGCTTTGGCATCAAGTCAATTGACTTTCTGTTTGTGTTTGTAATAAATACTTGACGTCTGTCACTTACTGGAGGTACTGACTATTGTGTGTCACCCCACGTTCTTCAATAGTTTTTCTGTGGTATGTTTTTTAGACACTGACATGACCTGTTAAAGTTAAATTCAATTTATGTATCCTTTTTATTCTTAGCTGAGTGTACATCTTAAAGAAAGTCTCATTCTGTCAGCTGCCATGGCAAAAGTCTAAACATGGATGCTAATTTCTTAGAGATTAGTGTTCAAAATACAGAAATGCTTAGGTGAGGTTATAAAAAGGTGTTAAGCATGTATGGTCTTTTTTTGCAGCCACTTAACCTGGAACACAAGTGAATTTGTATATTACGGTCATCCATGGACAGTGTCAAATAATGCATTTATTTCTTTACTGTATTAGGAAATATTAAGGACATTAAGAATTTCAAGGACGGGCAGATGACTGTTGCTTGCTTGCCTCTCATAAAACTTTGTAGCATTTTATTTTGGTAATTCATGGGCCAGAACCATGTTACTTGCTGAGGCCAAATTGTAAAGTACCTCTCCTCCTTTGTAGTCGCTTAATTTGCTTCCTAATGAGAAATGTATTGATGGGCAAATAGCTGAGCTTTCTTAGTCAATGTACAGCCATGCACCTTTGTATATAATGGATTTGCTCTCAGTGTACATGATTGTTTTGAGTGTACCATCCCTAGTAATGCTTATTTAATACATGCATTGCGAATTATTAATGCAATATAAATATGGCTGAAGTTGAATGCATGATCCAGCAAACTAATGTATATTCAGCAGTTAATCTTCAGTGTTTCTTTTCTTTTGTTTCAAGGTCCATCATGTGCTCTTGGTTCAGTGTTAATTTTAATGTTATATTAATTTGGAAATATGGATTGTGGTAAATAAGAAAGGGATCTTAAAAAGCAGATGATTATATTGTGGACAAGCAAAGCAAAATTCACTAATGTAATAAAACCCATCTGCTTTGAATATATATATTCTCTCTTTCTCTCTTGTGTGTGTGTGACATGCATAAAGTATCTGATTGCTTCTATTGCTTACCTTAATTTTTGTAAATCGTAATTTCTGGACCCATTTCCTCTGTTTAAAACAAACAAACAAAAAAAAGCAAATGTGTTTATAATAAATCTTAGTATGGTATGTGTGCTATCATTTCCTTCATTTGACCTTGGTGGAGCAAGCTGATGGGGCAGTGAAAAGTATGATATGAAAAATGAGTGAACAGAGCGAGGTGAGCAGTGAATCAGTCTTGTGTGTGATTAGCTGTGAAAATCTCACAAACATGACTGAGTCACTTTTCTTCCTTCTCTCTCTGTCTCTCTCTTTCTCTTTCTCTCTTCTGTTTCCTCCCCCCAAAGGTATTTCTTCTCCATGTATATTAGTCATTCAAACGTTAACTAATAGAACGGATACAATATTTTTATACCAGTTGCAGTTAAATAGTGCTAGGTGAACAGAATAATGTTCCTCAGTGCAATGTGTGTGAGGTTTTACTACAGAAAACCACAGTCTTTTTAGGCTTGTAGGGATCTATAGGCAAACCTTAATAGAAGTCCCTGTGTCACATGAAGAGACAGAAATGTGACAGCGATTTCAACATGGTACTGCAAATGTGCAATTAACTTAGGATTCAGAGACTCATCATTGAGATTTCTGTTAGATGCTTTTGCCATGTCTCACTCTGTACAAATACAATTAGATTACAATAAAACAATTTTTTTATGAAGCACTGAAACTGGCCGTACAAGATACTAAGGCTGCTTTTAGTAGTTCACTTTTTTTTTTTTTAGGTTTAATAGCTCCGACCTTGTATTTCATTAGGGCAGAATTCACAAGCATGCTTAGTTTGAAATCTGGTGCTCTAAGCTTTCAAGTTTAGTCATGGGACTCAGATCCTTAGCTGGTGAAAGTTAGAATAGCTGCACTGATAGAGCTACATTAATTTATACCAGCAAGGAATCTGCTGCATGGTTTTCTTTGGTGACTATTTTCCACTTGGTACAGAAGTATTTGGCTCTTCTTGCATACTTTCTTCATGTGCCTTTTAAAGGCTGCATTGTATGTTGGAAATGTGACCTGGAATGGGTGACCATGGTTGACCTTCCAGTCACTAGAATAAAGATGGCAAAAATGGGGATTCTTTTTGTTCATAATCGAATTATATGCGGCTTCAAGTTGATTGAATACTTCACACAGTATCCATCAGCACAAGCTAGCTCTTTTACTGCAGGGTGTACTGAAGTAGTTTTACAGAGCATGATACTATGCCAGATACCCAAGTCACTTCTTGGTACACCTTTTCCTAGTTTTCAAATAGAATATAGCCTTGGTGTGAAAATGAAGATATTTTTGTCCCTTACTCTGTTATAGGTTTCCTAGAACCCATTTTACCCATATTCACTTGCCATCTATTATAGGTTACGTTGTCTGTACTACCCAGCAAAGTTTTTTTTTCCAGTGAAAAAATGAATGAAATAACACTTTTCATTACTAGCCAGCATAGAAAGAGAAAAGGGTAACAGCTCTTTGTTACCCAAAAAATGAGTCAGATCAAAACCAGACAGAGAGAAGAATAATTCAATAGACCCCTTATGCTGTCCTGGTATGCTTAGGTAGTTGCTGGCTCCATTGGAGACCCTCAAGTCTGGGTTTTCTTGTGCCAAGATCAGAAAATTGGAGGATAAAACTTGCAAAATAAAACCCTAAAACTTTTTTGTTTTTGTCAGTTGATTTTTGAAGTCTTCAAGTTCTTCATTACTGCTATAGAATACATAAGAGAGGAAACTATAACTTGGATATGAATAGCTAAAATGTATTTATAATTGTGCATGATCATCCCAAAGCCTCTAAACTAAAGGTTGTCTAACTGAAGTGCCAGATATTTAAGGAAAGGGTTATTTGAGTTTTGTTTTATTAGGGGTGGAGGGGGGGGCGGTGGGGTTAGAATTGTAAACGAGTTCAGTTTTGAAAGGAGCTGATGGATTTTTTTATGCCAAAATCCGCAACTCACTTAAGCTCCTTTTTTGAATTGATACTGCCAAGAGCTAGTGGTCCATAACTTCACTACCTGTAATTCCAAGATGTTTCTGTGATTATCCTGTTCTTTTATGAAATTTTGCACTTATGAACCACCTAAAATGGTGATTCTGGTTTACTCCCCTGCAAAATAGAATTTATATATTGCTGGAACATCGTGTCGGATAGTGGTAGATCATTTCCTGCAACTCCTTCACAGTTTTATTGAGATTAGTATTCTATTTATGCTCCTTTAAAAGAGAATATGCTATAATTAATATCTTGCATGGTCAGGGATTTGAACAAAAATTGTTCTGGCTAATTTACCAAGGGATTTCAAATGAAATCAGAGAGTGGGATTTTCAAAAAGCAGTCAAAGTTGGTATAACTAGGCTTCCACTGAAGATTGATGTGTTGAGCACTGAAAAGCCTGTTCTAACTTCTAAAATGATTTTTGTTTCCATGGTTGTCTCTTTAAAATTAGACTGACATTATGATATGTAGAGATAGCAGATTTATTTCACCTTCTGAAGGTGTGTCACCATTAAGCTCTGACCCAAATTCTGGGAATATACCAAACTATGATTGGATCTAGGTGCTAATTTTTGTTTCCTCATGTCCCATAGCAGAACTATAGGCTCTGGGCCTTTTGTGGTACACTCTAGATAGCATCCTACTGTCTCGCTACCAAGATTTTGTAGCCTTCCTGAACCCTTACTTGCTTAGATATGATGCCATCCAGTTGTACAAGCTTTGGTTTTCCTTGTTCTCTCCATACTAAGCTCAGCTGATAGTGGCCTTGCAGCCAGACTCAGAAAGCTCTGCTGAACTTACAAGTTGGAGGCCAGCTTGAAAGCTCAGTACCTCTGAGCTGATGTGTTTCTGCAGTGTGTTCTGCAACTCACCTAGGTATTGCAGTCTGTAAATGTGCTAAGACCACAAGGAGCAAACCTCCAGCTTCCTGTTCTTGAATTTGTGACATTCTTGTATCCTTCTTTCTATGTGGGCTGCATACAATTGAAGAGAAGTGTGGGAAGAGACATGGGACATCCGATGACTGATTTCTAGAAGGGTTCTTTTCAAGGAATATGAGATAAGCCATCCCATCTGGTCTAATGTGGTTTAGGGTAGACATATCTCTAGATGCATCCTTCTTGAACAGTGTACGAGTAGAGAATGGTACAGACTTAACAGTAATGATTTCATTTACAAACACTTAACTCTTGAGAAGCCCAAAAGTGTTACAGACTTATGGGTGATAGAAGATCCCAGTTTATGATTTATCATCCGGGATAGTCACTGTTTTTTGTCAGTCTGTAGGCTAGATAACTCTTACTGTCATCAATATGCAGCAACATAATAGTGTTGATCAGAAGTAAAAGCTTGGCATAAAAGCAAATATAGTGACAAAAGACTTGTTTGTCGTTATACATTATTTCATTTGGGAAACTGGGTTTTACCTAGTACCAGCTGAAGTCCTTTTGTTGATTTAAGCTGTATTTCCACTAAGCTGGTTTGGAGAACCTTTTTAAATGTAGTCAAGACCCAAGTCACAATTCTTCTCCATTCACTTCAGATGGTCATTTGAAGTCATTGGTCCCTACTAGTGGCAAGTGCTTCTTATGGAATCCGGACCTTTTACATTTGTAAGTCGCACATTTAAAAAATATATTTGAGAGATCTTGTCAGCTCATTAGATTGAATGCAAAAATAGCCAGTTGTCTCTTAAATAAATTTTAGTTATCTCTTCTAGTCTTTTAACAAAATATGATGCATCAATAGCAAAACAATTTCCACCAGAATTGTTGTATAAATATGAAAATTAATAAAGTATTCATGCCTGGAGTTATGAAGTTTTTCATTCTTTGTTGCATACAGCTTATTCAGCTTTTAATTGGTGTGGTTTTTATACCAGAAAGCAACTTCCCCGCATTGTGTTTTGCTGCTGTGCATAAACACATTTCTTTTAAGCTGCCTGAGATCTCAGTCTTATGCATCACCTCATTAACAACTTCTGTTTTAGAAAATATTGAAAGATGAATTGGGAAGGAGGGGAAGAGAAACAGACATATATATTTTCAGCCATTAACCTGCATTAATAACTGTGTCAAATAGGTCCAGAGCTTAAAAGTGAAAAATCTACTGTTTTTTACGCTTTTAGCAAAATCCATGTTTGTTTTTTCTCTTCTCTTGAAATGTCATTTGTTTCTTTCTGATAACTCAAGCCAGTGCATATATCTTTAAAAGACAGAAGATAAATATATTTTCACATTTTTTTAGGTCCTTGACTTCAGCTTTATTTGCGTAAAGAATGTAAAAAACAAATAAAAATAATTAACCCCCCCCCGCACTTTAAGGGTTTTTTGGCATATGAAGTAATGAACTGACACTGTCAAATTCATCTTTTTATTTTTTAAAGAGATTCAGAATCTGTTCTCTGGAGGTGAAATATCGAGGCTTTCAAGCTATATTTTTGTTGTAAAATATAACCCAGATCCTTTATGATGAAATAGGCACTTTAGAAGCAGCTGGGCTTATCTTTCAGTTTTTCTGCTCAGCTCTGTTATGCACAAAGGTCTTTTTCTAGGTGACATATCATGTTGTATTCCAAAGTACACTTTCTTTTAATTTACAACTTAATTTTCAACCTAATTCAGAAGATTGATACTATAATGCTATTTGCAGAAGTATTGAAATGTCAGTAAGTTTTATTGTAGTAATAAAGAGAATTCCATATATCACACACTCTATAGGGATCCTTGCTTTTTGCATAGATCTTCATAGCAACAACCAGTGGCTAAATGCTGGCAATCATTAATTTTTAAAGAAGACATGGTTATGATGAGTTGAGAAATTAAGGCCATAGTGAAGAGTGAACTTTATTTTTTGACACTTTTTGTTAGAACTAAGGACTGAGTTGAAGGAGATTTGTACCAAAACAAACACAACAAAAAAAACCCAAAACACAAAACCCCAAATCCCAGGTTCCTAATACTTAAAATGCTGTCTGCTCGTAAAAGATTTCAGTCAGGGACAGGCCATCTTCGAGCTTCTCTTAACAAATGGGTATCAGTGGTCCATGAAATAATCAATGTCGATAATCCATCCTGGGGTCTGCCAATATGTTAATGGCTCTGCCGCATCGTTATTGCTACAAGGCCATAAATCATTTCCGTACCAGAATGCTTAGCAGTCGAGTACTCAAACCCCTAGCCTGGAATAAAATGCTGTCTCTTAACTATTAATGTCTAAACATTTTGCAGCTTTGTGCCTTGATTGTTTTCAGATGCTAAAAAAGTAAGTAGGACAGATTGTAAATCAATAAAACAATAAGACAAAGTGTTTTAATAATAGAAAGACTCAAAGTAAATCATAGTTCTATGTTTATTATTGCTTTTGAGGTTATAAATAAATAGTACCAACCAGCATGGCTTTAGTTAACATGGGGAAGTAAGCCCAATATTGACATTTGGGGCATATGTGTATTATGTTGGTAGGGTCGGAAGGGACCTGAGCAGATCATCTAGTCTGACCCCCTCCCATGGCAGGAAAAAGTACTGGGGTCAAACGATAAAATATTGTTATTATTTCTTTAAAAGAAATTGGCAAAATTGGAACTAAGGACAGGTTGCACTGTTGGATCATCACCAGATGGGCAAATATTTTCTACTCTGTCCAGCAATATTTTAGCAGTTAGACTTTGTCTGAAGAGGCCCAGCTCATAGTCAGTAGTGGTATAAATAGTTGCACTGAGCTTCAGGCAAACACAAGGGGGTTTTATTTAGAAAATAGAGTTGGATCAGATTGATCTGACTCCTGTTGGTTTGTATCAATTTAGTTCACTGTTAAAGGTAGTGTAAAATGTGATGGGAAGTCATTAACTCTGTATTATGTAGGTACAGCTTATTTGTGCCCATTACTGTATTCCTTGTTTTACAGCTGCTTATTAAGCTTTGTTTTGGTACAATATTAAGCAAGAAATAAGCAAGAGGAAGGTTGACTATATCTGTAGGTGGGGTATAGCTGCATGTCTTCCATGTGTATGTGTATGTATGTATGTAGTATCTAAAGCGGGAGATGTACACAGAAATCTCTCTCTCTCTAGCTAAATCATTGTAATTTTGATTTTACTTCTTCCTCATTATTGCACTGTAACAGAGCTTTATTGCACAGGTATAGAACAAGAAACACAGTAATTTCACTAGTAAATGGTGTCTATGCAATATAGAGATAATGCCTTCCCATTAAATTTTATACCGCATTCAGTAATTAACTAAATTTAATGCACATACATTCATGTTTGGAAAAGGAAAGACATGTTTGTTGTTGTTTTTAATCAGTAGCGATGAAAATGTAAGCTTTCACCTACATGCAAGTCTGTCCCTTAGGCTTGATATGGATGATGCTTGGTTATGGATGATGCTTATTCTAGGTTAAGTATTTCACGTTTAAAGTTTTTAGCACGTTAAGTCATGGAATCGAACCAACCAACTGTAAGTATAGAATATAAATAGAATATATCTTCAACCAAGTCAGACTTGGATGGGTCTGAGAAAGGTCAAGCTAATTTGCCTCTAAATTTTCTATAAAAATGTCAAAAAAGATCCAGGGAAGAAGGGTAACAACAATACAGATGAAAAGCAGGGACATGTTTCTTTAGCACAGCAATGCCTAGCATTAAGCAGTTTTATGTGGTCATAGTTTATTTTGGTGCTCAGGATGTAAGGGAAGGAAGGAGCCAGAAAAACAGTGGCTCAGTATAGACAGCAAGACAATTAAAACTGATATGACTCTTAACAGAAGTGGCAACAGCAACCAGGATGGAAGTAATTTATTCAAAAAATTGTCCAAATACATAAACTGCGCTGAAGTATGGTATGGTGGCGGGACAGTGGAAAATTTGATAGTTGTTTCCGTTGTGTGAATTACTCAGGCAGGATGCCTTTGTGAAGTATGGGGGTTTGTTTAATGTTCTGACAACAATTTAGATCCTGTTATGGTTATTGCAGTGTAATGCAGTAGTAAAAATTGAACATGACACACCAGCAATTTATTATTTGTGTGTTTTTTAACCTTGAGTATCGGATTGTTTGTCCAAGCATATCCTTTGATTTGCTATGAAATTTATTGTTGATAAAAACAATCAGATTTCCATTAGAAGCAAAAAATTCATTTTTTTGCCATGAACCATAGATTCAGAAAAAAATTCAAGCTAGGCTGCAGGACTTATGACAGGTAGGCTTATGACATTATATGGTAATTCAGCATGAAAGAATAATTGTGACACTCTACTTGGTGCTGGAGTATAATCGTGCTGTGAGGTTCAATTCACTGAAAGGCCAAATTATCTTCAACTACATTAGTCTGACAACCTATAATGCTTTGCAGAGGCAATTTGTAGATGTTTCACAGAACGCCAGCAAACATGGTTCACCATTATGCTACCCATTAACAAATTTGTGTAGGGGAAAAAAGTAACTTTTCCATTTTCCTAACTGTTTTCAAGCTTTGGAATACAATAAATATGTACAGGGTAATAATAGTTTATGCATTGCTGTTTAGCATTAGTTTTTAAATGTAGCAGGGCATTGGAAGACAGGTTAATTTTATGAAGGGCTCTTTCTCAGAAATATTTACATTTTTTTTATAGCAGCAACTACCTGAGAGAGAGAATTTAATATAAAGGGGTCCAAATTAACAGGGAAAAAGTACATGATTGCAGTGTTTCCATTTTTTGTGCCACTACTACACTTAGTTTTTGAAATAGTTTAAAGTTCTGACTGTAGAACAGGGATATGTGGCCGTACGTGTGAATGTGTCACCTGGGAGTGATCGCTCTACAGCATATGGCATAGCTTTTGATTGCCTCACTTAAATTCTGCCTGCCTCCAACAGTCTAAATTTCAGAGAAGCTTTGGAAGAAACCTTTTTTCCATTGTGTGATATTACTTGTATTTTCACTGGCACTGATTGGGGCCTGGATATTATGGGGATACAGAACAGTAAAAGTGATCAGCTTGGGCCTTTTAACAGTCTAAGGCCTGGACCTAAGATAAGTTTTAGGTCTAATATCTTATGATCTTGTAGGGTACATATAATTGCAGTGGTGTGAATATCCCACATAGGTCTGGAAGCCATGAAGATTATATATATATAAAAATTTAAAAAAGCTGTGTATAAAAGATCTATTTTGGGTAGCATTATAGGTCTGTCAAATGTTGTTATAATTTTTGCTGCCTGAGGCCAGCACAGTTGGATTCCTGGAGGTAAAACATTTGGCCTTAGAAGACGAGGGATACAAACGTAGGACCAGCATAATTTTTTTCTCCAAAAAGAAAAAAAAATTGTTTAACATGGTGAATATGCAGATTATGATGTTGATGTAAGTTCTGAGCATGTGTTTGGGAATGACCTGTGAACTCTTTCATGACTGTTTCAGTGACTGCATAAAACCTTTATTTCATGAAGGCAGCCAGTGTCTGCCTGTTCATATAAAATATTATTTATGTTAGCATGATACCTTAGTAAGTGTATGAAGAAATGAATAGGAAACTTCTGTATCACAGCTGAACTTAGCATCTCTTTCTTTCTTTCTTTTTACTATTTTTAATTGTTTAAAACATCATTTACTACTTTTTGCAAATTGCTTTGGTGTTTTTCTATCATACTTTTTAAAAAGTAATGTATGCTCTTTTTGTGGAAGTCAAGGATAAATAAAATTCAGCAAGGGTTGAGGTTTTTACACTGCTGGCTTTTATAATGAGAGATATTCAGGTGCTCTAATACTAACTGTAATGTGCATATGTCAGCTATTCTAAAGAAACAATGTACAAAAACAGGGGCTTATTTAGACTCTGGCATGATTTAGATTGTAAATATAAAGATACTCTTACCTTGACCTATTGAAAAAAATGTTGGAAACTGATCTAGCTGTATTCATACTTGTGGGATCAGTTATGAATTTGGGATCTGTCCACAGATAAATAAGGTGGTCCAATGTTTTCACTGGGGTAGAAACATACCTTTTTATTTCCTCTATTGAATCTGGGTATGTGAATCTTCTTCACCACTTCATATATAGTGAATAACATAATCATCAGCAATCTCTTGATATGAGGATGAGTCTCTCAGTAAATGGAGAAGTCATTGTTGAGTCTGTAGGTGATGGAGGCTGATCAGTGATCCTCATACTTGACTGCACACGTGGCAAATAGTTTCAGAAGGATGGAGTTACGCCCTGGTGATGTCAGGTCACAGCTCTTTCCTTTTCTCTCCCTCTGTTTGCCCCCATGGTGAGTCAAGTTTGCTCAAAATCATCAATGCCCTGTCCCCAATGGCACTTTGACATATGCCAATTCAGTGCTCACATCTCCTGGGTTATGATGTTAATATTGTATTTCTTCACATTAGCCTTCAAGGTGTCCTTGAATCTCTTCTTTTGTCCATCTCTAGAGCATCACTCATAATAAAATTAGCGTACAGGACCTGTTTTGGGAGCTGCTTGTCAAGCATCCTTATGCTGCCCTGTCCAATGGAGCTGGTACCATGTAAACATGGCTTTAATACTGGTGGTGTTTGCTTGAGGCAGAAAGCTGATGTAGAGGATTTTCCAAAAATATTGCTGATCATAAAATTCCAAAGCTTTTGGGTGCTTCTAATACATTCCCTGAGTTTCAAAACCTTACAACAGATATAGCTTTATCTATCTAGACTATATATTGGCTATTGACTATATATATGCATTATAATAGTGTAATATATATATATACTGTGTGGTACGTGTGAGCTAAGTGGTTTAAGATGTATCAGAAGTCTGTTCCCATCCCTCACCTTTGTCACAAACTTTTGGATCTTCGTGGAAGGTCAAACTTCTTTAGCTACTAATTATGGTGAAGAACATTGAATTGTTCAGGATGTGAAGGACAGGGCAGGAGATATGCATCACTAATTATTTATTTCACTCAGGTGAATGTTAAGAGTTTTATGGAAACTTGGCTATTTTGTTTGACTTACTTTTACCAGACTTACAAACATTGCCATATTCCTTTTCTAGCATGCTCTGTAATATTTTCTTGTCCCTGTTGGTTGACTATTGTTAATTAAACAAACAAACAAAAAAGCAGGACCTAAACTTAAGCTTGTAAATCCATATTGAGGATTTTAAGGGAACTGAATTTCAAAAGTACAAAGCCACTGAGCCCTTTCTTTAAAGTCTGTGGTTGTTCATACACTTGGGGAGGGGGGAGGGAAGAGGAAGGGGGGCATGCTT
>NW_017728994.1:22373571-22395707 GCF_001723915.1 Gavialis gangeticus | reverse complement strand
TGTGAGGGAAGAGGAAGGGGGGCATGCTTTAATTAGAGCGGCTCCAATAGCCACTCTAATTAAAGCACCCAGAGCATCATGTGTATCAGTGTCCTGTTGCTGAAAAATGGTGGTGGGGGTGCTTTAACTAAAGTGTGTCAAATGAGCTTTAGTTAAAGTGCCCTTGTTGCCATTTTTTAGTGCAGAGATGCTGATACACATGATGCTGGAGTCTGCTGGTGCATGGTAATTACCATGCTCCAGCAGACTTGATTAATCAAGTAATTAATCAATTAATCACTGTAATTACAGGGTGCTGGAGCAGCCTCGATGCACATGTACAGGCGCCCTATGGGACTTGATGGGAGACCAGGATTTCTGAAAAACTGAATGCTTAGGCTTCTGAATATAGATTTAGGAACTTATCTTTAATCTTCTGTATTGGAAAACATTGACCCTAATCAGGTAGTTGTGGTGGGGGTGAGGGGTGTTGACAAATGTACTTGCTAATGATAGGACAGCAGTAACTTTAACCTACTAAGTGGGAGAGCACATTTGTAATCCCTTCTCCAATACCAACGCCAAACTATCCTGCTGGAGAAACCAAATTGTTACGCTTTTCTTCTGACTCCCTCCATCCTGTCTACTCTTGGGTAAGACTTCTTCATTCTTTCATGTAGGGAAGGTTGTTTATCAAGTTTCTCTTACTGTCTTGAAGAGAGGCTTAGATACCATGGGGGTCCATTTGCTAGAATGGAACGTGATAAAGAACTTTATATATCTAGTGAAAAATCACCCTGTTACTTGCCCAAGGCAGGTTCTGTTGGTTACAAGTTCTCAGATGTTTGGGCAGGAGCAATCTTTTCCCTGCTCTGTGGCCTAGCACAGAGGAATTCTGTTGCTGCAATAATACAAATGACTTCTATCCACTTCCTTTATATGTTACCGTGATCTAAAGCAAACAAAATTTTAAGAAGTGCATGATATTTTATGCTATGATCTGCCAGTAATTTTAAAAATATTTGTATGCAAGTCTTAATACTTACCCTACCAGCCTTTGGAAGCCAGGCCCCTCATGCATTAGTTTGAGTAGAAACACTTACCAACTCTTGAGAGCCTGTAGTCAATATGATTAAATATAGGTTTCTGCCTGTGTCCCTTCAGTTAATTAGAGGAATTTATTTTTATTTGTAGACGTTGATATTTGAAGGAAATAGTAGTAAATGTGCTTAGAGATGCATTAGATTCTTTTACAATGGGAAATGCAGATGAAAAGAATTTTGCAGGAGAAAAAATAGAATCATATCAGGTAACAGATTATTTTGCAGACTACAGAGTCCCAGTTGTACTGTTAAGGACATGCTGCAGCATTAATGTTTACGCATAATGCTTTCCAAGTAATTTAGGCTGAACTGCCACTGACTTACTTAACATTTATAGGTCAACCACCTGCAGAAAGGGCATGTAGGTAGATTATTGTTGACTTTATGGTTATGGAAGCTAGCTAATCAGTGAGCATGCTGGGATATAACTTGTTATGCTTGAATAGCTTTAACACCAGGCCTTAAGATTTCTTATGGGGCACAAAGTAACACAGTCATTTCTCATGACTGAAGCCCCTACTGCGAGAGAAACTGTCATGTGGTGGAGAAGGTAGTTTTAAAGTTAAAAAAAAGAAAAGAAAAAAAAAAGAAAGAAAAGATAATAGAGACTTCTGAAATATTTCAACCATGCCAAATCAAACAATTTAATTGTCTCTTGGCAAACATATGGTAGTGTTTAGAGTCAGGAAGTTGACACAGTGTACAAAGTTATGGCACTGTGTCCTAGGAGAGTTGACATAAGCATCCTGATTTTGACAGTCATATGTTTTGCATAGCTTTTCACTAGTTTTCACAGATTGTTGAACCAGTTATTCTCATACAGCAAAGTTCAAAGATTTTTTTTTTAATTACAAAATATGATATAGTTGACTTGAAGTACTTAAGATTTTTTTTCCTCCTTGGAAGCTGCATAGAGATACATGTGCATGCCTCTTCAGGTTGTTCCCAACTAATTGGTTTTATCTTTAACTTTGCAAAAAAGGTTAGAGGAGATGGTGCAAAATGAGCCATTTGTTTGGGTTTCTTGAATATAATATGAACACCTATGTCGGCATTTAGGGTCAAGGTGGGTAAACTGGTAGTTATGTCATGTTCATCATAGAACGGCTTTTTAAGCTTATATTCTGTCTGTGCAATCCACACAAAAATAGAAGCCCACTTAACTGACATATTCAATGAATCTAAAAGGTTAAAAAAAATACCCTCATTTATTAGAGGGTACCTGAGTCCATTTCAGTGAAAGCTCAAGTTCATGTTGATCATAGATTGTAGCTTTTCTTTCTTTTTCTAATGATTGCCAATTTTTGATTATTTTGTGTATAATACACGTACAAGTGTGTGCAGGACCATACACACATTGTGCTAGTAAACTGATTATACTTTCAAAGGTATTGGGGTTCAGTGATACTTTATAGATAATATATACAATTTATTTTTTTCTCGTAGTATACTGCATACAAATACAGTTTGTCAGGTATGCACCTAAATGTACATATAGTCATAGTATATTATTTTAAAGTAAAAATGCTTTTTCAATATGACAGTGCAAAACATATAAAAGAGGATTTCAGGAATTTATTTGCATAACAAAGACTGGTAAGCTGTGGGTGTTTATACTTTTCCCAGTTCATTTTTTTCATGTTTATACTGTATAGACTTGACAAAAGGAAGCCCAAACTGGTGATATAAAGATATCTAATTTAATTATATTGTGATTTACCTTTCCCTGTTTCAAAATGCTAATATTTTCTTTTAGATACGACTGTTGTCCTATCAAAACAACTTGTGGACATTTTTATAGACATTCTTTCTATAGATTCTCAATTTTGAGTTTTAGATTCTCAATTTTGTCTTTTTTGGTAGTTATATAGTACTTATTATGGTGGTACTTGAGTACTTACATGCCACAGTTCCAGACTTCATTTGAGAAGCAGATACTAAGCCAAGCCTGTAGGACTTTGTATATTAATAGATAGCTTGTTCCATGTTGCTATAACTATACATTTTAGTATGGAAACATACTTTAACTGAGACAGGGAAACCATGAGGTCAGCAAAATTAGGATGCTATATTTCAAAAAGGCAGATTTCATCTGATTCAAGGAACTAATAAGCACATGAGAAACAGGTCCAGGGAGGTGATACTTCCCCTCTATGCGGCACTGGTCAGGCGGCAGTTGGAATACTTCATCCAGTTTTGATGCTCTGTTTACCAGTAACTAGGAACAGTGGCTACAAACTGACAGAGCAGATTTAGGTTGGACATCAGGAAGAACTTCTTCACAGTGAGGATTGCCAGAATCTGGAATGGACTTCCAAGGGAGGTGGTGCTCTCTCCTATCTTGGGGGTCTTTAAGAGGGGGCTAGACATGCACCTGGCTGGGGCAATCTGACCCCAGTGCTCTTTCCTGCTCAGGGCAGGGGTTTGGACTCAATGATCTGCTAAGCTATTAATCTGTGAATCAATATAAGTCTATAGTGTGATACAGCCACACAAGGCAAATGTAGGTTTGGGATGCATCAACAAAAGCATTAGGTGCAAGATGTGGGGAGTGATGGTGTGTCTCTATTTGACACTGGCTAGGCCTCATCTAGAGCATTGTGTGCAGTTCTTGGTTCCTCATTTTAAAAAGGACATTGAGGAGTTGGTGAAGATCCAGAGATGTGCAACAAAGATGAAAAAGTGTACTTGTACACACAATAAGGGTTTAGACCTCAGGTTTTTATTCTATGCCCCCTAATTTGAAATTATTTTAAATTGAAACCCACCATTTCAATTTAGGAGCTTCCATCACTGTTACAGAAAGGGGTCTGATACTTTTCTTTTTTATTTCTGGCAGAGGCTGCCTGCTGCTGGGGGCAGAGCTGCCAGTTGGCCAGGTGGCCCCTGAGCTGCAGGGGCCCCAGTCCTTCCCTCCAGTGGCAGCACCCCCCAGGGCTGTCTGGGCAAGCTGCTAGCAGGCCAGGTGCTGCCCCAGCTCAGAGACAGTACCCAGTCCAATCCAACTCTTCCCCAAGCCCAGTGGGGCTTCCAGCATCACATGCACTGTCCCTGCCGCATTGCCTGGGACTGCCCGGGAATGGGCTGGCTTGCTCCTGAGGCAGCCCAGGTAGGTGGCAGGAGGGCAGCTGGGTGTCTGGTGGTTGGAGAAAGCAGCAGGGATGGTTCATGGGGTGATGGAAGCCCACCGAGCCTGAGTTTCCCTAAGCCCAGCTGGGCTTCCAGTGCTCTGTGCACCATCCCTGCCACCTTCTCCAGTTGCCAGCACACTCAGCCACTCTGCTGCTGCTACTCCACACTGCCCCAGGGGCAAGTCAGCCTATTCCCGGGTGGTTCTGGTGGCAGGGACAGTACACGGGTGTTGGAAGCCTTGGCAGGCTCGGGGAAGAGTTGGATCTGGTCAGGTACTACCTGTGAGATGGGGCAGCACCCAGCTTGCTAGCAGCCTTCCTTGGTGGCTCCAGGGGTCTGCCACCACAGAGGGAAGGACCGGGGCCCCTCCACTCAGCCTGCTGGCAGCTTGCAGATAGGCTTTCTGGGGGGGGAGAGGGGGGAGGGAAGGATCAGGCCCTGCCTTCAGTAGGTGCCTGCAGCCTCCAGGCACCTGCTGAAGGTAGAAGCAGCAAGGGGCCCAATCCTTTTTTTTTCCACGGAGCTTGTCTGCCTTGCTCGTGGGTTGGGGGTGAGCTGTCAGATCGAAGGCTGTAATGTTGCGAACGAAACTATATGGGGATGTGATTTAGTTTGCAATGTTGTAAACTCATTTGAAACCTCCAAACCTCACGCATGTGTAATATGTGATACTAAGCCACACAAAGGAAATTTTTATCACATGTACATGATGATGATCATCACATGTACAAGTGCCCAAAGGGCTTGGAAAGCAGGTCATATGACAGGTTAAAGGAGCTAGGCATGTTCAGCTTGGAGAAAAGGTGCTTAAGAGGGGAACATGATAGCATTCTTCAAATACTTGGAGGGCTGCCATAAAGAAGAGGGAAAGCAGCTGTTCGTGCTGCAGGGATGAAGACATGAAGCAATGGCTGGAAGTTGCAACAAAATTAAGTTTGGACTGGATAACTGGAAGAACTTCACTGTGAAAAGAGTGAGGCAGTGGAATAGATTGCCTAGGGAAGTTGTGAAGTCCATTACTGGAGGTGTTCAAAAGTGTTTGGACAGCCACTTGTTGGGTATGATCTAGGTACAGCTGTGCCTGTGTTCTACCATGAATATTTCCCGTGCTTCTGGGCTTTGCTGGTTGCCCCTATGCTTCCTTTTCTACTATGCATATCAGGGTGTTTTTAAGCTTTCTCACAGGTAAGGCTGGGGACTTTGACTAGGGCATGCCAATGTTCCTGCTGGAACTAAAGCCACAGTTTCCTCGCAAAAGGGTCCTGTCTCTCTGCTCAGGGTCAGACAGATTGCCATATTTGGGGTTAGAAAGTAATTTTACTCCATGGTTAGATTGATATGGGCTATGGGGCTTTTTGCCTTCCTCTGTAGCAGGTGGCATGGTCCTCTACCATGCGTCTAGTGAGAGTATATGAACAAGATTTTATAGAAGCATTGGCTGCCATGGCTCTCCTGCTTTACCTGTGGCAGGTTAGGGTGTTAAGTCTGTATTGTATCAGGGTTGATGGCAGTCTTACGTAGAGTTTAGATTATGGTTTTTATT
Organism: Gavialis gangeticus; assembly: GCF_001723915.1. NCBI lineage: Eukaryota > Metazoa > Chordata > Crocodylia > Gavialidae > Gavialis > Gavialis gangeticus. The sequence continues at coordinate 22,389,950 of NW_017728994.1, read as the reverse complement.
ATATGGTTTGAATAGGAATGGTCATGCTTGAGGCAGGGGGTTGGATGCCATGGTTCAGGTCTTCATCATCAATGCTACTTCACCAGCTTGCAGTTCTTGGACAGCAAGGCAGCTCTGCTTCACAGAAATGGACATCTCCTTTCAAATCAAAGACAATAAACCACCCAGCATGTTTCATCAGCTTTGATTACACCTAGTACAACATATGCTTCAGAACCTCAGCATTTTCTACAAATTAGTAGCAGGTAAATCTGCATGCAGGCAGCCCCCCCAAACACACCAGTACACCTAATGAAGGATGTTATTTCTGTCGTTTTTTTAAATTTCATTCTTTTGTACTGGTGAGAATATTTTTTTGGAGGGGGAGGCGGGTTTCCCCCTGTATTTTGTGTTTCCTTTTGGTCCAAAAACATGCAATATTGGTTTGTGACTTGGCTGAGAGGAGAAGCAAAACAAAATAAAAACCCTGACCTCTGCTCATACTAATCTATATTTTTAACTGTTATTTCTGAGGGAGTGATTTATTTACAGTGACAGCTTGTTACTTATGGTAGCTGCTGCCAGCTTCTGAAGAAATCTGATAACGTCAAATTGTGAAGGGAAGCTATAGGCTTTGCCTTGACTGACTTGCTATAAATCATGTACATTGCTGGTGTGTATATATAAGGATGCTTGGGTTGATACTGATAGAAATACAAATCAAATACAACATATGGTAACCCAGTTCAGAGCTGAAGATTCTGGATTAAGCCTATTGGGTTCATTTTTTTAAATGAAATGAAACAGACATCCTCAGTTATATATCAAAACTTCAAAACTAGGTATGATACATGAACTTAAAAGCAAAGAAAGCCCAACAAATCCAAAACCAAAAAATAGAAACCAAACCAGAGGACAATACCCGAAAATAAGAATTAATGTGGGATGACAGGCAGGCTTTGAACATGCAGGGGAAAGAAACCCATAAAAAATAATGGACAAAGCTGCCTACAGAGCTCATCAACAGTCAAACATACTGACGGCCCAGAAGCAAGTTCAAAGTCAACAACATATACCTTCCATGGAGGCAAGTGTCACTGCAGAATGAAAATTGTCATCTGGCTGTTGCAGCCTCTCTTGGGCTAGCAATAGTTCATCATAAAATTAGTATGCTTTCAAATCTTTTGCAGAAAGTTTTTATTTGAATGTGATTGTTATGCTGTTGTTTTGCATAGGAATGCAGGGGATACTGATCCATCATAGCAAATGGCTGTAAACCAGTGGCAGTAGTTGTACTGTAACTGATAATTGCACTTTACCATTTCAATTACACTAGTTGTAGTAGTTGAATGAAGCATAGTTTGAGTTGTTGAATATTGTGCACCAGAAACAGAACTGTGTATTTGGATCCTTTTTTTTAACCCTTAGGTTTATTTTGCATTTTAAATTTAAAGTACAGACTAAAGATACACTTCCCTATGGGCTCACATAATCCATTCCAGAAAGATGGCTTCCTCTTAAAAGTATTCAAGAAAACTGTACTCAACAGACTGTGTTCAATAGTTCAGAGTGCCACACTAGATCTATGGGGAAAACAGAGCTGCCTTTACTGGTTTACTGTCATTATCTCCATCAAAGATAAACATGGGACAGAAAACCTTGGTGCTCAGTGTTGTGAAGTACCTACTTCTCTCCTTTTACTAAAGTCTTGTTGCTGTTTGAAGTTTTATGTCCCCTATTTGTATGGCATAAAATTAATTGTGTTTGAAAGGTACTACTATATTCTGTTGGTGCTGTCAGTTTCTTAATTCAGTAATGAAGCTCTACAGTAGTTTGTTGTCCTTTGCTCTCTCCACAGAGAGAAAAAGGGAGAGCCAGCCAAAAGCTACACAGACATACGTGTAGTGGCAGACTGGCAGAAGAAGTTACTAAACGCGCAACTTGGTCAGCAGAAATATCCTCAATGAACTGAGTGTAAATTATTGCAGTATAGCCTGATGCATTACTCTGCAATTCATAAACATAGTAAGACAAAATGAAAATGCAGGCAGCCGTAAATAACAGTGCTAACACAGTATGAGGAAATGGGAGAGATGGAGGTAGAAGAAGTTTTGGGATATATCATCCTGGGAAAAGGTGCCATGAATTACTCTCAAAATTGATGGATTACTTCAGTCTTTCTTCTGTCTCTTCCCCCTACCCCCAAATCTCTGTGGCAGAAGAAAAATGGAGTTATATCATAACTGCCTATAGTTCCTTCAGTTAGGAAACTAATGAACAAGAACTATCATTTGGTACATATCGATACAGTACAAATATTGGTTCGAACAAGCTAGAGTAAATAGAGCTTTTGTACATTAAGCAAAGGAGAAATTCTCACTTTCACAAGTGTTATCTTATTAAGACTGTTCTTATTGTTTCAGCATTAATAAATGTGCTATGTGCTTGTTACATTATTCTGCTTGGCAATTAAAGTTAAAATTACTACATTTACGTACCTCCGAGAATACGGGTGAAACTGTAAACTATATCATGATTACCAGGTAAATTTAAGTTGTGGTGCACTGCCAAACAATTAAAGCAAGTTAGAAATCCCATGCAAATAGATTAGGTTATGTTAATTAGGATTTCTGTAATAAGAGGCGGGCAATTGTGGGTGAAGTTTGGCACTCTGTTAACTGAAACAAAGTACTACAAAGATAGATAATGCTCTGCCATAGCTTACAGTTCAGCATCCAAATGCTGACTGATATATGATGACCAGCATATGGGGATCCTGTCCCTCTTTTTGGTACCTACGGAAATAAGAACTTAGTCATGTCCAATCATTGCCATAGTTTTGATTTAATGCAAGTGGGTCAGTCAGCCTGGAAGTAGAGGAAACTATACGAGCATTTCTGATTGGCTGTGTGTGGAATAGCCTGTCCAACTGAGGATGAGAGTTATACTTTTGAAGTCACTGTTTGCACTGTTCACAGTCTCTTAATCGAAGGCCAAGAATATTCAAATCACAGGGAAGGGGGATCCAAGCAAAAGAAAAACTGACTACTCTGGTTTCTAAGAAAATTCAGTGAATCATTACCTTTGGGCTTAAGTGACTGTCTCATGTGTAGTTTTTAACTTTATTTTGATTAGAAATAATTTTCAAACTTATTTTACAATCCAATCCCAGTTACATATGCATACTTATGAGTGAGCCTGGTTTCAGTGAACTGCACATTTCCTGCCTGTGAACACACAACCATCTTTATCTTCTGATTATTATTTACTTATTCAATAAGTTAAAAGGTACCTATGACTCTCCTCTGAATTCTACACTTTGCATTAAATGTAGTAAATAAAGTCATTTAAATATAGAGTACTGTCAGGTTTACATTAATTTTTGTGAAAAAATAATACTGTAGTTAAGGATTTTGTGTAAAAACTGTAACACTTTGCAGTTATAGCTCTAGTAGGAACAGCAGGCAAGACTATAAGCTTTAATTTATGTTGTGCTGTGGACATTTTTCAGAAACTATTTACCCATTACCTCTTAGGTCAGTGGCCTAATAATGCAACAAAGCACTTTTTGAAATTGCAGATAATTTTCAGTGCTCAGATCTCTGTGTAGTATTGATGGGGAGGGAAGCTGATTAGGATCTTGGGAATTGTGCTTGATGGGAACAATCTGGAAGGAGTGAAAAATTATTAAACACACACAGCGGGAGTTGTAGGATTTACCATTGTCGTGCAGTGCTATTAATTCTCATTGCATCGTACAGCAGCTTGATTGCACACTGTGAATACTGCTTATTGGAGAACGGGTACAATTTTGCTGCAGTTGTTGTAATGTAATACTAAATGCTAATTAGGCTTCTAACAATAATTAGAAGCTCTTTCTAGACTTAGGAATAGAAACATTCAATTGAATTTATAGAAACAAAGACCTTTAAGCTATGCCAGGAGCAGTTCTATAGCAGCAGTATCAACTTCTTGACATTGTTTTTTTATATATATATATTTAGTTACAGAATCACAAAATGTATTATTTCATGGTTTTTATAATGAGTTCATTATGTGCTCAATAGGATTATTCTCTCGGTGCAAAGCCAAGAGATCTAGGAAATTCAAGTAAATACCAGGAAAGACAACTGCAAATCAGATTGGTAGGTAAGAATTTGTTGTATTGAGACACAATTATTGTGTGGTGAATGTTAGTAAATAGAGAACCCTCCCTTTTCACTTTCTGGAAACTTTTCTTTTCACTAAGAGTTAAGCTTCATATCTCACACTCCTCTTTCAAGTCTTACTTCTGAGGTTTTGTAAATTTTAGGCCTCAATTCAGCAATGTATTTAAAGACAGGATCACTCCTTTTGAAGTAAAAGAGACTTAAGGCTTTCTTACACATTAATTTTAGTTGGCTTCAGGATCTCTTAACCCCTGGATTTATCTATATATTAACACCTGAAACTAGTTTTAAGTACTCTTTAGGAGTCTTAAACTTACACCACTCTGGGGCAGGTTTATGTGTGATCTGTGTTATGTAGCTTGTGTTTCATTAATGTGTGGCCACTCCCCACAGATGAGCCACCCAAATTGCAGTCCTCTAGTGTCCCAGGATTCAGTGTCCCCTCCGCTACTTTCCTGTTTTGTGTGGACAGACTTTCCACCCCCTGAGCTCTACTGCCCAGGGGGTGGTTCTGGCACCAAACCAACTCCCCTTACCACACCTGGGGTGTGTGACTTTCCTACCCCACAGTAGTGCAAACCCATGCAAACAGCAGGTCACAGGGCATGGTCAGGTCTAAGAGTGTGGTCTAGCAGGGGGATGGGTGAGAAACAAGGTGGGGGACTGGACTGGATTCCTGTGAGCTGAGGCTTCCTTCCTGTGGAAGGGGCAGTACCTTCATCACAAGTGCCTTCCCTCACTGCTCCCATCTCCTAGCCACCCTGGAAAGCATGACCAGCGCCCACACACACTAATCCCAAATCCAATTTATTAAAACATGACAACTTCATTAATTTACTGCCACTTTGCTTCATTTTAACTTTTTTTTACTTTTATCCTTTAGTGGCTCTCTTTCTTCATTTCACCACTCTTCCCCCATCCCTATTTCCTTTCCACATCCCATTTATTATCTACCTCATCCCATTAATTCTCTGCCTTCCAGCCTCATGTTCCCCTGCCACCTTTCCCTGACCCCCTGCCTACCCATCTCTCACCCATCCCCACTGAGAGCAGAGATAGAAGCTTGTCCTGGCTCACCAGCCCTGTGATGGCAACTCAAAGCTATAGCTCCTAAGCTGGGGACAGATATTACACATAAACAGGCTTAAGTGCTCAGAAACTTGTTTAAACCTGTAACAGAACAGATGTTCACTGCACATAAAACAGTTTGAAAATCGCTGAAATTGGTTTCAAACAAACCTTGTTGAATGTAGTATTGGACTTAACTGATTTGGGTCAAACCGGTTTATAAAATGTCTATCCCAGACCTCTTGCTGGTTTAAGTTAAATCAGAGATCCCCAGCATACCAGCATGCTCTCTAGCCTGGGCGGGGCTCTCTGCTCCACAGCAGAGCTGGCCCCTCCCTTCTGCTCCCTGGCTGCAGCTCCAGCAGAGACTGCAGGCATCTGCCTGGCTTCCCCCTGTTCCCCCATCCTCCCCTCACCACTCCCTGCTAAGTAGGGCTGTGCAAAGCTTTGGTCCCTGATTTGATTCGGCAGAGATTCACCCTGATTCGATAGCTGAATCTCTAAATCAAATCAGATGACCCTTTAATCTCTCCAAATGGAATTGGAACCCTCTGAATCAATTCAGTGATTCAGACAGACACAGCATTAAATGTTTTTTTTTTTTTTTACATACCTCTAGGTAGCAGGGGCTCATGAATGCTACGATGCTGGGGCACATGGAGCATCCCACAGAAGTAGGGGGGGCTCCCCAGCACGCTTGGCAGTAGACCAGAAGCACTTCCGGGTCCACCGGGAGCATGCAGGGCCCCCCCATGCCTCCCTGGCTTAGCAACTGGTGCCTCCTGGGTCTGGGGGAGCACCCTGTGGCCAATTCAGTGGCTGAATCTCTGAAACTGAATCGAATCAGAGGACCCTTTAATCTTTCCAAATCGAATCGGAACCCTCCGAATGAATTCGGAAAGATTCGAAGAGTCCGACATAGATACAGCTTTAAATGTTTTTTCTACATACCTCTATGTAGCAGGGCCTCATGAGTGCTGCTATGATGGGGTGCATGGAGTGTCCCACAGAAGCACGGGGGGGCTCCCCAGCATGCTTAGCAACAGACCCGGAAGTGGACCAGAAGCACTTATGGTCCACTTCCAAGGCCACTGGGGAGCATGCTAAGGGGCCTCCATGCCCCCCCTGACTCAGTGACTGGTGCCTCCTGGGTCTGGAGGGGGGCATCCAGGGTCCCCTGTGGCTGATCACTGAGGCAGGGAGGCTTGGGGGGCCCCCAGTGTGCTCCCCAGCAGACCTGGAAGTGAACCAGAAGTACTTATGTTCCATTTCCAGGTTGACCGCCTAGCATGTGGAGGGCCCCCCTGCACTCCTGTGGGTCACTCCATGTGCCCCAGCATCACAGCAATCACAAGCTGTGCCTACTACCTCAAGGTATGTAGAAAAAACTTTTAAAGCTGCGTCTATGTCCAAATCACTGATTCTCCAAATCAGCCTTGGATCTCCAGATTCAGATTTGGCCAAACTGAATTGGGGTCCAAATCAACAAATCAAATCACTGTCCCTGATTTGGGCCGAATCCAAATCAAATAGGGCCAGCTTTGCACACCCCTGCTGCTAAACAGAGATTCCCCTCTCCCATCTGCCTTACACAGACACCGCTCAGCATTAGCTAGCATACCTCATGTTGGCTAAAGTCTGTGCTGTGGCAGACGGAAGAAAAGCAGACAGGACTGTGTCCTTTTTGGAGCTGATCAACAGTAGCTGGTAATGTCCCTCCTTGGAATGATCCCTTCCTCGGAAAAAGTTGTTTAAGAAGAGCTTGAACTAATGAGAAGGGCTTTTTTTTTTTGATGGGGTGCTAAATGCTGATAACAAATCTGATAAATGTTATCAAGGGTGGGGGAACCCCTCCCTAATCAGAGTGTCCTGTTGGGCTTGGCCACGCCCCCTCTCAACTCAGGACTGTGGAAGGGAAGAGAGGAATGCTCTAGTGCCCCCCTGGCTTCTAGCCTGAGCTAGTACAGGCATGTGCCTGCATTTCTGGGATGTCTGTGCAGTTACAAACCAGTTTAGCCTAGTCAGGTTAGACTAACCTGCAAAGATTGAATCAATTCAGGCTCAGGCTTTTTAAATGTCTGTCCCTAGCCCTAGTCAGCCTTCTGCTTACTAGCCCTCTAGTGGTAAGTCACAGCTGTGCAGGTGGGAGACAGCAAAGGTTTTTAGTCTAAAGGTGCGACTGCTCCTAACCTGAGGTACCAATAACAATGCTCGATATTTGAGCAGCTCAAAATGCAATGCTCAATAAGACCCTTAGTATAATATATACCGTTATTAGATTATGCATTATATTGCCCCCCTTTGACATGTTACAGGTATTATGCGATTACCTGATTAATTGTGCAGTTAATTGAGACAAGCTGCATGTGCAAAGTACCAGTCATGCCATAAAAGGTCCAACCAGCTATGAAGTTAGAGCTTGAAAATTTGTATTATGTACAGTAAAAACTCTGTTATTCGGCATCCCCCAGGAGTCAGGGATGCCAGATAACAAAATATGCCAGTTAATTGAGTGGCCCCAGCTGCCACTTCTCCTCCTGCATCTCGGGCATCCCTCTGCCCCTCCCGCTGCATCACCGCCCCTCCCGTGAGCCCTGTGGGCCCCACAGGACACGGAGGTGGGTGCCCCACACAGCCCCATGCAGCTTGTTATGCCCCTGGGCCATGGGGACTCAGCAGCACAGTCTGCTTTGCCCCAGGCCATGGGGGCTCAGAGAAACTGGAAGTGCTGCGGTGGGCACTTCCGTTTTCACTTTTCCTTACAAGCCGGCATGCCGGTTAACAGAGCATGTCGGCTTGTAAGGTGCCAGTTACCAGAGAGTTTACTGTAGCTGGTTTCTATCCACCTTTAATATGCATGTGTAGCAAAGCAATACATTGAGTCATGGTCATCTCCTGAACTTCTAGCATCCCAGGTTGCATTGCTCCATCTCTGGTGGAAAATTCTATGGAAAAGAACAGAAGGAAACCACCACCCCAGCACAGATCTGAGCCCCAGGCTCATTTCCCTCTGCCCAGCAGGAAGAGAAATTTCTCCCCAATACCCACATGAGCACAGAGCAGGTGTGTAGGGACACCTCTGTCCAGCTGCAGAGCAGCCCAGGATATTCCTGGGCAGGAGCAAGCAGGAAGGAGAGGGTGAAATCCTCTCCCAATCTTCCCTCTCCCCCCACCCCCACCACATAAGCATGGAGCAGGGGGACACCTTGCCTGACCAGAGAAGATTCTGTGATCTCCTGGGCAGCCTGAAGGAGCTGGGGCATACCCTGCCTAGGGGGAGCAGGGTCTGTCAGCTAGCAGCAAGTACTTGGCAGGGCCATGGGAAATACCCCCTCCTCCCCCCCATTTCCCTCTCTACATCAGGGAGTGAGGGGACACCCTGCCAGGCCAGAGACCCAGGGTCTCCCAGGCAGCAACAATCTCGGGGGAGAGGGGGAAGAGTGGAGATTCCCTGTCCCCCCATGCTTGCTGCTGCCTGGGAAACCTTGGCTGTGTCCAGTTGGGCAGGATGTTCCCCCACTCCTTGCACACTTGGGGGAGAATCTCCCCACCCCCCACTTGCTCCTGCCTTGGAGACACTGGGTTCTGTCTGTCTGGGCAGGATGTTACCTGCTCCCTGAATGCATGGAGGGAAGTGGAGGCTGGATTTTCCTCTCCCCCCACCCCTTGCCTATTGCTGCCCAGGAGATCCTTGGGGTCCTGGGGGGATGACTCTTCAGTAGAAGCATCCAATTCCTTTGGGAGTGCCGCTGACCAGAGAGAGCTCCCCCATCTGGTCAGCAACAACAGCACTAACTATTGTGCCTTTTTTTTCATCCTAACAGCCTGCCCTATGCATGTGCGCTCATGCACATCGTGTTATGACTTAATTGCACAAGAAATGCTATGCCGTGATTGGAATAGCATCTAGATCCACCCGTTTTGTTGATTTGGGGTCTTTAAAAGTATGTATAAGGTGTCAAATGTATTCACTGCCTTGGAATAAATATAAATCTTGATTTTGAACTGTGCAAATCTTTTTATAATTTTAACCCTTTCATTGGTTGAGTAGTTGATTTCTAGTGAGCATTCTGTTGGAACCTGTAGAACATTAGGCTGTGCCAGGTAAAATTGACAAGGTGGATGAGTGCCTGGATATTCATCATATTTGGCAGCAATTAAAACAGAATGTTAATGTTGGCAGGTAAGTGTTTCAGATGTTATTCTTCATGTTTCTTAATATGGCTAAAAATGCAGAGGAGGATAATGTTGAATCAACATAACCCCCTTATTTAAAACATGCACACGGACACACACACATATGCTCTCTTCTTTCAAAAAAAGTGATTAACTTTCATGGAAACATAATTAAGAATTAATTAATTATTCTGTTGGGTGTATCTGTTATGTTAAAAATAGAATTATGCTCCTTGTGAAAGTTTGCTTAAGTTCTTACAAACATGCTAAGCTTTTTGTTCCTAAAAAATCACTTTTTTCCCTGAAAGAGTTTAAAACTTCGAGAGAAAAAATTTCTGTAACAGAAACACAGAAGAAACCTTAAGCATAATGCTTCTAGTGTGTACTAATGCCTCTCTAATGAAGTTGATATTTCACTACTTGTTCAGACTAACTAGAATCTATATACCATTTGATCACCAGTTTGGAAGTAATTGTGCCACGTTTACTTGAATCTAAGATGAGGTTTTCCTTCCCTGTTTCATGGGGAAGAAAGTAAACTTTTCTTGGATTTGAATACAAGCTGGAGAGGGCAGCAGGGTGTGGGGACAGGCAGCACCAGTGGGAGCAAATCGTGCTAGGGATGACAGGTAGCAGGGAGTAAGAGGTGAGTGTAAGGTTACTTAACTCCCTGATGCCACCTCGTGCTCTGCTGCAGTGGTGGGGGAGAACAAATTTAAGACAGCCCCCCCCCACCAGTTAAATTCTATACATAGAACATTATAACAAATTTATGCAGTTTTCATTATAGAATGTAATTATTGGAGGGTTGTCTTAAATTTGAAGTTACCCTGAATTGTGGTAAATATGGTATCCTTCTGTTCCTGCATGTTTCACCATTATATAAGAGAAGAGATAAGCCATATTATTCTTGGCTGCTACTCTTTGCTGGGTTTTTTTCATTGGCATTTATCTTACATCATTTGATAATGATGGGAGACTTTTCCTTTGGGGACAGCTTTATGGAACACCAACATTTTTTTGATTTATAACTTAAGCTTCTGAAAATATTTGAAACTTAAAACTGACCTTCCAAATGAATCCACAGTTTAAAACTTGCAGTGCCTACAACATGAGCCTGCAGTACTCATACAATCATGGTACTGTGGATCTCACTGTTTTGAGCTGGGCTTTTTCTCTATGCAGTGATAAACATTTCTTTTACAGCATAAGTAATTATTACAGAAATATCCTAGTTTTTCACTAGATTATAATTCTTGTTTTTGCACATTGTGGAGTCAATACCTAATCCTTAGCTTGTGCAGTCAATACCTAATCCTTAGCTGTAATCTAATTGTTATAATCAGAATGCAGTCTATTTATATATTTGCTTTAAATAATCCTAAATATAGTTTAAGGTAAAAAAATATATACTCTGCAGTATGTGTGGCCAACCAATGACATTCTAGATGGTTAAAATTATTAATTCCTCTCCCTGATCTACCCCTTAATGGTGGAGGGTTTTTTTTTTCTTTTTGAATGCCCTTTTACATGTTGAACTTTGGCAAGTCTCTAGAACAGACTGATCTCTAACCAGCCAGATGATTCTGTTTTATTTTTCCAGTAACGGTTTTTCCTTGGCAAGTCAGTGTCACCTGTAAGTAGAGGACCTGCTGAAATGGTTGATTAGCAACTTTTACTTGCATCCTTCTCAGATATTGGCCATTAAATAGCTTCCTGTCTTCATAAGGGTGCATGTATACACTGGAGGCAAATGGAGGTCAATCCAATATGGCTGACATGTTATATGTTTTTCCTTTAGCATGCTACATGTAACTCAGTGCAAGGACTTTGACAAAGTGTTGCTGTATGACCTGGTAGTCTTGGGTCAGAGTGAGAGAAATTGGTGTTGTACTAAGATGTATGTTAATACATATATTATTTATATAGGCATTAGTGAATGCTATTGTTGTCTCAGCACAAACCAAGGCCCAAGCCATGGCCTTTGGGCTTTCAGTAGCTCACTTTATCATGTGTTGTGAATTTTTTTTCTTATGAATAATTAAAAACTTAAATTACTTGCCATGTACAAAATTCATGTGCTGAGGAAAATAGCTACATGAAAATTAATTTTCTGTTCTGTGAGACTGACGGGAAATCAATTAATCTTGATGTATTATTTTATGCAGAACAGGGTGCGGGAACCAGCAGAGAGAATGGCTACAGCTGTTCTTGTTGGTCGGGCCATATATTATAGTTGGCGGGTTTGACAGCTTCTGAAGAAAATGGCTGAAGGGTATCAGGCAGGTGAATCAACTGTAAAAATTTATTGGAGGATACAAACTGTTTCCAGGGGACTGATATAAAACTCACACTTGAGAACTGAAGTATTGAATGTTTTTGCGACTGAAGCAGCTTGTTGTCAATATTTATAGCTTTTCTCTTTGTTACATGTCCTATTTGTTTGATTAACTAGTCAGATGTTAGTGTCTGTTGGTAATTTATTTGTTGTGCCTTCTGTAGCATTTTTGATACATAAAGATTTACCACTAGGTAAATAAAGCAGCTCACACAATGCAATATGCTAAATAAAATGACAGAGCTGTTTACAGCATGTTTACAAGTTTTATAACTCACTAGGTAGATCAGTAACTTTTGTTTACTGGTGTCACTATTAAGTTGAAACATGATTCTGGGTATTAAATGCTGTGGGGTAAACAAGTCTCCTTTTTAAATAAGCAGAGATTATAATCAATATATACCTTATGGTAAATCATTTAAGAGACTCCATAAAAACATTTATGTAAACCCATACATAATGCATACATTTCTAAAATAAAATGACATAAATTGTGTTCTAAGAATGGTCTTATAGTAGCTTGCCTTTCCACTGTGTTTGCACTGATTCCCTTTATAAATAATAAAAGGAAAAGCATTAGAGCAGCCACTAACAAGACTGCAGGGTGAAATCATAGTCCCCATCCAGATGCACAAGGTCCAAGATGCTGTAGTATTACTAGGCTTCGTAAGATTCACCCTGCTCAAGCCCTAGCAGTCAGACTCGAGGTGTGGGTTTATGTGAATCCATTAATCCAGTCTGGAGTCAACCAGTAGTAATGGAGAGTAATAAAAGTGCTTCTGCCACCAGGTTCAAAAAAGTGAGATAAAACTCAGGTTTTCTGCTGGGGGAATGTCTCTACATAAAAATGAGATAAAAATGAGCATGGAAGGCAGTTACACTTTCATGGGTCACCTCTAAAAAAATTCATTTAGAAAAAGACAAGCAAAAGGAATTACTTGAATTGTGTAGGTACCAATCACATGAAAGTAAATGTAGTGCAGGTTCAGATTGCTAAAAGATAACTTGTATCAACGCATTAACTTTTGTCTAGGTTTCACCCCTTAAACATTTTCCTTTACTTTCAAAAATGCTCAAATTTTACCTCCCAAAATAAATGATGTGCTTCTTATCCTTTTAATTTAGTTCCTCTCTAACTTTGTTGTCATTTCCTTTTCCTGTCTTTGTTTAAATTGCATCTAATTTAAGAGTTCTGAGGACAGTATTGGTGTGGATTCTTGTAACTCTCTCTGCCTGTTATTTCCAGAGTGGGATTCAGCCCCTTCTCCAATAACACATATTGCTATTATTTAAAACAAGCAAGTGAAAAAACTTCCAGTGTTGGTTATTACAAGTGAGAAATTACAAATAGGATTGTGATGAAAAGCATGACGTTACAAATAAGTATGTCAAGAACAGGTTTTATAATTGTAAAGTCCTGAGCGTTTAAAAGCATTTATGGGATACCACAAAATAAGTCACTGAGGCCAGTACAAAAACTCTTACTGGTTTCAGTAGTATTTACACAGGTCAGATATGATCTCAGCTTTTTGATTAAAAACAACATGTGTATTACTTCCCTTCATCCCCCTAGGAGAATTTTGGTGCAGTTCTTAAAATATAATGTTTCATTGTTTTTTGCTAAACATAATTTTAAAAATGTAATCTTTAGATGTACAGAACTTGTGATCAGAAAGCACATATGAATATTTTTAAATGAAAAATTTGGAAGTTGGAAAACAAATAAAATTAATATAGAGCCAGGACATTCTGAAACTGCTTTGGAAATATCCTGAAGTCAAACACTTGAACTTACTGTTTTACTTGAGTTAAAAAATGGGCAGAGCAAGCTGGATGCAAATATTTGAAAACTCATTTTTTTTTTGTTTGTTAAACTGGCTAAAGAGAAGCATGCTATTACTTTGCAATAAGCTTGACAGTTTAGTAAGGTGAACTCTAAGTGTCCTTCCTGCATTAGAAAAGCTATAAAGAAAACTGAAGTTTAAAGTAATTGTTAATGAAAGCTGGCCAGCATGACCTCCTTAAAAAATACGAGCATTTGTTGGTCCAAATTTCACAGATGTTAAACATTTGGTGATGTTACTTGGGGCTGCTTGAACCACATTAAAGTCCAACCACTAGAGTGTTGAAACAGTTGGGCGCTATAATAAAATATACATAAAAAGAAATTGTGAGACATTAGGCGTTGTTTGGTGATGACATTTAGGAAATGACATTTTTTCCATACATTGTATTCACATCTACATAAAATTGTTTAGGTACTTTAAGTAAAAGTGCAATAGATATAGTTTGTAATTGCTACTATAGTTCTGGCAGGTGCACATAATTTAACAGTATGTCAAATATGACAAATTATTGTTGAGTTACAATATAGCCTTAATAAGATCACATCTGTTACTACTATGCAGTAGAGAGGATGCCTGATTTAAGGAGTTTACTTACTGATGCTGTATTGTTGTTTAAATATTTAACAGGATCTTAGACACAAATCATAAATGAAAGAAAGAAAGAAAAAATACACTCCAGTGTATAAAAATGAAGTTTTTTTTCCTAACATTTTTGCTTTTGTTATCCTTAAATCTATTCATCTCATGAGGAAAATGTTTCCACTGCTTAAATGGTCTCTTGTCTGTACACGCATGTCCACCCGTTGGAGTAGTCATACAAAACAATGTCCTTGTTAAAAATAAAGGTAGGTATACCTATTTCCAGGCTTTGGACCAATAGAACTAGATCAAACAAACACCAGTGTTAAAATATCTCAGTTTTAGTGGAATAATTTGTTATGGAATCTTTGTGACTGGAACTTGGCTTTTTTGTGTTGCACTCAGAAGTAACTTTCTACATTATGGTGGGCAAAATAGTGTGTACTCGTGTGTGTACACATGTATGTGCACACACAATTATGGTGTTTGATCGGGCAACATCTAGAAAGAATCCCGTGGGATTTTTCTTTCATTATTTATTTAGTAGCCAAAGACTAACACTTGTTTAATATTCCTCCTTTCACTAAAATGACTAGCAATTGCTAGAGACCTACTTCACTTGTGGCAAGTGAAAGCCATTATTGCAGTTTTTTCCCAACATGAAGAATTCATTTCACAGGCATTTTGTGGTGGCCCTGACACTCAGTGCTTATTGATGGAGAGGCCCCGCCTCCTCAACACTGATTGGCTGAGGCCACGGGGGAGAGGAGGGACAAGGGGGGTGGCTGCTATCCTGACTGCTGGCTGCCCTTTGTCTGGTCCTGCCAGTCAGCACTGATTGGCAGAGCTGCCTTGGGTAGGGAGGAAGGAGGAGGGGCAACTGCCATCTTCTCTGCTGTAGTGCTGCCCCACCAGCTGGCACTTTCACCTCCTGGGGAATAATAACAATTTAAGACTATTACCTTTTTCTTCATGGATTATATTTGGCAGTTTTTGTGAAATCCTCAAAATCGCTATTTAGGTAGGTCCATAGCAATTGCTCTACATACTTCTGCATTCCTAAGGGAAATGCAGTGTAGTATAGAGAAACCTGAGCTATTTCAGGTACCTAGAGAGTCTAACTGCAGCAGTGGGTCCTCTGCACTGGCTCACTTACTGTGGTTAGAAGTGAGTAGCATAGGTGCATATCTAATCTAAGTTGGAAGTCTTGCCTCATTCATTCTGCAAGCAGGTTCCCTTCTTCCCCCACTTAAGACACCCCCCCCCAATTTTGGAAGGCTGTTTTTGGGGGGAAAAGTTTGTGCGGTATTATGAGTAAACATATAATTTGCCCAATAAGAAATCTGAAGACTGCTTTAGACTTTGTGGTGGATCCTCTTGTGCTTAGGAGAGTTCTACATCTAATTTTGTTTCAAGTTTCTGAGTTTCTAAGTAAATGGTCCTTGCTGGTCTTGACTCAGTGTGCTGTACTTAGACGCATAGAGATGGTCACACAACTGTTTTTAAAAAGTACATAAGGGAGGTCAAGAACGGAGATGGAGTGACTGCTATGAAGGCTGCATTTACCAAAGACCAAATAGGAAAATGCTGGAGAGCAGTGGTTCTCAAACTTTTTAGAGTCAGAGCCCTTTGTTAGACTCAAGGCACCTCTTGGAAAATGCCAGCTATTGATTTTTTGCTCATTTTTTTGAATAAAGAAAAATAATGGAGCAATTCCTCTGTTGCAGAGAACTGAGAGAAACCACAGCAGGTCAGAAGATTTTTAGCACTGTGATGCTGCGGCTAGTAAAGTGAGAAAATGCTGGCTTGCATCCACAGGTCCTTCTCAAGCAAATCATTCTCCTGTTGTACTCGGCCTTGGTGAGGCCACAGCTGGAGTATTGCATCCAGTTTTGGGCTCCACAATTCAAAAAGGATGTGGAGAAGCTTGAGAGAGTGCAGAGGAGAGCCATGTGGATGATCAGAGGTCAGGAAAATAGACCATATGATGAGAGGCTGAGAGCCATGGGACTTTTCAGCCTGGAAAAGCGCAGGCTCAGGGGTGATCTGATGGCCACCTATAAGTTTATCAGGGGTGCTCATCAGGATCTGGGGGAATGTCTGTTCACCAGAGCGCCCCAAGGGATGACAAGGTTGAATGGTCACAAACTCCTCCATGACCATTTCAGGCTAGACATAAGGAAGAACTTCTTTACTATCCAAGCCCCCAGGGTTTGGAATAGA
>NW_017728994.1:22356939-22368571 GCF_001723915.1 Gavialis gangeticus | reverse complement strand
CTGACTTCCTGCCCCTGGGGCAGGGGGATGGGCTCGATCTTCCGAGGTCCCTTCCAGCCCTAGTGTCTATGAATCTATAACACTGTAAATTCCTATATGAAATCTCTGGGTTTATCCTGAGAGTCATGTTTGCATGACTATCAGTACTAACATTGTGTGGCACTCTGCGGCACCCTTGAAAGGATCTAAAGTCACACTAGGGCACCTAGTTCAGAATCAGTGCTGTAGAGGAATCTGATGTGGAAATGAGAGCAACATAAAGGGTCGTATAGCAAAAATATTCTGCCATTAATTGTTCAAGTACTGAATTGGGGGAGAAGGAGGAATACGTCTTTGTATGTTGGTTAGGAGATGGTTAATCTGCATAAAATAAGTTAATAGTGAAACATTAGTGGCCTCCAAGGCTGAGGTGGCTATGCAGTGATTACCTCTCATAGTTACCTACAGCTAGGGCTGTGCAAAGCTTCGGGTGCTGATTCGATTCAGAGGAGATTTGGCCCAGTTCAGTGGCCAAATCTCTGAATCCGAATCAACTCAGGGGACCAATTAAAAGCTCCAAATTGATTCAAAGCTCTCCAAATCAATTCCGAATAGATTCAGAGAGCTTCAGTGATTTGGGCAGTCCTCACCTGCTGCAGCAGGGAGCTGGACGCAGATTCTGACCTGGTAAGTAGGGGCCAGGTGAGGCAGGGCTGGAGGAGGGGGGAGGGGACCATGGGGGGACCCCTGCTAGGCCCCATCTCCTGCCTGCTCCCTCCAGCCTTCCCTCACCCCTGCCTGCTCTCCCAGCCCCCCGCATGGCTCCCCCATGGGTCCTAGCTCTCAACATTTTAAGAAAAAATAAACAAACCCTCCCAAACTCACTGGCTCCTGCAGTGGCTTTGGGGCTTCTGGGGGCTCATGGCAGAGCCTCCCACACAGTGGGGGGAAGCAGGGATCACCCCCCCTCTGGGCAGGAGTTTTTTTTTAAGGGCCACAGCTGGGGTGAAGAGGACAGCCATGGGGAGGTGGGGGCTGGGAAGGCAGGGGTAGTCGCGGGTAGTCAGGGGCCTCGTGGCAGAGCCCCACTATGCAGCATGGGGTAGTGGGGGGCAGTTGGGATTGACCCTCCTTCCCCCCCTGGCAGCAGCCAGTGAGCTTGGGCTTTTTTTTTCCCCCAAAGTGCTGGGGTGAGAGGGGCGGCTGTTGCCTGGGCTGGGAGAGCGGGCGGGCGGGCAGCGGGGCCTGTGTGATTCGGAGACTAGGCTGATTTGCAGCAGCTAAATCTCCAAATCAGATTCAGCTGAATTGATTTGGGACAGTGATTCTAATCACTGTATTGAATCTCTGTCCCCTGAACTGGCTGAATGTGAAGTGAATACTAGCTGCTTTGCACAGGCCTACCTATAGTGTCTGACAGGAAACACTAAGTAAAAATAGTTCTCTGTTGTGTTTTTTATGCCACTCAAAAGTTTCTAAGCTATGGTTTGGCTCCTTAAAATCAAGGGGCTTCTAAATATATCCTTCTCACGAGTAATGGCTATGTTAACCTTATCATAAATATTATCTTAATTTTTGTGTGTATATATATTTTAAAAGTTTTCATCAAGCATAAGGCAGAGCTCACTCCTCTCAGGGGCACTGTATCTCATAACTATGTGCCCTTCATGCTTTATTATGTAATTTAATTTTTCATGTCTTTCATTTATTAGCAGTAAAATGGTTTCAGAAAAAAATAATTAGATTAAGAAGCCAAAATCACTGTTGAGATAAAAATGACAGTTCAGTGAAATAGGCTTCCAATTTTCTCAAGTAAAATACAATCCTAGTGACTTAATTATTTTGTTACACAAGTAAATTTTGCACATTTTAGACAACCCCCCCCCCGCGTTTTAAAAGTACCTTTTAATAATAAGGAATACAAAAAAACCTTTTATGTTTAACACTTCAGCAAGAGCTGTTAAATCTTCATGAAGGCATTTAAATGTCACATTTAGAGTCTTTTTAGTAGCATATTCTGGCTCTGTGTGTACCTCCATCTTTGCTAAAGCAAAATTGCAAAATTCTTTACTCTTACATTTGACCGCCTGATTTGGGGACTGCTTCCTTGCATTTTGTATGTTATGGTGCTTAAAGTGCTTAAACAGAAACTGTGTCCATGTGTTCTAAAGTTTGGTACGAGGACCTGGAGCAAGTGCTCTTTCAACAGATAGTGCTTTGGTAAGCTGGGCAATTTATACAGCAGATATCCAGTCTTCTCAAGTTTGAATTTTGCTTAATAAAATTTATCTTCTGAACTTTGCTTAATATTTTGGAGTTATTAGTTAGATTTTTTTTCACTAAATGATTTTTTTAAGAGCAATTAATTGTGATGATTTCCTATATGAAAGTAGAAGTCTAATGAGAAATAATCAACATAGCTCTAAGTGATGTGGTTAGTTTTCACGGGAGAGATTCATATTTATTGTGGTTAAAATCAATATTTTGTGAATATTTTTAAATATGTTAAGTATCTATCTTCCTGACTTGAAGCTCATTTGCTAAAACCTTTATTAATGATGTTCAGCAGTATTAGCAAATTGCACTTGATTTGTTTGATTTTGCTAGTATAGTGTAGTAGTAACTTCACTGTAATTCTGGTAGATGTTTGACAGCTGACTGATTAATTAATTAATGCTAAAATTTAGAGTGTTACCTAGCTTGAGGAACAATATAGTGAAATATTTTAGGGCTGTCTTTATTGTTAGTTATAACAGCATGTGAGGATTCATTTTTTAAAAATATTGGTTGCATCTGCTTCAGTAGACTGAAATACTTTTACTGACTAGAATGACAGATAGGAGGCCTGGGAATGTGTTCTGGGAGGCCTGTATTTGTGAATCTAAAGATATAAAAAAAAGGATTCCTGGTTGGAGTCAGAGAACTTGACCATATTTTAAAGGTGTTGCATCTGCAAGTTTGTTTGAAAGACACTTAAGAATGAGGAAAATGGCAATTACTACCATTAAATTACTCGACATAGCAATTGTGGCAGTCATTGGCATCAATCCAAAATGTTCAACAAATATCCGTGACTTGAATTCATGCTTTAAAAAAGTAATGTATTCTCTCTTTTTCAAGTAAAAGTTGAGGACAAGGTTGAGCTTTTAAATTTGTTTCATTTTCCAACATGAAATGCAAGCTGTGTTACAATAAATTGTCAACCTAAATGTTTATCATCCAAAATGTTGAATATATTCCTTTTCAGTCTAACTGCACAGAACAGCCTTTTTATGTGTTTATGAGCTTTGTTGTTTTACTTGTCACAGTTGCTAGTATTAGTTCACTTTGTAAATAATTACTTTTTTATATTGAGAGAGACAGTTGACTTATTTAATGTCAGGGGCCATCCGCAATGTCTTCAAGCCAACATTTTTTAATGTAAGTTCTTTATTTCCTTGGTAATTTTTTCATCCTCTTTTTTGTTGCACTGAAACTCAACTAAAATAGTCTTGCCACTTAACAAAAATCCTGTGGATGTAATCCATTAGCTCATTCATTACCATGGTTTGATTGTGAATGCTTTTGCGTTGCCACTTTAACTTTTTTAATCCTGTCATTTTGAATATCTTGAAGACCACCAATTACTTAATCATTACCTGTGTTCCTGGCTATTATGTTGGCCATGTTTCTGACTAGTAAATTAACTGTGTACTACAGTTCTGCAACTGACAATACTACTTACTCGTTGGCCTACTTTGAGTCTTACCTAGTGTTCACAGGCCAGATCAGGCCCTTCAAGCCAGGATCGGGCCCCATAGTACCTCCACCTGGCCTGCATGCAGGGATTAGGCCACACTCAGCCTCACTCTAGCCTGATTAGTGCCATACAGGCGCATTTAATAGGCAGGGCCAAGCTGTCTATCTTGCAAGGCTCCTCACAAGTCTGGATATTTGGCAGCCAGGGCATGGCATTTAGCTGCCAGCACTCCCATGCCTCCAAGATGGACTGTGGGGAGCTCCATGGATTGGGTAACATGGCTCTGTGGGCTGGAATCTGGCCTCCAGGCCAGGGATTCAGCAGCCTTTAAAATGTAGTTTCTAGTTCCTTTTAATTTGTTTGTATTTATTTATTTAAAGTAATTTATATACCACCCTTCCCAACAAAGGATCGGGGAGGCTTACAGTAAGAGAACAGAAACATTTAAAAGTGGAACTAGAAGATCATAAATATAACACAATATACCAAACAGTATTTCTTCCTAGGTCTGTTTGCTGAATGCCTGCCCAAATAGGAAGGTTATGGGCAGAAATAACTACTTCTGAAGAATGACTGCTTCCTTTCTTGGAGTGTGCATCACCTGTGAGGTTGTAATGGTTACTCTTGCATGTTCCTGCAGCAGTACAAGTGACATAAATGGCTATAAATTTAACTTTTATTGAAAAGGGGCTTGGTACACTAGTATCACTATGGGGGCATGCAGATGTGATAATTGTATTGAACAATTACTGATCAACCTTATGTTTTCATAACTGTGGAGGCCTCACCTGGAGTACTATATCCAGTTTTGGGCCCTGCACTTCAAGAAGGATGTGGACAAATTGCAAAAGAGTCTAGCACAGAGCAACAAAAATGACTATGAGGTTAGTCAAGCATTAGAATAGACTAACTATTGGAAATTTTCAAGAGCAGGTGAGACGGACACTTGACTGGGATATTTTAATCGGGGACTATCCCTGCAGCAGGGGGCTGAACTAGATGACCTTGTGAGGTCCCTTCTAGCCCTACTTTCCTATGATCCTATAATCTCAGTTAGTGTGGTTGTTCAGTATTCTTTTGTATCTGTCATAGATGCTCTGAGGGTTTCCTTGCTTGGGATAACGATTACTCCCTGAAGCCAGCCCAGTTATGGCTTCTAGAGTGTGTGTGGGGGAGCGGAGGGAAGGTCATGTGGAGGTGGCAGGTTAGTTTCATCCCACTCAAGGCCTTTCAGTCCCTTGACCCGTATTGATTACGTACATCATGGAGTCCTTTTCAGGGGGAAAAGGAGCACACCCCCATATTGGGTTTCCCCACAGTAGAGAAGACCAGCATCTCTTCAGTAAAAGCATTTATTAGGAGTATTAACTCTGTGATCCCTGTCCCCACCTTTTCCTTACCTGTGCAAGTTAAGGAAACTGTAGCATGAATACATTTTAATCAGAAATTTTACAATACCATCAGACTCTGTTACAATCTCATATATGACCTTCTTAGGACTAAAAGTATTAATACTCATGGTTTTAAAAACTACATCCCTTCTTAAATCCTGATGTCGTAATTTCTCAGGAATTTCTGGAGATGAAGATGTCCTCTTCATACTATTTGAAAACTGAATGTTATTACAAGTTTACAGGATTTCATATGTACTTTATTTGCTTAGATTTATGGTAACGATGAATTCCTATAGAACCTTCCACGGACTTCTGCCTCTTCTTACGTAGTCCTCTACCCTTTCCCCTAAGTTTTAAATGCCCTGAATTCCAGGTTTTCAGCTGAACAGTAATTCCTAAGACATTAAACATGTATGTGGACTTGCAGTGCACATCTGCGTGGCACCTAAGTGCTGATGTAAGGGATGAGATAGTAGTTAGGCAAATACCGATAAATACAGAACTTATTAATCTAAATTTGTAAAAGTTATATGACTGTATCACATGCTAAACTGAGGACTCGAGTTTAGATCTTCTACAGACCAATTAAACCCTATGGGACAAGTATGATAGAGTGCAAGGAGAAGACTGACATTCCTGTATAGTTACAGAATTTGTGTTTAAAAAAAATTAGAGCTTTAAATGATATGTCTGGAGCACACATGACCATCTCCCACCTGGATATCTGAGTGGGTGTAAAACACTTGAGGTCCTTCTGCGGCTCTGGTTTTTGTTGCACATAGGCTTGTGCCTGTCAGTTTGCAGTGTCTTCATCTTAATTGTTTGTTCAAGAAGGCAACTGCAAAGCAACCCCACATATAACGTTTATAAAATCAATGCAGTTAGTATTTAAATATTCCAGAACTCTGTCGCATCTCAATATAATCGTCTTCAAATAATTCACAGCATTTTTCACAATAGCAATCTGACCTTACAAAACTTCAAGTGCCTAAATAAGGGTTTTTTCTGAATTAGGTCCTGGGCATGAAACAAGCCATAAAGGAAAAGGGTGACAGTTGTCATTGCAGTAGAGGTAGAATTAAGAGAGCTTTTTGTGAGATTTGAAACTTACTTTTTACAGGCAGTATTAATGAGTGGTAGGTTTTAAGTTTAGAGTCACAATTGTGTATATATACACCTCAACAAGTAATTTCTGTAGCTGTTTGTGTTCAACTGTACATATTTGGAACGTGATTTCCCAAACTGTCAAGGCTGTTTAGGGGGAACCAGGGTTGGGTGGGCTGAGTACGAATGCAGGTGGGATGAAAGGAGAGGGTGTGCTATTGTTTTATATAGGGATGTTTCATATTGGGATGTAATCACTGTGCAGCCATGTACAGTCTTCCCAGCCATTGGAGCTAAACTATTAGACAGTTTTAGATTGATACAGCTCCCTTGCATGTCTGTTATATTTGTATTGTATTTTAAATATTTTAAGTGAAGTTAAGCTTCTTAAATTCACTCTAGAACTACACGCCATCAAATCTCATCACTAGTCACTTAGTTCCCTAATTAACTTATACTCTATAGACCCATTTTTTTGCTTATATTTCTTTCAGGTCTCTCTAATGTGCTCTGAGTTACACTGGAAGGAACAATAAGATTTAAGGGAAGAATTAATTTAGAAAGTTAGGAATAGAACAGATAAGGGAAAATGAGAAAAAGCAGCTTAGTATTTTGTCTTGTAAATGGCCTTGCTCTGGTAGACCAAAGAACCCATTTATTCAAGGAGAGGAGGAGTGTTAATGAAATAGATCATGAACATAGCTATTACGGTAATGAATTTTAACACTCACTTTGTTATGTGATATTTTATTTATGAGCTTCTTGATTATTCAGATAAAGACAAGAAGTTTATGGCACTAGATTATGTCTTGTTTTCATAAACATATTCAGTAGTTTAATAAACATAATTTATTTTTTCTCCTTAAAAATCAGCAAAATTTATGAGAGATTATCTTAGGGTTAATGAAGTCTAACATTAAGGAAATATTACCCTATAATATTGGAGCCTTCAGTGCTAGAGTTGTAATTGCTTAATGCTTTTTTCTACAGGCTATTTTTATATAGTACATGCTTTGTACCATTAATCCTATTTTTACAAGTTACTCTTAGGCCAATTCATTGGAAATTATATATCAATGTTTATTTTTTTTCAGTCTCTGCTTTCATTAATACTTGTAATAAATAGGTGAAATTTTAATGTATGAAAGAAAAAATAATTATACATTTTTCCTTCTGGAAATGTGCAACGTGTATTGTGACTGCTTATATCCTGAACTGAATCTTGCTGAGACTTTTCTTATTCCGTCTGAAAATATGAGAAACACAGGAAGTACAGTTGTGGCATTTTAAATTCTTTTTGGATCCAATCAGTTAAGATTTTGGACCAATTAATGATAATAATAAAGTATGTTTAAGCCAAAGAATGTGTCCAAGAAGTTATTTTTTTTGCTTCTGAGTCTTGCTAATTAACAACAGAATAGTTATTTAATTGGCATCTTCAGAATGCGAGATTGAAGGCCTTTACAGGGGATATAGCATCCAACAGATTTGTTTATTGTCTGCTTTTTCAAAAGAAAACCTTGAGGAAAACAAAACAGTGAAACAGTTTAATATATTTTAAAAAAAATCAGGGAACAATGTAGCCATTACAAAAAGCTTCAATGCATGAAGATGCTGCTTCTGCTTTCAGACTGTACTTGTACATCTTAAGTTTTACAGACGAATGCTTGTAGAATATACATCATTCTGACCAATCATGCCATATTGATTAGCATTGCAGAATTGTTTCTGTAACCATATCAATAATGCATTATGTGAAATGCAATAATTGCTTATGTCCATGACTCAGAGCACATAATTTGGGGAGACCCAAGCTTGATATTGCATCCTCTATTTTTAAGCATAAAGCACTTTAAACTATGAATAAGACTAGTAGATTATTTCACAGTTTTGAATCATTTATGAAGGTTATATTTGGTGGTATACTTAAGCAAATTATTTCTTATTCCTATTGCATAGATACTGTAATTTTCTGTATTTGGCAACCTTGTTCTTGCATGCTTTATGCTGCATAAGAGGATGGAAGTACACAAAGGAATTGTGGAAAGTTTGGAAGCAACTGGCAGGTAGGTTTGCATTTTTCCAGGTTAATTCACTTGATGAAAAGCTGCTACATGTGATGTGTCATATATCAAAGACAGGGCATCAGTAATCTTTGCTCAAGGGCACGGGTAACAGACAGATAGACATGTGAATGAGATGGAAAAAAGCAACTCATCCTTTTCTGCTAACACCACGAAGGAGATAAAGGAAGATTTATGAGTCATCTTGGACCACATACCAGCAAGCAGCATATAGTATTTTTCACATGTTCCAAAAATTGGTGGTGGAAAGCAATCAGGTTGTCACGATGTCCATCAGGTACTTTACGAAGAAATTGAGTCTTCTGGGCTTTTGATTGTATAGTCAGCCTTTTGCTTATGCTGTGGCAGTTTCTCTTTTTTTTTCTTTAGTATTTGTAAGTTTAATAAAGTAACTTATGTTTTAAATGATGGGGTCTAAAAGCAAAAAAACCAACCCCGCTCCAAAAAAACCCAACAAACCGCACTTCCCCCCACCTTGCAATAAGGTCGTCCTATTCAGCCATAGATTGTCAGATAATTTAATTAGCTGACTCTTTCTTGCAATATTTTCTTGAACTTTTCCAACATAAGTACATACACAAATAATCAGTTATATACCACATCAGCAGAATGTTTTCTATAATGAGAAAGTAGGAAGTATTAATGCCATATCTGCACATTTAGAGCTTTCCAAATACTGAACTGAGTGGAAGTGTTGCAGTGTAGATTAAAATATTTTTACAACAAAACTGGAAAAGGGGCACAAGGAGGAAAGAAGCAGTGGTTTGTCTGCAAATCTTAACATTGCTTAGTCATTTGCTTTATAAAAAACAGAATCCAAAACCGTGGGAGAACCTGGGGCATGAGATATAGAAAGAAGAAAGAAAAAGAAAACTTTCTAAGGTTCAGTTGATTTGGCTTCTAGGGCCCTGCAAATGTTCAAATTAAAGCTGGATAGAAACTAGCTGTAGAGTTGTTGCACGCTTTAAAGCATTAACTTCATGACTGGTTGGCTCTTTTTATATCTGGATAATCATTTTATTGTGTGATGATTACTTTGCACACGTACTGGTCTAAATTTATTGTATGGTTAATCAGTTAATTGTGTGATCATTATTTGGCACTTGTAGCCTGTCTTACTTTGCACATGTGGCCTGTCTAAATTTATTACATGTTTAACCAGTTAATTTTGTAGTATATGTGATGTAGCAGGGGCTCTAGTGTTTTTAGAGTGTGTGCTGCTTTAGGTCTTTTTCAAGTTTCTCTCTACAACTGTAAATGTGTTAATAAAAAGGGGGCAAAAAAAGAAGCATGGATCTTGTATAATTAATAATCCTAGAAGATGAGAATTTAAGAAATACCGGTGATCAAAGTAAAACTAAAATAAAAGTATGAAAGTATGAGTTGGCTATACTGAGCAGATGAGAATGCTGACTCTGCTGTCTTTCTATTGCTACTACCACTACCTCTGTCACGGTCAGTTGATACATGTGATAAACTGTGATCTCATTTACAGTAGATTAGCACTAAGAGGCCACTGTATAAGAGGGAATCTGAGGATTTTATAGTCTAAACCAGTGGTACTCACCACTTGAGTCTCTGGGGCTGTCATTGATGGCCATGTCCATCGTAGTCCAAAGACCCCAAATTCTACAGTAGGCCACACTCCCGATCTCTGGTAGACTACAAGTGAGCTAGATAGAATGGACTGGTGCATGGACTACTAGCCCAGGCTATAAATTTGGCCTGCAGGCCATATATTTGGCATCCCTGATGTAAAAAATAATGTGCTGCTTTCAAACCACAAGCGCCATCAAGATGCTACAGACTGCTTGTGGAAGCTCACTTACCATCAGCCAGATCAGTGGCTCTTCAGATAAAAACTACTACCTTTTTGATGACTTACAGAGAGGTTAACATGGGACTCCATCCCTGAGCTTTGGAGCCCTACGGGGAAGTGGCAATCATCTTGGTGGCCAGGAGACACAGTACTTGCTCTAATCTGCCCTGCTCCTAGTTCAGGGAAGAAAAAATAAACTTCTGCGCTTTAATATACACATCCCAGTTTTGGAGAGCTGATTTTGTGGGGAAAGCTGTGTAGGCTGTGTGAGGGAGTATCATGTTTTGTCCAATTTGGGTATCTTTTATGCTGTTAAATAAAGGGTAATTATGGTTTTGCTGACTTTAGTGTGTGTTCCCTTAAAACTGGAGTTCCACAAGAGTGGACTATGCTTGCAATCTAAGCTTGCAGTCTAAAAGGGGTCTAAGCTTGCAGCCAGAAATAATTCCTGGGAACATGGCTCCCAGATCTCAGCAGGGAATGCCATCAGAGGACTTGCGTCCAAAAAGCGGGCATGAAGTCCCCAAACAAGATGTGAAGGCAGAATGTTTTTAGACTCCATACACTTAAACCATACAAGACCTTATGAGGTAGATTGCTAACACGGGAGACCTCAGTAGTGTCCAGACAAAGGAAGTTCTGCCAGGGCTATGTGTTTGACAATCTTCTGTCTTATCTTACTTTATCCTAATACTTTCCAAGTTGTGCTAAGTTGATACATCTATGACTCACTTGAAACTGAATTGTGATCTTAATGAATATGAAAAAGAATACTAATAGTTACTCAGAAATGACAAATTCATCAATCAGAACTGGCAAAAACAGAGAAGCATGGAAAATCATTAAGCAAAACCAAATGGAGTATTCTGAAAAATACTGCTTAATTGAAAGCTGAATGCAAATTGGAATTTAAATGTCTAAATCTGCATATGCAAAGGGTTGGCTTGTCAAGTTAAGTTCCAGTTCAACACCCAAAAATCATCTATGCTGAATGATTAGACCATATAATCCAAAGTAAGCAATGGTTTAGGGCTTAATAGTAGTTGGGAGGTTTGCCATTGAGCTGAGGATTTTATCTGCCAAGGAGCTTAAGGACGCATTTATAGGATCCATTTATATCAGCCAAACAATTCTATTTTGGGATGCTCTTTCTTTAAATTGGAATCTAAAGCCTGACAAAGTTGCAATCATCTTAAACATAGTGACATTAATATATACTAAGAAACTGGGTTCATTTGCAACTGAACAGGAGCAAATTCAAGAAGTGAAGCATGTAACAAAACAAGATTGCAATCTCATCCAGTAATTATTTAGATCCATATTCACATATCCACACTTATTTAAGCATGTGTCTATCTTGCATCTGTTTTTACTGAACTTCTACAATTAAAGTGTAGGTAATGACCGAAAACTGGGTCTGACCAGAAACTTCATCCTACTGAACTTTGGGGTCACTGTGGTGGGACTGCTTGTGGCGGAGCAGCCCCTAGAAAGTGCTATCAGGGCCAAACCC
>NW_017728994.1:22354570-22356872 GCF_001723915.1 Gavialis gangeticus | reverse complement strand
TGAGGGAGTATCATGTTTTGTCCAATTTGGGTATCTTTTATGCTGTTAAATAAAGGGTAATTATGGTTTTGCTGACTTTAGTGTGTGTTCCCTTAAAACTGGAGTTCCACAAGAGTGGACTATGCTTGCAATCTAAGCTTGCAGTCTAAAAGGGGTCTAAGCTTGCAGCCAGAAATAATTCCTGGGAACATGGCTCCCAGATCTCAGCAGGGAATGCCATCAGAGGACTTGCGTCCAAAAAGCGGGCATGAAGTCCCCAAACAAGATGTGAAGGCAGAATGTTTTTAGACTCCATACACTTAAACCATACAAGACCTTATGAGGTAGATTGCTAACACGGGAGACCTCAGTAGTGTCCAGACAAAGGAAGTTCTGCCAGGGCTATGTGTTTGACAATCTTCTGTCTTATCTTACTTTATCCTAATACTTTCCAAGTTGTGCTAAGTTGATACATCTATGACTCACTTGAAACTGAATTGTGATCTTAATGAATATGAAAAAGAATACTAATAGTTACTCAGAAATGACAAATTCATCAATCAGAACTGGCAAAAACAGAGAAGCATGGAAAATCATTAAGCAAAACCAAATGGAGTATTCTGAAAAATACTGCTTAATTGAAAGCTGAATGCAAATTGGAATTTAAATGTCTAAATCTGCATATGCAAAGGGTTGGCTTGTCAAGTTAAGTTCCAGTTCAACACCCAAAAATCATCTATGCTGAATGATTAGACCATATAATCCAAAGTAAGCAATGGTTTAGGGCTTAATAGTAGTTGGGAGGTTTGCCATTGAGCTGAGGATTTTATCTGCCAAGGAGCTTAAGGACGCATTTATAGGATCCATTTATATCAGCCAAACAATTCTATTTTGGGATGCTCTTTCTTTAAATTGGAATCTAAAGCCTGACAAAGTTGCAATCATCTTAAACATAGTGACATTAATATATACTAAGAAACTGGGTTCATTTGCAACTGAACAGGAGCAAATTCAAGAAGTGAAGCATGTAACAAAACAAGATTGCAATCTCATCCAGTAATTATTTAGATCCATATTCACATATCCACACTTATTTAAGCATGTGTCTATCTTGCATCTGTTTTTACTGAACTTCTACAATTAAAGTGTAGGTAATGACCGAAAACTGGGTCTGACCAGAAACTTCATCCTACTGAACTTTGGGGTCACTGTGGTGGGACTGCTTGTGGCGGAGCAGCCCCTAGAAAGTGCTATCAGGGCCAAACCCTAGGGAGGGGTGAGTCTGGGAAGCCCTAAAACCCCAGGCCCCGCTGCCTTGCAGTTTAGCCTTTGGCAGGGAAAGGATTGGGGAGCTGACTCCGAAATAAAAGTAAGGGCAGGACCAGTTTGTTGACCAGAGTGGACAGCTACACCAAGCTCCCTCTGGAAAATCTCTGGTGGATTAGGTCGCCGAGAAGATATGCTAATCTTCTCAGCTCTGGAGGCAGAATGGCAAGAGCTGTGTGGATAGTGTAGGGCATCAGTTTGGATGCAGTAGGACCTGATAGCTATCTGCTGCATCCAGATTTGTCTCCAGTCACCTCAACACTGTCATGGAACTGGATTCAGGCGGGCCTGGATGAGAGAGTGAGGGTGACTCTGCACAACTTTCCCTCACTTAAATCCAGCTCAAGAGCAAGTCATGACATCATGACAATTAAAATGAGAGGGATGAACATTCTCAAATTGCATCCAAGTTCTCTAGTTTTAGCAAAAGGACATTTTTATTAAAACTATTCCAAGAATGTTATCCTGTTTTTTATTTAATGGCATTTAATTTATACATTACTGGTGAAAGAACAATATTTGATCACAACGGCCTTCTCAAAAATGCCTTATTCTCAAGCAGTAAAACAATGGGCAAGATGCACAGATCATTACAAAGCCTAGAAAATATTTACAGCACACCATAATCAAAAACCATGCGTGTCACATAAGCCATAGAAGAACTCTCAGAAATGGGCATTAGAGTTTTGGTGTTTGTTCTGTTTAGTTTTAAATAGGCAGTTTTAAGAGTGTTTTAAAGAAACTGTTTTCAATATAGCGGCTTGACCCGTACAACCAGTTACAGTGCATCTTCCCCCTTTCTCTCCCTCTAGGGAGGGAGGGGCATAATTTTTATGAATAACCCAGAGTGCTGTTGGTCTCGCCCCCCCCCAACTCTGGTCCCTCAGTCCCCGCTGTCATGGCGGCACTCCATCGTGTGGCTCTATCTGTTGGAGGACTCTGATTGGCTTCCGAGACAACCAATCAGAGTGTGAATAAAGCATTACGGACAGACAGA
>NW_017728994.1:22340859-22354559 GCF_001723915.1 Gavialis gangeticus | reverse complement strand
TTAAGGCTGTTATAATATTAGAATTCTCCAAATAGTGACAAAATATTAGAAACATCCCACCCTCAACTGGTCATCTGTATGTTTAATTTCTTCTGTGGTCTGAAATTAGAATTAAATGCAGAAAGGTCCAATGAGAGTAAATATTTAGACAACCAAGTGAAAAATGCAGGGGGAAAAACCTAAAATTGTTAACTGAAACAACAAAGAAAGTATTAAGATGCCAAAAACAGATGATAGACTAATATTTGTTTTTTAATACTATTTTTTTGCATGGCAAACAGATATAATACATATTTAATGGTTGAGGCTTGGGTGTATATACTTTCTGGGTGAGATAATGATTGCTGGCTTGTTTTATTGTAGTACCTGGGAGCTCTAGGTATAGACCAGAATCCTATACAGTGAGCACTGTACAGACATAGGAAATGAACTGTCCTCCTGAATTGCTTACGCCTAAATAATGAAAATTGGGAAATTAGATTGCTGAGTTTAGCTTGCAAAAAACTTTATGCAGCATTTGAAGGGGTGTTGTCAATACCACAAGACCTTGATGTCACCTAGCTTAAAAATAATACTGAGTTAAGAATTTATTTAGAGAAATCGGTCTGTTCTCTAGAGAAAGACTGGAAATGTCAAGTAGGATCTTGTTTTTTTTAGTCGGAGGTATGTTTAGAGAGGTCAGTGCAATGAAAGTAACCAGTATTGAGCAGGAACATGGCATCCAAGTCAGTAGATGGCCATATGTTCTAGGCATGTGAACAGCAGTAGCTATTGTTGCTTTTTGTATTCTGATGTCTTTTCCAGGATTGGGACTCTATTATGCAAGGCATGGTAGAAAAAGAAAAAGAGATGATTCTTTCTCAAAATATACTGACATTTATACTGCCTTGAGAGAGAAGGAAGGTGATAGGAGAGTCAGCATAATGTCTACATGTCCCGTCTCTATGGTTATAGTCTGGGTTTTTTTCCCATGAGACTGCTTTGCTAACCTGATATGCAACTGACATGGCTTATACCTTATAAACAGCTATTTAACCACATAAGGACATAAACTAAACTGCTTAATAAGTTAATTTCAGCCATGTCCCCTGTGCTTTATGCAGCAGAGCCTAGACAATAAGTATAAGGAGGGAAGAGTTAATGAAACAGAACCTCTGGATCAAATATTAGTGATCCCAGTCTTCTTCATTAAAATCTCCTAGAACTATGAAGAACTAATAAAAACAATCCAGTGATGGTGAAAGAACTATCTGCAAAAGATGAGAAATTATCCATTTGGATCTGAATCAGTGTACAATCCTCTGTCAACAACTGTGGAGATCCACTCTGTTCTTCATTATTATAACTTCCAATTTTAGTTGGTGATGTACATCTATGCCAAAGGAGACCCTAGAACAGGGTTGACAGCCCAAGAATGTTTTTTATAGTGCTAATTTGCAAATATTTTTTTAATAACATGTTTTTACATGTCCTGCCTGGGGCCACATGGCCCTGCCTACCTTTGAAGTGAGCAGCCATTACAGCTAGGCAGTGGCTTACAGAACAGTGGCAGCAAGTGACTGGAGGTAGAGAGAAGCTATGGAGGCTCCTGTGAGCCACAGAGCCCTAATGACGGCAGCAAGTTGCACTCCAGTCTAGAAGCACTCATCTGCTCTCTCTGTCCATCAACACTGACATCCCAATTCATTTTGATGATGGATCTTCAATCAAGCTCAGTTTTTAATGGACTTTCTGAACAAGCATATTTGGCCTTTTAAAGACTGTACATTTGTCAGCTGGCAACTGCCCTAGACTTTCACCATATTTCTTGATAAATACATTCCTAAAACTCTTTGCAGTTCAGGGCCAATATTTGTACCAATTTTTTTGCAATGCTGCAGCAATGATAATAAGACCTGCAAGCTGTTCATTATTCCTTCCTCATTGAGATCACTATAACCTGCACAATGATAAGTATTCGTTCTTTGTAAAATTTAGGACAGCCACCTAATATAGAACATTATATGGGGCACAGACTGTCATTCATTCTAGAGGATATAATAGTATATATATATTTTTAAGCAGCATCTTTTAAAGAAAAGGGGGAATGGCAGATCTTATTGCTTCAGGGCTTCTTTCTCTGCTCTCATTGTGTACCAGAAGCCAAAAATGGGAAATCTGTTGCATCTCCCTGGTATGTCAGGCAGAGTCTGTATCAGACACAGGTAAAGTCAGATAACATCAGCTAGAACAACTATAGCAGCAGAGCCCCGAGGAAGGGTTTTGTGGCAGCAAACTACAGCATAGAAATATGGAGAATGGCAGAAAAGTGCTCTCATGGTTAATAAGATGGGACTGAAGACATGCATTGCAGACTCTCTTCCCTGCTCTTCCAATGATTTCTTTTATGACTTTTTCACCAGTCATTTCACCTCAATGTCTCTCCAAATCTATGGAATGGGAAAGCTAATATTTAACATATCTATATTGTAACATTATATATATCTATATATCTGCACACACACACACACACGCACACACGCACACACACACACACACACACACACACACACACACACGTACTAAAATAGCTAATAATACAGTAGTTTAAGACCTTTTAGGAGTTTGTGCTGAACATACAAATGCTTAAAATGTTGAATAGGTCAACAACATTACATATGGTTCATAAATGAACACCATTCCCTTGTAGAGTTTTATAATTATGTTGTATTTTAAGGACCCAATCTTGGCACACAAATATGTGGTTATTCTTTTTAATGAAGACAAAGTGCATTTCAGTATTAATTTTTAGACAGAAAACAAGGATTACAATGTTGCTGTCTCTTAACTAGATGCTTAATTTCTTAGTTAAGCTGTTCCTGGTATTTTGAGTTAGTGTGGGAATCTGGTTTGCCATAACAGCAGTATAGATGCTTCTTAGGTGTATAGTATATTATTCTCTGAAATTAGTAACAGCCCTTACCAAAGTGTAAGGACTTGCACAATCATTGTGGCTAAGTATAGACAGTCAAAAAACCTGAGGCTGAATTGATTTAATCTTTGCAGTTTAGTCTAAACTGTGTAGATTAAGCTTTTAAGCAAGTGAACAGACATTCAGTTTTGATTCCAGAAACGCAGCCACGTTTGCAGTGGCCTAGGCCACAAGCCGAGGGGTGCTAGAGGACACCTCCCTGCTCAGCTGGAGCAGACGGCTTGGGCCAAGGTTAACCCCCCATGTTGTTGGGGGGAGAGGTTGTTGAGGAGGTGCAAAGCATCCCGGGATGCTGGGGGACTTGAATTAACTTGATTTTGGAGGGGATCTTGGACAGAAGTTCAGTAAACTGATTTAAATTAAATCAGTTAAGTCTCATATTACATTCATCCAGGTTTATCGTAAACCAGTTTTGGCCACTTTGAAAACGGGTTAAGCGTGCTGAACTTCTGGGCTAAGTACAGGTGGTCGGGGACTACGTACAGAGAGTCTGGACATACTTGCTTGGTTCCAACAGCAGTGAACACTGATAAAAGTGGCTGCACCCGGAGCAGCTTATGGGATTGGGGTTGAGAGGACTGGCTGGGGGGGCGGCAAAAAAAATAGACCAGTGCGGGAGGAAAGGGGAGTTGAAAAGAGCAGCTCCAGGGCTGAGGCTGGGTTTTCCCAGCCCCAGGACTGTGCAGGGGAAATGGACAGACTTCCATGTACTGGTTTGACCTAAATCGAGTAAGTCTAATACTACACAGATCCAGGTTTATCTTAAACTGAATTCTGCAATTTTTAGACTGGTTTGTGTGCATGGAAGTTCTGTATAGTTTAAACTGATTGCTGGTCACTGAGACCGGGTGTGTAAGTATAAGGCTAGCATCAGAACAAGCTAAATTTAAATTGGGTGGCCATTTTGAACCTGATTTAACCTCCCCAAATGTCTGTACTTAGCCCTGTTATATTACAGATTTGAACCAGTTTCTGATCTCTTATACCAGCTTTTATGTGCAATTTCTGTCCCAGCCTGTGTGTTCACTTTTCTCTCACCTTGCTTCCTATCCCCTTCTTTACGAAGAGAGTCTGTTCTTTCTCTGCAGTTCCTTTTCCATCTGATCACTTCTTGAAGTTCAGTTGGGCTTTTTTGTTTGTTTGGCTTTTTACAGTTTGAGTTAAGTAGGGGAGCGCAGAATTGGAAACATGAGTGGTTATATCCCCTTTATCCTTTGGGACTCAACAAAAATGCTATGAGTACAAATTCCTTTGCTGGTTGTAGGCTGAGTTGGGCATCTTTTTCCTGAGGATACAGAGAAGTAAGTAATGAGACAGGATGCATTTAGATCAACGGAGCTTACAGTATTCAGAGCAGAGGGGACTATATATCCAGTGCTAATGTCTGTATCCTGTTCATTTGTGCATGGTCATGTATAAAGTACAGGAGTAGACAGAAAGAGGGCCTTCATGCTACCATCCTGCTTGTGGACTAGTTCATAGCTTTCTAGTTGCTGGGCAGCGTTTAGACTTCCTGACAGTTGCAATGTGTGACCTAGCTGCTGTCCTATCCTGTGTGGTAGAAAAATATGGTTCTATACAGCATAGATTAAATAGATACAGAAGGCTGAAAATATTGCCTTGACTGAGCATACAGTGTTACTTAATACATTTACACTTGTAGATAGATTGCACAAGTAGTGTTCAAAATTCTGCAGTTCATAATAAATTTTGTGTCCATGGGATTGTAACAGGATAAGGGACATGACTATAGCAGAGAACAGTGCATTATTGTCAGTGGGACTGTTGTTCCAAATGACATTCTTGGCTCTGTGGTGCCAAATCACTTGTTTTTTTGTATGAGGAATGATCCTTTGTCTGCTACTGTGGAACTTGAAAGCTCATAGTTACTGTAAATTGGCTATTCATTTGTCTGCCATATTACCTTATACAGAAATCTTGTCAGATAGCACAAGCCAAGCAAGACCAGGCATACTTAACACTTTGAACAGAAACCTCCAAGGAAAACCAAAGGCTCTAAAGTGAGGTAATAGTAATTGTATAGGTGAACCATCTGATTCAGTTTTAACCAGCCTGAAATTGAGCGGGGTGCTATGTTGTTTGGCATCTTATAATTGTTTAAGATGTAAAACTAACATATTAATAATTGTAAGCATTGGAAGGATCAGATTCAATTATTGAATTAGCAGATACAAAAAAACTAGTCTTTTTAGCCAGGTACACTATTCCCATATGTTGTACCCGCTTAAATTCCTGCTGCACATTTTTAGTTATAACGTTCATCACTTCCTGTCCCATTCAATTGTATAGTGGTTGTGATTGCTATTAAATAACCTGTGGCAAAAAGATTTGATGATTTTTTTTTCATTTCTGAAATTTGTGAAGGACTCTGGGACCCTTTTGAGTGAAAGGAGCTGAATAAATGTAATTATAATACAATTCTATATTTGACTAGGTTTGACTTTTACTGCTTAATGCTTTTCCATTGTCTCATGTCAAGTATTGTTTTGTGTTTTTAGGTATCTTGTTTAATTAGACATTTTTCAGTTAAATTAAAAATGTTGGTAATAAATCATATAAATAGCATAGTCTGCAATACTAAATACATTTCTGAGGGTACTGAGGGATTACGTTAACACAAATGTCCCATTACACAGACGTTTTGTTAAAACGTACTCGTATTATAAGGTTTGCTCCAGACTGAATATTTCTGTCAGATTTGATGGCTGAAAATTCTAAATGCACCTAACACAATGGGAAAGACTATCCTGAAGTTCTAACACAGTAGATTTGCTGGTTCCACTAGGTGTAGTATGCTGCACAATTGAATGAAATAGCTGAATGTGCTGCACCCACTTGGGCTGTTACTTATAAGAAAACATTGTAATTCACAGAATTATAAAGAAGTAAAAAAATCCCTTAATTGCAACAAGCTTCCCAATACACAAAAGGACTATCTGGCAGAATAAATTGACACTATTCTGGTGATCAGATATAACAGCTGGAACACTTCTATTCATACTACTTATATAGTCATAAACCCAATAATTTATCTACAAGCTGCTGTGATAGTCATGATTCTGTTGTGTTACAATGTCTGTTCCCTCTGCTTGCATGTGTTTGTATGCATTGAATTCATATTGTACATGTAGCGTTATCATGAGTATTAAGGGTTTTTAGTTTTGATTTGTTCTGGCTTTTGTACATTATGGGCTTTTTCACATAGTATTTTCTCCAAAAGCTAGCAAACACTCAGAACTTTGGGATGGTACTGAAATTTTTTTATGTTTAATTCTAAAATTATTTCTTATGGCTAACTTGTTTTTATATTTGTTTTCCTTTTTGTTCAGGTACTTGAAATGTCTTGCTTAAGAGTAGAGAACTGAATATGGTACAAATTAAATGGACTAAATGTGCAAAATATTAATTGGGAAAAGTTTTAACAGGTAAAATTGGTACCCCCTTTTGGTTATGATGCTTTTCTTTGACTGGCAGTGTCCCTTCAGATGCTTTTTCAAAGTAATTGAAGGTTCTAAACCAAAAACCAAAAAAAAAACACAAACCAAAACCCAAACAAGCAAAAACAAAAAAAACAAACCAGTGCTTTGCTTTAAGTTCTGCCTGACCTTGTGCTAAGCCCAGTGCATGCCCAGAAGAGGTATTGCATTAGTTGGACTCAGCTTGCCCAGTATCTGTTTAAACTGGGCGCTTTAGTGGGGCTTTTTTGGTGATTTTATCTAATAGGAGAATAGAATGCAGTTTAACAAAGATAAGTGCAAAGTGCTGCATCTAGGGAGAAAGAATCACCATCACACCTACAGACTGGGAGATGACTTTTTAAGCAGCACAGCAGCAGAAAGGGATCTCTGAGTCATAGTCTACTCCAAAATGAACATGATTTGTCAATGTAGCGAAGTGATAAGCAAAGCCAACCACAATCTTTCATGCATTAGAAGGTGCATTATGAACAGGTCTAAGGAGTGGTTCTTCCCCTCTATGTGGCACTGGTAAGACAGCAGCTGGAGTATTGCATTCAGTTCTGGGCACCGCAGGTCCAACGAAGGGCTACCTGTATAGTTAAGGGCCTACAAGTAAGATCCTACAAAGAGAGATTGAGGGACCTGAATCTCTTCAGCCTCAACAAAAGGAGGCTGAGCAGGGATCTTGTGGTCATTTACAAATTCATTGGGGGAGCTAAGGGAAGTGGGGCAGCAAGGAATACGGGACACTCTGTTTATTAGGGCAGCTCTTGGGGTTACTGGGAACAATGGCCATAAAGTGAGGTAGAGCAGATATAGATTAGACATTAGGAAAAAATTATTTATGGCGAGGGTTTCCAAAATCTGGAATGGGCTTCCCAGAAGGAGGTGCCTCTCCCCTACCTTGGAGGGCTTTAAGAGGAGACTAGACAAGCACCTAGCTGGGATCATCTGACCCCGGCGCTCTTTCCTGCCTAGGGCAGGGGGTTGGACTCGGTGATCTCCTAAGGTTCCTTGCAACCCTAAAAATCTATGGAATCTATATTAGAATTATACTCACAACAGTTAACCAAAGGTAGATGGAAAGACCTATATTTTAGACTGCTGGAATCCCCCCCTCAAAAATATCAAGGCCTTTCAAAGTGTTTAGTTTGGGACCTAGAAACCAGTGTTCCTAACACCACAAGTCATTTTTTTAAAACT
Source organism: Gavialis gangeticus (assembly GCF_001723915.1). NCBI lineage: Eukaryota > Metazoa > Chordata > Crocodylia > Gavialidae > Gavialis > Gavialis gangeticus. The sequence continues at coordinate 22,346,906 of NW_017728994.1, read as the reverse complement.
TGGTCCAAATCTAAGGCACATATTAACTTTCTGGAAGGAAAACAGACTCAAAATAGTATTAAGCGCATTCTTATTATTCCTTCTGCTCATAATAACGGTCTCTTTAGAAATATTCTGTAGCTGTTTCCCCTTGCTAAAAAGGAATTTGCTCTTTAGTGTACACAGTCCCCCAAACAAATCACTGCATTCTTCATTTAAGTTTAGTATATGGGTTTCACTAAGATAAGAAAAGTATGAAAACCTTTGGTATATACTTATCATAGCTTATACCTTTCTTGTAAGTTATTGTAGGTGAGTACTAATTTTGGGTGATAAGAGTTTTTGGTGTTTTTTTTAGTATATAATACAGTTAGGACTTGGGTGTTCAGTTGATATATACTGAAAACTGGGAGAAAAATGAGTTAGTTTGTACTAAATGTTCTTTCACACTCGGGGATTTTTCTCTGTGTGTTGTATACAGAAACATGCACACATCCCCACAGAGCTTGTAGTTTTGTTTTAGTTGGAGCACTACAAGGTTTTTCTTTTTCGCAAGAAGTAACTTTTCGATGTGTTACTTGGATTGTAATTAAAGTGCAGAATTTTTCTGTTACAGGAGACATTATGTGCCATTTGAATAGTATATCACAATGTAGTGTTGTTGGCCCATAAAAGACTCTGTAGTAATTTATGTATGCTAGACGAGACAGAAGTTTGCTACAGAAACATAAATCCTAAATTTTTTGTAATTGTTTTCAATCATGACTTTGCCCTAATAAAAAAATTAGCTTTTAGTTTTAAGTTATATTGTCTGTACTAACTTTATACACAGTGGGTGCATCTACACATGCTATTAGTGCAATGGAGTAAACTGCAACGCAGTTCACGCCAGAGTTAACAGCATTCATGTGCAGCGTCTACACGTGCTCCTGGGACTGCAGCAATTTGAGCTGGTGTGGAGCAGCTCTGGGGTGGAGCAGCTCTGGGCTGGCAGCAGGCTTGGAGAGTCCGTCCCAGGCTCTGAGCCATAGTGTCGGGCGGCCGAAAGGCTGGCTGAGGCATGAGTGGAGTTGCATGGCTAGATGGCAGCCCAGGGTCTGGACCCCTGCTGCCTGGGCCGATCAGGTGCAATTTATGCCTGAGTCAGCATTTACACATGTTCAGGCACAGTTATTTTTGCTGCTATAAGATAGTACTGCCCCTGACTTATGTACCATCTTACAATGGTGAAAATTAGTTTGCTCAGGTCTAATAGCATTGCATATGTAGACTGTGATGCTTTACATCACAGCAAATTAGTTTACTGCTTAGTTAAGTACATGCGTAGATGCATCCAGTATAAACGATTCTTAAGGCACGTTACTGGGTATGTAGAAGGTACATATGGTAAAGTTCTTTTCTACATCCTTATCTTGGCATAATGCTAATAAAATATCATTTAAAAATTGCATTCTTATTTACTACATATAACATTTATCTTGGTTTATATGTAAGAAATATTGGTAAAGAATAAGAGAGAATATGTATGTTATAACTGAATTATATGGAAGTTCGTAGCTGCTTTGCAAATCTTTTTATAAAAACCATCCAAATTGTACCTGTTTAAACCTTTCAGTGAAATAGTTTGAAATGTAAACAGTTGATTATGGAGTGCATTATAAGACAGTATTGTTCAACATGGCAGTTTATTGATGGTAGTCTTTAATTATGTCCATGCTGTCAACCTCTGCAGTCCTTATTGCTTTGTTGTAGATCAGATACAAAGTCTGAGGTTTTCAAAGCGGTAAAGATGAAAGAGTAAACACATTCAAACAGTTCATTCAAGTATGCTTAAGGGGAAAAAATGGTATTACTAGAGCATACAGGGGAGCCAGTAATAACCCAAAAAGCACTTTCTTTTTTTTATTACAATGACAGCCCTAGAGTTCAATCACAGATTAATCTTTGTTTAAAATGGAAAAGTACCAGTGCAGGATCAAGTAGTTTATTAAATAATGGTGAACAAACACAAATATCTGTGGTAATATGCTGGTTTATTTGCTACATGCACAATAGCAAACATTTTCATAACTGATGGCATGTTAAGTTGTTGAAGTTAATGGATTACTAAATTGGAAAGCATTCTGTCTGTCTCTGTCTCTGCTTGATAAAGTAGACCTGCACAGTTCTAGCTATTTTACCTTGTTGCTGCTGACCAAGTTTACAAGGTATTCTTAAGGATATTACAACAGGATGGTTTTGGTTTCCTTTTGTCATTTACCTGTTATTGTAAGTACCATAAGTACCATAACATTTGCTGATCATGCTCAAAGAAGATACTTACCTAGGTTACCTGAATTTTGGAGAAGATTGTTGAAGGGAGAATCAGTGGTGTACTAATGAACTATTTGTTTATCGCATCTTTTGTCTGTTTAGGTGTTCAAGCTTGAGGTTAAATATAATTACTATGAATGGTAGAATGCAGGGCGGGATGGCATCTTAGGTACCATCTACAAGTTACACTTAAAATGTGACTAACCAGTTAATTGTACCTTAAGTTGCAACCCAGCTACATGTTCAACCCATTAATGGAGTGATAAAGCATGTAATAAGCTACAGAGTTATTCCACAAAAAAGTGTGTAATAACTTTGTAGTCAGGGCTGGCCTGTCCTATCGTATGGAACCTGCGGCTGTAAGGGGCCCCGCAGCCAAAGGGCTGTGCCCCACTCACCCCCCTCTTGCCACCTGCACCATGTTTAAAGGGCTTGATTCAGGCAGGGAGCCTTGTCCTGGCTGGGTGGGGGTGGAGTTCCTGGTCCTGGCTGAGTGGGGGAGGAACCCAGGCATCCCCAGTGCATGCTGCCCCGACCCCACCCTTGCAGTGCAGCCCGTGTGTGTGCAGCCCAGCCCCAACTATTTTATTTCAGTGAGTTTATACTGCAGTTAACTGCAATTTTGATTTTTCAATGGATCAGGGGGCCCAAAACTATATCTTGCAGGGGGCCCCAAAAAATTGTGGACCAGCCCTGTTTGTAGCTTGTACTAATTGCTCCATTCATTGAACATGTGGCCAGGTGCCTCATCAGGGACTCACAGACAGTCATGCACCACCCACTGCCAGCCCCACAGCTGACAAGGCTTGCAGTGGTGGCAGCATTTCCAGCTCTGCCTCCAATCAGGGCTTGCAATGAGGAGCCTGCATCTCATGAGGCTTGCAGTGGCAGCAGCTTTCTTCCTGCTGTCCTTGCTGGAAGCCCCACAGCCCACATTCGGTGCAGCGCTTGCAGCAGAGACAGCGCAGGGAGTGCTACCCCCACTGTGAGTCCCAGCAGCTGTGGGGCTTGTAGCCAGGGGAGCCAATGCAGAGGGAGCCTGGGATGGTGATCCCAGGGTGCAATGGGATATAATGTGCAATCCCAGAATTCCACCTCCTGTCACGCACATGTGGCAGGGCAGAAGGTGCAATTGTGTGGATCAAATACTAGATCTCATTGATGTGTAGAGTGGCCTTTATAGGGGCCTTTACCTGAATGTGTAGAGAGGCCTTTGTATGCTAATTTGTTCAGAGTAGCATGAGCTTTCATAGGTGACAGTCTACTTCCTCGCATGTTATAAATGGACTTGCAGAGAGAAGGGATACTAAATAAAAAGTATAGCAAGGTGGGTTGAAGAGATTGAAAGGGACAAACAAAGCCATTAACTGGGCTTCTTCCTGTTTTCAGACTTAACACCACTCTCTCATTATTGTGAATGTTAATATTTCCATATACAACCATGTGACATGGGAAGAAGGTGATATTAATGCAATCATTTTATAGTTTGTTTTTTGGTTATAGTCATGTTGGTCTAAGGACATAGGCAGGCAAGGTTCTTTAAGTCACTCCCCCTCTGATCTCTCACTTTATAATCCTCAAAGAGAACTTACAAGATGCCTTTTGTAAATGAGCCTATGAACTTCACTTCATAAATCTACTGGATACTAAAAATCATGGACTCAATATAGACATTGGTTTTATGACACGGTACAACCTGCTTGACATCTGATTCACCAAGTACCTGCCTGACAGCCTCTTTTCTACCTTGTACTCTATCACTGCACTGTCTCCCTTCAGCCTTTTCTTCCTTGCTGTCTTCTCCCTTTCCATTCCCTCCTGCTTCACCTCACAGCCTCACCTTTTGTCTTTCTATTTCTACCGATTTACTTTTTTACTGACATCCTGCCACACTCTTAGCTTCTTTCATTCCTTGAAGTCTCTGAACAGAAGAGACTCCCCATTCCTGAAGAAGGGTGACTGCTCCCAAAATCTTGCCAAGAATTTTTTTTCCAACAACTCAGGTGGTCTAATAAAAAAAATATCACATCTACTCAAAGACCCTTGCCTGCTTATTGTTTTATAGTTGTATAAACTGGGTGCTCAAGAAAAAAATACACATTAATCTGCCAAATGTTATTATGGGAGTGATGTATTTGACTTGTTTGGGTCTCTTCTAGTTTGTAGTTGCAGTGGACTGTGTGGCCAGGCTTCTTAATAATTTTGGTTATGTTTTGTGATCATTTGATACTGTTGACTGTGCTCTTATTTCAGTAGTGAAACACTGTTCTGTCCTCTGCTGTATGTGCATAGCTGACCAAATTCATGGTTTTTACTGTCTTCACATGCCAGTTCTCATTTTAAATGAGTTATTTTTGAGAGAGCTCAAGAATTTCTCCTGGGGTCGTCTTTTGTTTAGTATTGACATTATTATGTTAGATGACAGTCTTGGTGCTGTCTTTTCACTGTCTGTTCTTTGTACTGTATTGGACACTAGGCCTGTGCGAAGCGGCTAATATTCGCTTCCAATTTGGATTTGGCCAATTCGAGGGGCAGTGATTCAATTTGGTGATCCAAATCACTGTCCTGAATCGATTCGGTTGAATCGTCAGATTAGCCAGGCCCATCTTCCTGAGCCCGGCAATGGCTGCCCTGCCCACCCCAGCTCCTGGCTCTTTGAGGAAAAAAAGCCCTGAGGCTGCTTGTGGAGCGATGAGTCTTGGGGCTTTTTTTTTTTTTCTTAAAGGGCCGGAGCTGACCTGGGCGGGGCACCCATGGGGGTCTGGGGCAGTGGGGGGGACTGGGGTGATCATGCAGAGCTCCCCATGCAGCATGGGACAGTGTGGGGCAGCGGGGATCACCTTCCCACCCGGCAGCATCCGGTGAGCACCGGGGCTTTTCTTTAAAGGGCTGGGAGCTGGAGCGGGTGGGGCATCCATGGGGGGGGCTGGAGGAGGGGGGAGAAGGAGGTCGAGGGGGCTGGCAGGGGTCCGCCCATGGTCCCCTCCCCACCTCCAACCCCACCTACCTCACCCCTAGTACTTATCAGCTTGGAGTCAGCTGCAGCTCCATGCTGCAGCCACCAGGGATTGTTTGAATCATGAAAGCTGTCCGAATCTTTTCCGAAGATTTGGAGAGCTTTGAATTGATTTGGACCTTTAAACTGGTCTCCTGATTTGATTCGGAATCGGAGATTTGGCCACTGAATTGGGCCAAATCTCCTCCAAATCGAATCACCACCCAAAGCTTCGCCCAGCCTTTTTGGATACTGCATCTTATGCCTGAGGAATGATGAGAGAGTTTCTTTTGTCCTCAATCTTTTCTCTTCTTCACAAAAATGTGGCTATATGTACTATTTTAGTTCCCCTCAGCCCTTCTCTCCCAGAGATCCAGATAATCCCTACCAGTGACCTTTGTTCCCAGGAAGAGGCAGTTGTGTGCTTCATATGACTTCCGCCGCCCTCCCCGCCCCCGCATGGCTTCTGCTTCTTACCTGACCTACCTTCACCAATGGTTCCAGAACTGGAAATGGCTAGGTAAGTGGCTCATGTTTGGACAGTAGGTGAAGTAAATACTGGGCTGTCATGACTCAGCCCAGTCCTGAACTCATTCCATTTCCCTAGTGGCCAAAATATCACCCCTTCACCCCCCAGCATTGCCTTGTGATGCCCATGAGCTGGGTCCCAGTTCTAGGTAGTGACTCTAAATGATATCTACCTGAGATATAGCTAATGGGAATATTGTGCTATTATTTTTAGAGAGTTTTATTATTTTTA
>NW_017728994.1:22330645-22335859 GCF_001723915.1 Gavialis gangeticus | reverse complement strand
GGGGGACTGGGGTGATCATGCAGAGCTCCCCATGCAGCATGGGACAGTGTGGGGCAGCGGGGATCACCTTCCCACCCGGCAGCATCCGGTGAGCACCGGGGCTTTTCTTTAAAGGGCTGGGAGCTGGAGCGGGTGGGGCATCCATGGGGGGGGCTGGAGGAGGGGGGAGAAGGAGGTCGAGGGGGCTGGCAGGGGTCCGCCCATGGTCCCCTCCCCACCTCCAACCCCACCTACCTCACCCCTAGTACTTATCAGCTTGGAGTCAGCTGCAGCTCCATGCTGCAGCCACCAGGGATTGTTTGAATCATGAAAGCTGTCCGAATCTTTTCCGAAGATTTGGAGAGCTTTGAATTGATTTGGACCTTTAAACTGGTCTCCTGATTTGATTCGGAATCGGAGATTTGGCCACTGAATTGGGCCAAATCTCCTCCAAATCGAATCACCACCCAAAGCTTCGCCCAGCCTTTTTGGATACTGCATCTTATGCCTGAGGAATGATGAGAGAGTTTCTTTTGTCCTCAATCTTTTCTCTTCTTCACAAAAATGTGGCTATATGTACTATTTTAGTTCCCCTCAGCCCTTCTCTCCCAGAGATCCAGATAATCCCTACCAGTGACCTTTGTTCCCAGGAAGAGGCAGTTGTGTGCTTCATATGACTTCCGCCGCCCTCCCCGCCCCCGCATGGCTTCTGCTTCTTACCTGACCTACCTTCACCAATGGTTCCAGAACTGGAAATGGCTAGGTAAGTGGCTCATGTTTGGACAGTAGGTGAAGTAAATACTGGGCTGTCATGACTCAGCCCAGTCCTGAACTCATTCCATTTCCCTAGTGGCCAAAATATCACCCCTTCACCCCCCAGCATTGCCTTGTGATGCCCATGAGCTGGGTCCCAGTTCTAGGTAGTGACTCTAAATGATATCTACCTGAGATATAGCTAATGGGAATATTGTGCTATTATTTTTAGAGAGTTTTATTATTTTTAGACAGTTTGTGTAATGTAATGATTTGCTTGATAAGGAATCATAAATAGTGAGAGAGGCAGTTGCTCAAACTGGTACCAGAGCATATAAACAGAAGTGTTGGGATAAAGCAAAGAAAAATAAATTTAGGCTGAATCCCAAAATCCTATTTTCAGTCTGAATAGACGTTTTCAAAGGAAATAACAGTTACACCTTTGTACGACAAATCTGGACATATTCTTTTAGGAAACGGTTCTGGATTGGCACAGGGAATGGATTACATAGCTATGTGTTTTATCTGTAACATAACTTTGTTTTACTGTAAGCATAAAAGTGAGGGAGCTCCATCAATAATTATTTCTTAAGCATGCTGCTTTCATCCTGAATTTTAGTGATGCATTTAAATTATGCTTATGAAGAAATCACTGACTTTAAGTTGTGATATTTTTATATATGAAAATAATTAATCTTGATAGCTATGACTTTGGTATATATCTCAATTCCTTAGTATTTTAAACATATTTTTATTTTGAGAAATACTAAAACTCTGTTTAATGAGCACATCTATAAATTATTAAGTAGTCCCCATCAGAACATGAAAGAAACTGCTATTACCTTCAGTGCATTAGAGTGCTTATTGAGATATTTCCTTTGGTCAGCTTTCCTAACCACTCCCCTCCTCCCCCCCCCTCCATTTCTTCTTTTTTATAAAGCAATGAAGTAGAAAGTGACAGCAGGATCAGCTTAAAGCAACAAACATATTGGCTTTGATTTTGTATTTGATACTGCAAATGTAACTTCCATTTTACATTACTGTCAACAGAAATCACATTAGTACGGAAGCAGCAGTTCTTGCTTTGGGATTTCCCACTCACCAGTGTTCAGGGATGTTGTATAAGGGAGGATGCGCTCCTCATGCAAAGGGTTGCTTCGTTCCCCAGTTCTCTTTATTTTAGTAATAACATCCAATACAACTGAAAGTGGGGTCAAGGTGAGGCTAGGACACTTTTCAAGAAAAAGACTAGGGAGAAACAACAAACAGATGTTCTTTGATGATAACTGTTCAAGAGAGAGGATTTGGCTGAGAGATCTGTAGCTTTCACTTGTTGCGAGCCTTTAACTCGAGCCAGTGGTGCTGTTTTTTGCCCCCCAGAGTAGTAGTGTACCTGCTGTTGCTATCAAGCCACTTGCCAACAGTGGCATCTGCTCAGTGTAGACATCAAGAATTTGAATGTCAATATCTTTGCCTTGAAATGAATGGAGAAGTATTTGTCACTCAGCAGCAATCATTCTTCAAATAAAAGGTTAGCCAGACAGAGCCCTTAATCAAAGAGTCGGTCTTTTCTGTCAGCAGTGCCTTTTAAATAGCAATGATGAAGGCTGGCTGTCAGTGTGTGACTTGATGAGCTAGGTGATTGATCTGCATAAATCATTTTCTTTTAGTGTTGTCAGTGAAGAGTAAATTGGTGGGATTTTGGGGGGGGTATTAGGTATAATGAAATTAATATATGGTATTTTAGCTGTGTCCTTAGTCACATAGTTTCCATAAAAATGTGGAAATGACACAGGATCTTAGCATACATTGTTTTAATAATGAAGTATTATTGTTATTACTATTACTGTACAACTTAAAATCAAAAGTTGAACATGAAACAGGTTTTATGAGATGTGAAAGAAATACAGTTAGTAGAGGAATTAGGTGGAAGCAGTATCATTCAACTAAATCTGCAGAAGCTTTTGTTTTGAAGGACGAAAGGCAGAATCATGGTTTAATATCTTGCTTATTAGTCAGACATTTCATTGTTTAAAAAACAACAAAGGGAGCTGTTACCTCAACTGCTGGGTTATATGAAATCTTGTGTGCTTTACTGGCACTGTGGAATATGTTTCAGTGTATTTTGCATAGTGCAAACTGTCTAATTTCTAAATGCAGTAAGCCACACCATGCCAAACCCTGGGTCCCCCCTGCCCCTCCACTTGGGCTCACGTGCTCTCCCACCACTGCACCATACATCTCTCCCCAGGCTCTCCCATAGCTCTCTAGGCCATACAGTGGGGTGCAGGGATAGGCAGTGACAGAGGAGGGAAGGGGAGCCTGGAGACTCCCATTTCCAGTTGCAGTTGGCTCCCCTCCGGTTGCAGCCAGAGCTGTAGCGGGGAGTGGTGGTCACAGGAACCTACTTGTGGGCTGCATGTGTGCCATGGCCACCAGTTGGACAGCCCTGTTGTACTCATTCTTTTTTTGCCTTTTAACATTTCTTAGACAGATGTAGCTGGATTTTTCTGTTGTTGCTGGGCACCTACTGCTCTTGTTGAGAACAATGGGTGCTTGATACTTCCTTGAGTACAGGTAGGAGGAGAAAGGGTCCTAGGTGCCTTTTGAGAATCTCATCATAGATTACCAGTGAGAGGATGTGACTAGGACATTCTGTGTCCCTTACAAGCTGGGAAACATTGTGTACTCTGTGGCTGGGGATATTTGTTACACTTTTTTCTTTGCCTGTTGTACTTTGAGGTGGATGTGTGTAAGACTGAATGGCACTTACAGATGTCATGTTCCCAAATGCTTATAGTAACTGGTTGAATTGTATATATGTACTGTGTGTGTGTGTTTTGTTCAGTGAAATATATTTATTACAAAACCCATATTTCAGGGGTGCTGAATGCAAGAGGCCTTATTCACCTATGGAAGAACTGAATTGGTGCTGCCTCCCTCTTTGCTAAAAAATGAAACCTGAGTGGAGGTAAAGCCAACACAGAAAAGGATTTTTATGCATTTAAAAAATATTGATTAGGTATCTAAAGTGACTGAGAAATGTACTCTGTGCTGTCTTCCTGCATAGGCTATTCACTTGATATATTGAATAAACTGTTTAAAAGTACCTGGTCAACCTTTTTATACAACAGCATTTACATTTCTCAAAGGAAAGTGCTTCCCAACTTGCATTCCAGGATGATCCTCATCAGGAGGTGTCCAGTTGTTTCAATCTTAGTAATCTGTGAATAAAGAATCATTTCTGTGTTCATATATACCTTATAACATGTATAGAATGACATGATATACACTTTAAAGGTATTTTTTTTTACCAAACAATTTATGGGGACTTGACCACCCTCCCTGAATCACTGTAGGTATGTCTACATTGTTTTTCTGTTAATAATATGGTTAGGTTTCTGGTAGTAGCTGTGTTGGTCTAAGGACATAGGGAGGCAAGATTCTTTGAGAACCTCCCACTAATATTTTTATGTATTTACTAGGAATAAAGTAAATACAAGTTCACATGGACTCCCTTTAGACTTTTACACTTCTGTGTGCCTATGTTCTGGAGATAGTTGTTGATTTGTTGGGGAGACCTATTCCGTCCTTTAAATGCTTCAACCATACTGCTTCATTTAGCAGAATGATGCTCATTTTAAAACATGTTCTGGAGTACTTCTCACTGAATATTAAACAACTGATTAGGTAATTCTAGGAAAGAGAATGATTGGGCAGTGGCACTATATTTCTGCCTTTAGCTATGTATAAAAATTAGGGCTGTGCAAAACTTCGACTTAATATTCGATTCGACAAATATTCAACATATTTGACCTTGAAAAGTGAAAGTTGAGTCGAATAGCAGCTGTCGAATCGAATACCAGAAGTCAAAAATTAACAGTGCGAGTCGAATATTTGACAAGTGTCCAGTATTCCACTTGCCTATACTGGATTCCCTCTGGGGGGAAAAAAAAAGGAAAGTAAGGGGAGGGAGGGGGAGAGGGGGATGGAGTGCTTTCATGACTGACGTGTGGCTGGCCAGTGACCTGTCAGCATTCTCTGCGGTCCCTTCCAATCCCAGTGCTCTGGGGGAGGGCCAGAGAAAATGCATAAAAGACTGCAGTTTTTCAGCTCCCCTGCTTTCTGCGTTGGGGTCAGTTTCTGAGCTGCTGGTGTTCTCCAGCACCTCTGCATCAGACCATGATGGCTGGAAGCCCTGATCTTCAACAGATTCCCTGCTTGCAACGCTAGCAACAGGGATTTCTGAGAACTTGGTGCTTTTATTTTATAACTACTTTCCATATTAGTTTACACTTACATTGGATAGGGTTAGTAGTAGCCTAGGATCTATTCTATATATAGGAATTTAGTTTATATATATATTTTTTATACATCATTCATTCTTTCCACCACACCAACGCTTCTCAATATATTATTTACACAACATCCAGAAATATAATCCGCGGTGCACAGCAGACTTAGAGGCTCCAGTTTACATGC
>NW_017728994.1:22300082-22329055 GCF_001723915.1 Gavialis gangeticus | reverse complement strand
CATGGCTGCGGATGTTGTGACACCCCACCGCACCTGCTTGGGTCCTAGTTTTGGGGAGCAGCTGGTGTTCCTCAAGGTGAGCCTCCAGCTGCCGGGGTCCCCAAGCTCCAGGTGCAGATGGAGCAAACGCTGCCCTCCTTACTCCATCTGTATCACAAGTTTTGTCTGTTAGCAGCCTAAGGTGCAGTTTCCCCCAAATCCCTGCACCTATCACTGTGAAAGTTGGAAGGCTTTGTGGGCTCCTCAGGGGCTAGCAACCCTGCAGTTTTGAGCTCCCTGTGGCTTTCCACACAAGTCACAGGAGGTTTTCTCTCAAGAATTTGGGGTGCTGTTTCTCCAAACCCCCTGAACTTCTCTTGTTGAAAGTTGGCAGACTTTGTGGTCTCCTCAGGTGCCACCATTCCTGCAAGTTTCATCATGATCAGACAAGAAATGCCAAAGTTATAGCCTGCTTCGACCTTCCCCATTATAGCCTATGGGGAAGTTGAAGCAGCCGAAATATTTGACTGAGCTTCAACCTCGAGTGGAAGTGGACCTGCTTCGACTTGAAGCGGATGGAAAATCAAAGCAGGACCCGGTTTAATATTCAACATAGCTGTCAAATCGAATATTACCTGCTCTGCACAGCCCTAATAAATATCCATTTCTAGCAGTGGTAATTTTTGAGAGATTTCCTTGCTAAAATTTGTTCCAGGAAGGGAACAGTAAAGGTATTCAGCCTGTAGCTTTCCCCACTTTCCTGCTCTCTCCACCTTTCCCAGACTGGAGAAGATGTGGGGATCCAAGGTTGCTCCACTCCTCCTACTCCTGAGGGGACTGGAGTAGTGGTGTGTCAAGTGCCCCACAGGCCTTCCTTCCCCATGAGGAACTTCGAATCAGCCTCAGCCTTACCCGCAACAGTCTCGACCCTCCCCTCTCCCCCACCACCAGAGCTAAGCATTGCCCTTTGCTCTTCTCTCCTCTCAGATTGGTCCTGAAAGTGGGGACTGCCTTGGGCTGGGGACTTTGCATTGTTGCTCCTCAGACCTCCCCTCCAAGACAGAGAGGGGTGTACAAACGTTCATTCTTTTGAGTGAAACATCTCCCAAGGGGGATCTTCCTGCTTGACACCTGGAAGATCTCCCGCAAGGGGTATGTTTCCCTGGGAGAAATTGAAAGAACGTGTCATTTGTACCAGAAGAACAGCAGTTCTCCCAGTACACATGTAATGCCTGTACTCAGCCCTTAATGAGGAAACCTGTCTCTTGTATTGATGTTGTATGGGAATGTAATTTCCTCCCTCCTTGAAACATTCTCAAAGTGTCACTGATCAAGATCAGAATTGGTCAAAATGCTTCTTTCAAGCTTTCCTGCTCTTAATACAGTTTTTCTTCACAGCTGCTGTTCTAGAGGTATATTCACAATAATTCTGGTAAGAGAGTAGCTTTGCTTATGGGCATTTTTAAATGTGAAAACTGCTAATCCAAATTTATAACTTTTTCTAAAGAGAAGTAGTTTTTCAAAAAAACTTTTAAAAAGTTTTAGAATTCTTCACCATTTCAAGGATACTTTTGTTACTAGATTGTGGCTGTTACAATATGTCAAGTAACAGAAAACACAATGTATTTAGGAGCATGGATACACATATGCGTATTAACAGAAGAAATGAGTCATTTGCCATTATGAAGATATTTCTTGTAGGGTGCTTTGCGTCTTTTAATTCATTTAGAAAGGGCATATGCAAACAGCTCAACCTCAGCTTATCCAGCAGGGAACTTGGCAGAATTCAACTAAATTATGCTAGATTTCCCGTTCAAGATTAATTTCATGTAATGAAGATATTAAACAGGGTGTTTAAAAGCTTTTGTAATGTTTCGTCTATAGTAATCTATCAAAACTATAGCTATTTAGGCTTCTTTATTGGATATGAAACATTAACTTAAAGTCAGTAAAGGTTTTCAGTTTAAATACTAATACCCATAACAGTTTGATGCTATAAAAGTTTGTAACCCTTACATTTTAACTTTTATAAAAGGAACATGAAATGTGTTGTGTTTCCACTTACAGTTGCATATACTATGTCTTGTATGTAGATTTATTTTGTATTGCAAGACAGAAATGATTAGGAGAAAATGTTTTGTTTGTTTTTTAAGGGAAAAGAAGATCTTACAATCTTAGAAAAATGATATTGTGTGTTGTGAGCTTTCTTTATCAGATGGACAAAAGTCTAAAGTAGATAAGAGAGATCTTTGCATAAAAAGGCAGATTGGTGCAATGTGTAGGAGGCACAGGCTGTTCTTATTTTATTGCTTTTATTGTATCTTGCAATTAAATATAAAAGGCCCTGATCTCAGCCATAGCCAAAAAAAAAATTATCAAAAAAGCAGGATAAAAAGTTTTAGTTTTATCTTAGTTAAAGAAATGAAAATTAATATATACTTTCATTTTTTCAAAAGCATTTAATTTCTTACAAGTGACAGGAAGTACTTTCATTTTTATTCAGGAACAGTCTAATTTGGAGTAATAAAACGTGGTTTTGAGGGGAGTTACATTGAGGATGCTGAGATGCGAAGGATGAGCTGTGGGTTTAGGTTACACAAGGGAAGATCAGCTTTTGAGAAGTGAAAACAAAAGTATCAGCCATATACTTCTTGCTCCTGCAAAATGGAATTAATTGCTCTTGTTTTGTACCAGACAATGAATAGAAGCTGGCACTAAACTAACAGTTTTGATTTACTTTTGTTGTTCAATTTAGCTATTGTAATGCTTAACTCAATATACTCATGTTAATCTTGTAAGACATTTATATCTCATTAAAAGGTATGTTTAAAAGAAGTTACTTAGTATTAGGATCATAGAGAAGCAGGGCTGCAAGGGACCTCAACAGGTCATCTGGTCCAGTCCACTGCTTGAGACAGAATCGTTGCCAACCAAGCTATCCTAGACAAGTGTCTGTCCAATCTGCAGTGGAACAGGTAATCTGTTCCATGGCTTGACCACAGTCACAATCAGGACTTTCATTATAAACTCTGGCCCAGAATTAATCTATTAAAGCTTGAGGCCATTGCTTCTGGGACCTGTCCCCTGCGGCCACAAAGAAAAGCCCATCTCCATCTTCTCTATAATGGTCCTTCAAGTATTTGAAGGTGGCTATCAAATCCCTCAGTCTTCTCTTCGCCAAACTAAATAACCCTAGTTCTTTCAGCCCTTACTAATAAGTCTTGCCTGTAAGTCTCTAGTCCCTTTTTGTTGCTGTCTTCTGGATTCTTTCCAATCTGTCCACATCTTTATTGAATGGTAGGGCTCAAAACTAGACACAGGACTCCAGGTGAGGCTTCACCAATGCTTAACTGAGTGGAAGAATCGCTTCCTTTGATTTGTAAATACCATTCTTGTTAATACAATCCATTAAGGTTTTGGGGTTTTTTTGCAGCAAGAGCACACTGTTGTCTCATATTCAGCTTATGGTCTACTGTAACCCCCAGGGAGTTGCAGTGGACCATAAGCATAGCCATTCATTTATTCTCCAGTCTGATTTTGTACATGCAGTTGTTCTGTCCCAAGTGCAGGACTTTGTCCTTGTCCTTGCTGTATCTCACCTGATTGATTGTGGACAATTTTTCTAGTCTATCCAGGTCATTTTGCATCCTAGCCCTGCCCTCCAGAGTGTCTGCAGCTCTACCTAATATGGTGTCATCTGCAAATTTGGTAATTGTGGTCTTGATCCCATTGTTCAAATTATTAATGAAGATGTTAAACCATACTCGACCCAGGACAGACTCCTGGGGAACAGCACTTGATACTTCCTGCCAACTAAATATTGAGCCATCGAGGGTTAATCATTGAGTATGGTAATCCAACCAGTTATGTATCTACTTTACAGTACTTTTGTCTAGTCTGTGTTTCCTTAGCTTGTTAATGAGTGTTGTGAGATGCAATCAGAAGTCTTTCTGAAGTCAAAGTAGATCACATCCACTGTTTGCCCCCATCCACAGAGCCTGTCATCTTATCATAGCAGATGTGCTTGCCTTTGTCATTTTGATAGTTTTTATCAATTTCAGTATTGACTTGCTCTTTTTTATATTTTGCAGCAAGGACAAATGGATCTGATTTTTGCAGCAAGTAAATATGCATACTAACGTATGTAAGCTTTAATGCATTTCTAAGCCTTCCTAGGAATATTATCCATCTATTATTATGTTATCCATTTATTATATTCAGATGTACATGTGAAATGTGTTCTATTTTGATAAACATTTTAAACAATTTCCTTACATATTGATCCAATATTAACCCCCACCCCCCCAGGTATCTGTGGGGTTGGAAGGGGAGAATTATTCTAGATACAGCTTACTTCCAGAACATTTATTCAGTTTTATCATTGTGATTCAGAACTGAAAATGCTCTCCGTATACATATGTTGACATCTATAACTTTATATTGGTGTGTGCACATTTATCCGTTTATATGTGCTTACAGCTAAATCTTATTCCTTCTCTTCTATTCACTTAAGGGTAGCTAGTTTTAGTAGCAGCATAGAAGAGAGCTTTCAAAACAAAATCATCTGCCCTTCTATTTAAAATGTGTACTTCTATTTGTTTGATGTCAAGATTCAATATTATTTCTTACATATAAATACAGCAGAGTAAATATGAATATAAAAACTTCCATTTCAGTAATGGATCCTCCAAGCTTAATGTAACTTTTAGCTTTGCACATTCTAATCAGCGGTTCCTCATGGTTTCTGTTAAGAAGAAGGTTGAAAGCTAACTGATAAGTGTGCCTTCACTCACCCCACCAAAGGCTGATTGTTTGGAAGTTGGCAAAGTCATCACAAAAGACCACTTCCTACCAAAAAAATCTAATGTGCCGCACAGATGTGCGGTTAAGTATTTATTAAGGGCATGCAAATAAGGCTGTCCCAAAGGAACATTCTTTGATTTTTTTTACATGCCTCTGCCTTGATCCAATGGCTGTCTTTCAGCAAGCCACTGATAGAAAAGAAAAAGATAAACAGCCAGAGACCCAATCTTTTATGTTCATATGGACACTCAGTAACATATTTTTAGAAAAAAAAGGATAAATATCTGAGTAGGAGAAAAAAACGAGGTAAGTTTTAAGAGTGAAAAGCTGTTCACTATGCATCTACTAATTAATTAATTGGCTTACAAATTCTGGATGTCTGGGGTTTTGATATGAACTGACTCATGTTTTTTAACCTTTCGGAAGAGTATTACAGCGCGAAACACAGCAATAACAAAGGACCTGGTGCTTTGCAGATTTGTAGTGAATTCTAGATAAACAACATCAAGTTTAGTGCCAAATTTAAGATTTTTATTCACCATGCATTATTTTTATTGCATGTACTTATGGCATGTAAAAAGTTGCAAAGCTGGATGTTCATTTTTTGAGACTGCATTTTAGAGGCAGGAACCTTAGGCCTGATAGTAGTAAAGTACTAATGCTCTCATCTTTTATAGATAGAGGTCTACCCAATTCAAGGAGGCAGCCAGCCGATTTTGCAGGCACACCTCAGGGACAGTGGCCATTTTTGAGGGCTTATTGTGGCTGGGCTCTGCATGCCTCTTATTAGCTGAGGGATGTCTGTCATTTGGCCCCATGCTTTGCCACTGATTGGTAGCAAGGGTTGCCTGTCATGTATCCCCACCCTTTGCTGACACTTGGTGGAGCCACATGACAGGCAGCCCTCTCAGCCACTCAGTGATGAGGGGCAGGGATGGCAGCCATCTTGGGCTCCCTTGTGGGCTGGTAATCCTCTCCCCCCTTCCTCCTCCAGCAAGCTGCATAGCCAGGCCACAGGGCTGCGACAACTGCTAGCTCCCTTTGGGGAGCCATCATTTTAAGTTCAGTAAGTTTCTGCTTTTGTGGATTTTGCGTACATTGCCCATTTTTGCAGGCAATGCCAGATTTCATGTTTGCTGTGAAAGCCATATAACCACAATTTTGATAGGTCCCTATTTATAGGGTCCAGTAAGTTTTTAGGGCTTTCAGTATCTCATGAGATGAAGACCTTACAGGAGACATTTAAAATCCTTCGTTATCCTTCCTCTCACTCCTAATTTCTGAAGTTCCCTTTTCTCTGACGCTCTGGGATTTAGGTATGTATCCAAACTTTGTAAAAAACAAGAGCTATGCAAGTAATCCTGAACAGGTCACAAAGATATTGTGATGAAAAGTTCCATTTCTGTGAATTATATGAGTAGAGGAGTGGATCTTTACAGTCCTTGAAAATACACAAGTAGAAGTAGATGTTGGGTATGTGTGCTACACTAGGCACTAACAACTTGTTGATGTTTCTGAGGACAAATGTTTCTTATTTATTTGTTTGTTTTTACCAAAGGACTTAAGCAGGTTTCTTCAAGTTCTTGATTTTACCTGGAATAGTAACTTTTTCTTGCATTTACAGTTTATCAAAATATATTAAGCTTCTAATTAAAATAATTTTTTAGCATTTTAAGATGCATGGTCATCATAGTAAGGAATACTAGAATTATGCTATTTCTGGCATTTATGTTGCACCCATAGACTACCAAAATAATTTTAAATTGGGGCCAAGAACCTAACTTAACTAGAAGTTAGAGCTATGGGGGCCAGTTTTGAAAACTGTTTACTTTTGTTGAAAATGTTGGTCCTTGGCACTTGATATCTAATGCTACGTTATTATATTTTCAGTTTTATTTAAAACTGGACTGTTTAGTTCCACTTATTAATTACCATGATGCTTGCCATTTCAGTACATGATGCTGTAAGTTCAGGCAGTTAAGATTGCCAGAATGGAGCAATACAAGGTGCATTACAGTGGGTGTAAATGATTTACACTGGCTAAGTATTATAAAGGGATTTTAGTGTAAATGAATGTCAACTATTTTTAGAGTCAGTTTATCATTTGGTCCCTTAGGAATTGTGGGAGACTCGGAAGAGCATTAACAACTTTTTTTTCCCTCTAGAGACCATCATTGTTATTGGTGGCATTTTTTAATCCTCTACTAACTTAGGGAAGAAGGACCTTCATCTGATATTGAACACAAATTTTACAGAGCTTATTTTATATTCAGTAATAGAACTGCCAGATAAAGAATAGCGGAAGAAAATGCTTCCTTTGTTACTTCTGTCAGAGGGAGTTATGGTTTATAGTATTTGTGACTTTGTACCTTGTGCAACAGCCACAGTGATGTTTAAGTACAGTTATGGTTAGAAATGTGACAGAGTAAAATGGCAACTTTTCAACAGATCTAATTGCTGTTTGGATAGAGAGTCAATATATGCTGTCTTGGCAACAACAAAAGTTGTTGCTACTTTTAACTCCTGGTTTCTGCAAAGCCTATGCATTTGCAGGAACTAGAGCTCTTCCGCTCATCAGCTAAATTTCATTAACTGTTTGTATTGTAGAATCCCTGCTATGTGCACTGCTGCTAGACTAGAAAAAGATCTAGCTTCACTTTTTGGAAATCCAGGAGGAGTTTGCACATTTTTCAGTTACAAAAAAAAACCTAATCTGGTTGTCACTGAAGGTGTGGAATATGATGCTATTTTACAGTCGCTTTTCAGTTACTACTGTGTTTTAAAGGCAAGGTTTTCCAACGTAACTAGTGTGTTGAGTGCCTCTGTTTTCAGGTACCCAAACTGAGATATCATAAGGTTTTGAAGGTACAGAGAAATTGCACTCTAAAAGTCTAGTAACTTGAAGAGACGTCAAGGTGGGCACTCAATTGATAGGTGAAATTTTAAAAAAAATTACTATTTTTCCCCTTTATATTTTCATGAATCAGGCTGGAGAGCCATCTATGAACTCAGACCCCAGACAAAATGTTTTCTAACAAAATTTAACCATACAATTTATAGGCTCTGGCTATTTTTTTTAAAACAATCTGGTAACCCTGGGAGGTCGTGGTATCTTTTAGCCCCTGTAACACCAGTCTCTTGTTCCACTGGGGTATTTAAAAACAGCTTTATTGGAAACAGTGTTTAAAGTGAAACACAACATAGTTTCTTATCATCATTACATAAAATGTTCAGAACCATACCTAACTAGGCTGTAGTTAGTGTCTTTTAAAAAAATGCACACGATGTTAGGATGAGAATTATTTTCATAAAGTAGGAATAAAATTGGTGATCTTGAAATAAGTTTCACATCTTGCTTTGAGCTCTTTGGGGAGTATACTTGCAAAATAAAAAGCCCACATAGCTTTAAATTGGATGTGAGAGGGGAATGCTGTATGTATAATAATCACACTCATGCATGCATACTTATTTGAGATAGACATGCAATCATATTTTCTTCTATGTAGATCAATCATTGTCTTTCAACTCCTGTCTTGTCTAGCATCTGCTGACCCATGCTTTAATTCTGTCAGGTCAGAGATATACAGGCCTTTGTGGTGTGCTTGTACTTCATGTCATGTCCCAGCATTGTTGTACATCTTGTTTCAGAGATATTTTGCTGTAATGTTCTGTGACCTTTTCCATTGAGTGAGGCAGTTGGAGAGCCACTCAGTGAGGGAAAATTGAGCTGTTTTATTCCTCCCCAAGGAGCCTCATGTTTCCTTTCCACCATTCATTTGAAAGCTATCATTTTCTTGATTTTATAGCTGAAAAACACCATTGATTCACTGGATGTTAGATGCTAAGAGTCCTCTTATTGACATGCCTATTGACAGTTTTCCGTATATTCTGTGTCTAATTATCACTCTTGGCTAAATGATACACCTTGTGGACTTGAGAGATGGAGTCAATAGCTCTCACTCTATTGTTCTAGCAGCCCCTATTGAGGGTGGTGTCAAAGCAATGTGATTTATAGGATCAGAAAGAAAATTTCTGTTGGTGTGCTGCATAATTAAACAAAGTGCAGAGTGACTGGTGACAAAACCGGGTCTGCCAAAGTCATCAGCAAATGAGAAAAGATCTCTACAGTAAATGGCAGAGACACTGAAGAATCTCTTTTGGCATCTTGCGTTTTTCAATTTTCAAGTGTTCGATTTTCTTCCCAGTATGTAGGAGTCTTTTGTTTTTGCTTTCTCTTTCTTCCATTAGATAGTATTAAAAACTCAGCATATTAATTTATGACTATGCTACTAAGGCTGTTTCTCTAGTGCCAGCACAAATGGGGTTATGGTTTAATTTTGCATTAATTTTAAAAGGGGAAATATAAATACAGGCCTGGTGTCCTGAGAGAAACAAACAGACTGTGACTGCCAAGTTTGGAAAGCCAAACTCTCAGTGTTGGGGGTTTTTTTTCAGTTGGGTCTACTTTACTTTGTGGTTAATGGTCAGACTTGCTATTTTCATTGTATGGTAATGTGGTACATGCAGTTGCCCGTTATTGTTTCTTGAAAGCATTAAGTCTTCAAAAGCTAAAATAACAGCTGCTGCACATAAACATTACACGCGTTTTGGGTGAATAGTAGGTCTACACAAATAGACATACACAGATTAATTGAAAATGATTTCACTTAAAAGTGGACAAAGATGGTAACAGCTTGAGGCATGCATCACCAAGGTTTTGGGTGCATGTAAAATCATTCAGTTTTGGTGAGTGACAGATGTTCACAACAGATTGCTGTAACAGAATTCTGAGATGTTGGTTTGTTTGGCTGGGGAGCGGGTGTTCTCCTGGAGAAAAGTGCAATGGTCTTGAAACCAAAAAGTTCCAGCTGTTTTGCACACTGTAATCCCAACCACCCGAGTTGTCAGGTCAATAAAGGATTTCTAAAACAGCGTTTCTGTATTTCTGAAACCATAATGCTTTATTTGGTGAAACTCAAATAAAATATGCCTCAGCAATAAGTTGCAAACATACTCTGAAAGTTTACGACCAACTTACCAAGAATATATAGAATGAAGATTTGCCATTTTTTAATTCTGCAGGAAAGCATGACTGCCGTAGGTCAAAGAACAACGGATCTGATTTATTTATATATTTATTTGTTTCAAATATGCAACAAATATCATACTTTCCACTGCTTTATTTTCTGTTACTTTTTGTAAAAAACCACCATGCATATGTATTTTGTCTAACTGATTTGTATCAGTTTTGACTCCCTTGTTATGTTCCTTCTCAAACAATACAATATCAGTGAAACAGGGTAGAAATTTAATTCTACAGTATGTAGCCCCTCAAAATCTGGCTTTGTTCTGTACTGATGATCACAGAGTAAATATTGACTATATTCAACTGTCTTTGAATAGAAATCCTAGTATTTGACTGTGATTGCATATAATTCCTAACTATGTACTGAGACCACACAGAAGTATTGTTGTTTTTATATTTCTCATTTGTCACATAATTTATGTAGGTTTTTTTCCTCCAATTCACAACTTCAGCTGAAAAATCCTGCAGCTGTCGTTATTATACAAACAAGCTTGTGGAATAATAGTGCAAGGCTGAACCAACAGCAAGCATATGGAGTGTTCTTTTTGGAGTGGTACATGGGAAAGAATGCGATGCTGCGTTTTCCCTCTGGGATTGTCAAGAAAGGTAAAGCCCTCAGAGAGAAAATCCAAAAGCACAGCAGATCAAAGTGTGTTTGTGACTGGAATGCCCTAGGGTTAGTGCAGTGTGAGGTGTAGTTTGGCAAATCACCATGCTTACAAACAAAAGAGTGTACTATATTCAAATCTTCCTCCAAGCGTTTCAGCGTTTCAAAATGACAAATTATTGTTTTTGTTATTTCTGCATTTGGAATTGTTTATGCATTTCAAATGATCTGTAAAGCGAATTGTGTGCACTCAACAAACTTTTTCTTTAAAGTAGGCGGGTTGGAAAAAGCGATGCAGTCGCATTAAATGCCAGCTATTCTGCTCTTCATTCAGTTAGACAGACAGTAGCCTAAAAAATGGCAGTGGATTAAATTGATATAATGACAAGAATTCATATAGTATACTGAAAAGGGGAAGAGGAATAATGCACAGTCTTTTGAAGTAATGTAATATACTTTGATCTGCTTTACATGAAAAATCTAATATACCTGTATTTGTGTTGATTCCAAGCAGACTCACAATAGTGTAAATGCAGGTCTTACAACCTGCTCTTCAAAATTAAAGAGCGATTTATTTTACGTGAGAAACACATTTTTCAAAAAAGACTCGAATACAAGATTAAGTATGTGCATGAGGTCCCTCCTAAACACTAATATTCTATTGCTAATATATGTATTGCACAAAAAGATTAATAGAATGTATAATGATCTGGAATTATTTAAATTACTGATACTTATTTGACAAGGACATGGTTTTACTTTGCAGGTGGGGACTGGATTTTTTCCACCTGTTTTTAAAATACACCTATGATTTAAAAAAAAATAATTTAAATTTAGTCTCCCTGGTATAAGAAGAGAAGGCTATGATCCTGCAGGTCATTATGTATGAGGACTGCTTTCCCAATGAAATTGATGGGGATCTTTGCAGGTCCAGCCATCTGCTTGTGGGCAATGGAGCAGGGTCAAAGGTTTTATGCACTTTGGTGTCTTATATTTTTCTCACTCTTGAGGCAACTGTCTCTGATGGATAATTATCTGTGATACCTCTGTTTTTGATGGGCAGTACTGTATTTCATAGATGGTACCATTTGTCATCAATGGTGCCAGAATGAAGGGTGAGGCACCACTCTATGTGAATGCAGGCATTACAGTGTAGCTAATGATTGTTAGTTTTTTTTCATCAACATAGGTGTTTAAGGCACTTAACCAGACAAACAGAATAATAGGTCTCTGCCCCAAAGTATTTACAAAATAGTTTTCCATAATGAGGCAGACGAGATAAGAGCTGGAAGGACAGTAGTTAGAATTAGCAGTTTAGTACTTACTGATATGGTCCAGGCCACCAAGAAAATATATTTGACGTGTTACATAAGATGCATCATGTTATTTCATACCTTTTGGTTACTTCATAAAAAGAAGTTGGGTTTATTTTTCACATAAAAAAGGAATAAAGCTAACCATGCTTTTTGAACACAGGGCATTCATTTCAATAATTATATGAAAAAATACTTTGTCACCATTAAAATATGAAAGAGAGAAGCTTCTGAAATATGAATATAAGAATATTTATGGTCAAGAAAATACATAACCACTAAGTATTGTACACTGCATAGTGTAGTCAGAATAATCTGGATCCTGAATTGCCTTACAGTTTCATGCAGCAACTACCTGCAATACGGTAGTGATAGAAGTGTAGCTCTATATAAGGTATTCTTGAGTGGATTAATAGCTACCCAAGACGAAATGAAACTAGAAAAAATATTAGTGACTATCTCAATCAGTTCCCTTACTCTGGTTTAGCAGAGAACTCTTTAGTGAGTTTAAACACAAAATGGAAGCTTGGACAGGTGACTAAGGAGGAGCATAAGCATATTGCTCAGGCATGCGGGAATGAAATCAGGAAGGCCAAAGTGCAATTGGGGTTGCAGCTTAGCAAGGGATGTGAAGGTAACCAGAAGGGCTTCTACAAGTATATTAGCAACAAGAGGAGGGTCAGGGAAGGTGTGGGTCCCTTACTGAATGAGGGAGGCAACCTAGTGACAGATAATGGGGAAAGGGCTGAAGTACTTAATGCCTTTTTTACCAAAGGCTTCACAGGCAAGATGAGGTCCCAGAGTACTGTACTGGGCATTATAGTTTCAGAAGAAGGTGACCATCTCTCAGTGGTGACAGAACAAGTTAGGGACTATTTAGAAAAGCTGGACGTGTATAAGTCCATGGGCTGAATGCAATGTAACCAAGAGTGCTGAAAGAGTTGGTAGATATGATTGGAGAGCTGCTGGCCATTATCTCTGAAAACTTGTGGCAATCGTAGGAGGTCCCAGATGATTGGAAAAGGGCAAATATAGTGCCCAACTTTAAGAAAGGGAAAAAGGAGGATCCAGGGAACTATAGATCCAGGAAACCTCAGCCTCAACCAGAAAAATTAGGGAGCAGGTCCACAAGGAATCCATTTCGAAGCAGCTGGAGGAGAAAGAAGGTGATTAGGAACAGTTGGCATGGATTTACCAAGGGCAAGTCAACCAGACCAACCTGAATGCCTTCAGTGGTGAGATGACTGGCTCCCTGGATGAGGGGAAAGCAGTGGATATGATATACTGTGATTTTAGCAAGGCTTTTGACATAGTCTCCAACAGCGTTCTTGCAAGCAAGTTAGGGAAGTATGGATTGGATGAATAGACTGTAAGGTGGATAGAAGCCTGGCTGGCTCGTTGGGCTCAAAAGGTAGTGATCAATGGCTCGATATCTCATTGGCAGCTGGTATCAAGTGGAGCACCCCAGGTCTTGGTCCTGGTGCCGGTTTTGTTCACTATCTTCATTAGTGATGTGGAAGATGGGATGGAGTACACCCTAAGCAAGTTAGTGGATGACACCAAGCTGAGGGAAGTAGTAGATAATGCTGGAGAGTAGAGAGAGCTAGGATTCAGAGTGACTTAGAAAAATTGGAGGATTGGGCCAAAATAAATATCCTGAGATTCAGCAAGAACAAGTTCAAAGTCTTGCACTTAGGACAGATGAATCCCATGCACCAGTACAGGTTTGGGGCCAACTGGCTAAACAGCAGCTCTGCAGAAAAGGTTCTGGGGTTAGTGGGCTATAAGCTGGATACAAGTCAAGAGTATACCTTTGTTACCAAGAAGGCTAACAACATACTGAGCTGCATTAGTAGGAATGTTGCCAGAAGATCAAAGGATGTAATTATCCCCCTCTATTCAGCATGGGTGAGGCCAAATCTGGAGTACTGTGTCCAGTTTTGGGCCCTCCTCTATAGAAAGGATGTGGGCAAATTGGAGAGATTCCAGAGGAAGGCAACAAAAATGGTTGGGGAGCTGGGGCACATGATATATATGAAGAAGCTGAGGGAACTGGATTTATTTAATCTGGATGGGAGAAACCAAGGGGGGGATTTGATAATAGCCTTCAACTACCTGAAGGGTGGTTCCAAAGAAGATGGAGCTAGATTGTTCCCAGTGGTGGCAGATGACAGAACAAGGAACAATGGTTTCAAGTTGCAGCAAGGGAAGTTTAAGTTAGATATTAGGAAAACCTTTTGCACTGGGAACGTCCTGAAGCACTGGAACAGATTACCTGGAGAGGTGGTGGAATTTCTATCATTGGAGGTTTTTAAGGCCCAGCTTGACAAAGCCCTAGCTGGAATGATCTAGTTGGGGATACTCCTGGTTTGAGAAGGGAATTAGACTAGATGACCACCTGAGGTCCCTTTCAACCCACAATTTCTATAATTCTATGATGGTGTTTAATTTACATGTGGTACAATAAACATGGCAGTCAACCTTAACATTAATAAAGCAGATATCAGTGACTTAGTAAAATAAATGTTTATTATTAATTCCTCCTGCTTTCATGTTCAGGATAGAGGTGATGCTTAATATAGTCTATCATAAGATTTTAATTGACTTTGTAGCTATAGCATTACTTAAATTTAATCTTCCAATGAATGTTTTTCTTGAGCATTTTTACATGTGCGGGTGGGGGAGGCACTTTAATAAAAATGGCTCCAAGAGCTGCTGTAATTAAAGTGCCCAAACTGTCTCATGTATCAGCATTCCCACACTTCAGAATGGTAGTGGAAGTGCTTTATCTAAAGATTGTTGAACTAGCTTTAGTTGAAGTGCCCCTGCCACCATTTTGAAGCCTGGGAATGCAGACTCACGAGATGCTGAGGCTGGCTGGAGTTCAGTAATTACCACACTCCAGAAGACTTGATTAATTAAGTGTGCTCCAATGTGCTGTGATTACAGCGCATCAGAGCAGCCTCCTGGCTTGTGTACAGGCATCCCCTGTGTTCAGTACATGCCTTGGTAATGAGAAAGGTGGCTTTAAGAAAAGGGAGGAACAGACTTCAGGGAGCTTTGCTGTTGTGGAGAAAGTAGGGTAGACATGCATTTCATAGACAAACTCAGGGAATAGGAAGACTTTAAAACTGAGGTTATGAATTTCTCTTTTGGGCTGGGATTACTTGGAGTCAAAGCTTTGATGCCTGCTGTGAATCCTGATAAATTTAAATGTAAGAAAAGCTGGTTATGGGTTTGTTTGTTTTTTTGTTAGGGGTGGGTGGAGGGGATTCTGTGTTCTCTGGTAAACCTCATGTCCTTATCAGCTTGTGGCCAAGGTACATAATCTTGGGAGCTCCTCTAACTCTCTATTTGTGACTAAATATTCCATAAGTAAATAACAGCTTTCACTTCCAGCTTATCAGATATATAAACAGTCTCCTTTTTATGAAAATACCCCCAAGTCAACACGCGTTCCAAACAACATGACTGTGGTGACGAAGTGTGCCTTTCTAGGGAGAGCTCTAAATGCGGATGAAGCTAGCTTTATCCAGAAAGAACAACTCTGTGACATTTATTTAAATGTTGTTCTTTTAAAAATGTACTTTCCATCTGCACAGTTTATCTTTTCTGCAAAGTTCCATCACATCTTGCTTTGGCTCTCTCTGCAACTCCATTCTTCCACATCCTTTAGGTTAAACACACAACACCTCTGTCATTAGTTGTCTTTGGTGCTTATATCAATTCCAGAAGCACATAGTACTGCTGAAGCAGGTGTTGGAAACTTGTTGAGGTCTGTTTTTGCTGATATCCACTTGAAACCATGATGGTAAAGATACTACATGGGAAGCAGATCTTTTGTATTTCAAATGGTATACCTTAAAAACTGCATCATTGTCCTTGATAGACTTACAGTTTGTAGGAGCAGCTTACTGAGCCCCTCTGGGAGTTTCCACCTGGCACTACTGCAAACCATCATGAAAACAAGGCTTTTTCTTGACTCCTCCAAGGTATGACACCTTTCTTTCTATGTTCATTTGTGAAGGCAGGTCGTAATCCCATAGAGTTGGAGCTGAAATCAAGTTTGTCCCTTTGAGGTCCAAGGTAGGATTCCTAACATCATAATGAAATATCAGATGGTGACTACTTGGGTCTTACCTTTTTTTTGTTTGACCAAATGCCAGTACTCACTATGACACTACCCTGGAAGGGCTGTGAAAGTTTCTGTTTGTCAGCTTCGTAATCAGTAAAACGATGCTTAGTTATCGATTTCTGTGGTTGTAATTGTCCAGCCTTCAGAGGCATAGTATTTCTATGATTTTTCTCAGTTGCCCAAAACCGTGATGGTCTCAACCATAGGTTAGGATATCTGCCACTCTTTAACAAGTCATTGTAACTTTGCCCAAGGATATATGAGTCACTTAGCTTGGGGAAGGCCAGTGGCTTAGCAAGGGCTTTGTAGACTTTCTTTTTATAATACTTGGTCTGGCCTGGCACCAATAAACCAGCAGTGGGTTTGGCCTGTCATCAGGACAGACATCCTGGCATGTTTAGTTAGAACAGAGGAGTACCTCTTAAATAAGGTCTTGAATTTAGCAATCCACTAGTCAGCCTTCTGCTCCATTTGAGGCAATTCAGCATACTGAAGAGGCCCCAGCATGTCAGCAATCTGCCACTGTGTTGTGAGCAAACTGTTCTCTCCCACAGGTTTGAGGGTTTTGTTCTTAATATCTTTCTTGATTAAAGGGAGTGTGTGACTTACATCAGTGATTCACATACTTCAAGCTGTAGGCAACTTGTTGTCCATGTACATCTGGCAGCTTGCTTAGTCCTGGCTTTATCTTTTTGCTGCCAAATGCTTCTACAGATGTCCAGAGCCTTCATTGCAAAGAGGAGCCTGGATGTCTGTAAAACAGCTGGAAGTGAGGAGAAGCTGCCAGCCTAGCTGCCTTTACTATTAGCCACTTTGATTGCATGAAGGAGGCATGGAATTAGGAATGACCCCTACACACAAGCAGAACAGCTAAAAATTACATAATTCTACTTTTTTTTCCCATGTGAGCAAATGCTGGAGTTGTCAGTGGGAGGTTGCATGGCTTTGCTGCCATAAACGGTAGATATAATCTTGTGGTCACTAAGAATTGTACCCACTGTGGAATAGATGGAGAACAGCTGTCTCCTAATACCTGTAGAAAGGTAGAAGTTGGAAAGCAGTGAGGCATTGTTAGGCCTCGACATATAACTGACAGCTTGCTTCTCCACCAAAAATTTTCCCACGTGCTTCATGGGGATGCTTACAAAACAACCCCATCCTATCTGTATGTGGTAGCCAGTGTTAGAAATATTGCAGCTTAAAAAGGCAAGTTCACCCTAAGGTTTGTGTCAGGTAGTATTGCCAAAATATTGATAAGCCATCTTTCTAAATTGTCTTGCTTTTTTAAGGCTTCCTATTTTCACAGTCTTTGGAAGTAACTTTATTCAAGAAGCCAGCATGCTCAACTTAGGTACTCAGGTTTTGCTCAAAGACAGATTACCAACAGAGTGCATAGAGCACTTTGACAGAACCAGATCAAAATGCTTTGAATTTTGAAAATGATTTTTCTCCAGCTATTGAGTACTCTGATAAAAGAGAAGCAGTTGTCATCTTGAAAACAGCATTCAGTGCACAGTGAAGAATTCCAATTAGCACATTTTAAGCCTTGTATAAGAGACAACACTTAAAATGCAACATTACAAAATGAAATTGTCATGGCACTTTTTAAATTCTGACTTTCTAATCAGTTTGTTAGTTCTGAGAAAACAATTGTGAATCAATGCAGTTCCCATGCTCATCTTAATACCATGATTTTTCACCCCTTCTCAATTATAGAGCACTGTTGACAATTATCAGTGTGCCTCATGCAAGGAGTAGTAGAGATCATATGATGTGACATGTTGTATACCGTATAACATGTTTGCAGCATAAAATCATTAATAATGCACATAATATGATGACTGACAATCAGAAAATAAACATTCAAGGCTTGCTCTTTTAAATGGTAATTGCATTGGCTAGGCATATGTCGGAGGGTAAAGAGTCAGAGTCCTACCAAAGTAGTGGCAGATGGACAAAAGCAAAGATTTTAGGATGTGCCAGCGAATAAATGAGGGATACATAAAGACAAATCTGTAGTTGATTGTAAGCTGGCTGGTTACATGTCATGAATAACTTAGCATATTCAGCTTCTGCAAATAGTTCTAAACTCAGCCTTTAATAGCATAAGTGATAACAGTGGAGACATGATGAGGAAAGGAATACACTATAGTCTCTCTATAGTGCCTAGAATGGTCACAGAGGGCCCCATGATAGAATGGTTATTCACCTTGGCAAATGCTTATGTGAGTAGATACTACTGGTTTCATTGCAGCTATTTGCATGAATGAGTACTCATCTATCCAGTTACTTTGGTGATATGTGGAAGTGTCCCTGTGTAAAACTAGTTTCTATTACAAATGGCATTTCTGAGCCTATGATGGTTAAGCAACTCTCCTGAAAAATGCCATCATTCATGCCACCAGCAGTATGGATGGTAAGTGTAAATGGGATTCTATAAACCATTTACCATTCTTTTGTACACAAGTTTAATTATCAGAAAAAGAAATGTGATTTGTAATATTTACATCAAAGGTTAATGATACTAAGCACTTTATTATGCAAACAATGACATTTTAACAACAGGATGCAAGCTGGAGGGAGCAGTCTTTTATCTTGGGTTTTATTTGCTAGTCTTTTCCAAGTCACTTTTTGGCAGAATAGTCTTGGGTCGTTGGAAGTGCTCCAAAATACCAACTTTTAATTTTAAAATAGATTTTAAAAAGCACATTGCAAAATTGTAAGTGCTTCTAGTACCTGAATTTTACAATGCGTAAAGCTGAAACTTTCTTTTCATGTGAAGCATAGTCTTCCAAAAGAAAGCAATGCACAGTATTTTACTTAGTAAATAAGTAGTATAAACCCAGTTTGAGCAATGGCAGAGGTTGGCATTGGATCATCCAGCACTAAAATTTTCTGTCACATTTTGCTGTTCATATTCTTTTTATTTTTTTAACAGAAATTGACTGACAAAATCTTTCCTAAAGAACACTGGTTTTGAGGTAGGGTTGAGGAGAGGTCTCTAAAAGCAGTAGCCGTAACTCCTTTTGAATTTTGAGGTCACCCCAGATCAGCTTGTGGTGATGGCAGGAGTGTTGCCCAGATTGCTGCTGAGACATTAGGGACTCTGCTATCACTCCTGGCCAGATGCCTGCCTGCAGCTGAATAGGTTCCATAGCTCAACAGCTGTTACGCATAAGTTCTGCCCACAAGAAGGGCAGCTCTGTTATGTGGGACGAAGGGCTTGTCTTTGCCAGTATTTTGTTAAGTCTCCTACCACTGCATTGTAGTTCCACTGCTCTAGGTTCCCCGCTGCCAGAAACAGTAGGGGGCCTAAGTATAGCTTAAGTGCTGCCAGTCAGGTCTGACTGAGTCCATCAATATTTTCTCTGTGCAGTGGTGTGACTTCTAACAAAATTGATGATGTAAAACAACCTGATATCTGGACCAGAGGAAAAAGAGGGCAGAAGTCAAAGGACTTCTGAGTTTTGGCCTTGACTCGGGTTCTAAAATTTGTTTAAACAGGTTTACCCCTTCCTGTATTAAAAAGGGGTTTTTTTTTGTTTTAAATGGATCAGTTCATTTTTGCAAATATCCTGGTGTTCTAATGTGTTGCCAGTTTTTGCATACCCCTCAAGTACCTCACAGGCAAAGTATTACCCCAGCTCTTAAATTATTTGGGAAGCTTGTCCTTTTTCAGCCTCTTCTGAGTGTTCAAAGTCAGCTTGTATTGAAACAGATGTAGTACAGTTCCCACCTCATGGAGAAGTCTTAAGTTCTGTTCATGAGTGATTTACACTTGAGTACAGAATCCTGTATCTACCTGGCAGTGGGGCTCCCTTTCTATACTGGAGGGTTGGCTGCTTTATTATTTCTGTAGGTTGAATTGATTGTACACACCAGTTGCTTTCTGTATTCCCTTTGTATACTCTCCTCCCACCCTTCCAGTAACTTCTTGTACCACCCCCTAGTGCTGTGCAAGGGGTTCTGTGTATCCTCACTCCTTCCTGCCATGAGGTCATTGTCACTCATGCTCTCTCCAGGCATTTGCCCCTTCTCCCACGGGAGATGTCTCTTCCTCAAGAGTTTTAGTTCCTCCATGTTTCCCCTTTGCACGTTTGCTGCTATCCTATATTTGCCACTCCCATACCAAAGGCTCTGTGCATCTCCCTACTGTTCCATAATTCACAGCCTGCAACCTTTCTTCCTTTTTTTGGTTTAGGGTTTCAGCATTTTCAACTGCACAGAGACCTTAGGCAGAGATGGAGGTACTGCTATGCTGGAGGGTGTTAAAATTGATGGGATGAACTAATCTTATGATTTATGTTTCAGACTTGATTGAACATTGCTAATCACATGGAATTGTCTTAGTGTGTCCCCTGGTTTTCAGATTCCACCAACTTCAACAGTGTTCTGCCTACTCAAGCGTAGAAAAATAGTTTTAAAATGTCCAAATCGTGTTAATGTTACAGATGGATAAAGGCTATTAAGTTGAGAGTAGGGCTTTGTAAGTTTTGCTGTTACAGTGTTTTGTAGTTACAGTATTTATTAGCAAGAGTACTTTCCATTAGTATCACACTTTGTTTCTATTTACTTCTTAGAAATCAAAAGTGCTTTACAGATATTAATTTAGTTGTATAATACATCTTGGACGTAGGTAGTACCATGTCTTTACTTTTTGCTTCTGTAACTTTTTTTACTCCATTACGCTCCATGAGATTGAAAACCTACATGTGATCCTGGAAACAAAATGAATCGAGTTAATCTTTCTCCTTTGAGAAGTTTAACTAGAATAAATAGTTGGATTGATCAGAAATTGGGTAATGAGACATTTAATTGGCATTTGCATTTATTGTGAATCTGAAGGTAGGTACCTCCTGACACTAGAAGTCATTTTTTAATTAAGGGCTTAGTTCTACAAAGTTAAACTGAATTAAGGTTGGATGCAAAGAGAAATATGTACTGTCATTGTTCTGAATTAACTTTGCATTTGGATACTCATTTCTAAAATGAGTGGCTTGTTTGTTTTTGGTTTTTGATTTTGTGTGTGTGGGAGGGCTGGGAGGTTGGTTTTTTTCCAGTTTAGCTTGATACACTTTAAAATTAAACTCGAACAATTTGGAACCCACACATGAATTTAATCTGAAATAGAGCAGCTCTTCTGGAAAGACTCTGTATATAGACAAGCACTATATTGCATGTACCCAGTAAACAGTGGACTCTATGTATGCTGAATGAGTGAGGTAGTTTTCAGAAAACACACTTGCATCCTGCTTTAGGTTCTCACAAATCACCATTTTACTAGTGTACTAAAGAGACTTGCATTATAGCAACATTATGGCCAATGCTGTTGGCTACCTACCTGTTGCTACAGCTAATGCGCAATATAGATATGGCTTTAGAATTTTTCAGGGAAGACAAGGTAGCATTAAAGGCATAAATGGTACTGAAGAAAGAACAGTCAACTGGATTTTTTTTCCCTTTACCTTAGCTTCTGCTCTTGAGGTCACAATTTAATGAAACCCCAAAGAGATCAGTTTGTAAGTCATTACTGTCCCTTTACTGCATAGGTCAATGGGCAACTTGCTTCCTGCTAGTGCCACCACCTCCTTAGGGCCATATTTTATTAATCTATAAGTCATGGGTGACTGGTGCCTCTTGAAACACCAGACAGTGACTGGGGGACGGGGGTGTCCCCCAGTGGCCAATCTCACTGACCGAAGGGGGTGGTCCTCCCGCAGCCAATGTCACTTGCGTGATCTTGATTTTGCTGGCAGCCCCATTCCCCAGCCGGCACTCACAGTGGGGCGGGGAGGGGGGCACTGGTGCTTCTGCCTGCCCCCCTGCCTGTAGCCTAAAGAGGGAGTGCGGGCTGACAGGAGGTGCAGCAGTGCTCTCGGGTTGCACAGGCACACCTGTGCACCCCCTATGCGTTGCCACTGCTATAAATCTTGTTTTATTTTTTCTTTCTTTCCTTTGACTTTTTATAAGCGTTTATTAAGGGGAAAAGGGGATAACAACCCAACAAAGTAATAAAACACTGCCCACGCAGGGGCCCAGATACAACACACAGAGCCTAGGGCTATGGCCTGTATGCCCTGCCCTTGCAGTCTAAAAACAAAAATATCCAGTGAACCATCAGCCTGCTGAGACCCCTGCTGGTACCCCATGAAGGGGGGAGCAGTATCACACTGGAAGGACTAAATGGCCACCCTTGACACTGCAGGGCACCCCCTCATTTGCCCAACATGCCTGGAAGGCAGGCACAGTCTAGAGGGCAGCATGGTCAAACTCCAGCAACAGGCATGTCCGTACCAAAAACTAGAAGAGCTGCAGGGCATCATCTGAGCCGGCCCTGGCAAGACAGTTGCTGTGGCTCTTGAGGATGGCCATCTTAGCCTGGCTGAGTAAGAAGTTGGCCAGGCAGATACCTCCATTGGCTGCCCGGTAGGGGAGGGAGAACAAATAAGTCGTCTCTGAGAAGGCCAAACCCAGTGCCTCAGCCAAACCGCTGAGGGCAGCAAACAGCTGCGACAGCCGGGGGCATCCAAGGAAGACATGGTTAAGGTCCTCCTCCATTCCCCCTGGACAAAAGGGACAGGCCGCTGATGCAGCTGGGTCCATATGGTGGACGAGAGTGCTGGTGGCCAGTATCCCATGTTTTTTTTTTTTTTTTTTTTTTTTGATCTAAAGCATGTTTAAATTCATACTTGAAGAGTTTTGCCCCGTAATGCTTCTTGGGTAAAACGTGCGTACTTAAAATATCTTAAGCCTTTAGGTTGTGTTTCAGGGGTCCAGGACCATAGTATTTATTCATTACAGGCTGTTGCATAAAAACAAATTATATTCAAGAGCATATTTTGGAAGAGGGAAATCCTTGTCGTCTTTTTTCCTGAGGGTACACTCTGTTTGTACATAAAACTTTTCTACAAAAAAGCAAGGGCTAGAAATGTACTTTATTTTGTGGATGCTAAGAGTCTCTTATATTGACTTGTTTCAAGAAGCTGAGATATTAACCAATATCGTGAGACTCGTGATAAAATCATGAAAAATGGCTATACCAAGAGCGGTTGGCTTTTGCTGTCAAGATGTACAGGAAGGATTTTCAATCACAGTCTCTAACCTAAGGTTCTCAAACCAGGGAATTGGAATGCCTTCACTTTTACACTTTGTGTATTCAGGAACTTTGTCTGCTTTTGACTGTGAGGGCTAAGCAGCTTAGCCTGGTGTGGTGAAGGGACTGGGTGTATAAAAATCCAAATGACCATTTTATGCATGTCTGTTGAGGGATAGACAGAAGCTATGACTTAGCCAAAGTCATCTGTTCAATGTCAGCAGTGGGATTAGAATGCAAAATTAATTACACTTTCACACTCTCTTATTTAAATTTTTTTGTCATGCCTTGTTGTTGAAAAAGTGGGCAACTGAAGATGAACTTGTTTTAGGCTTCTTTTGGGGGTTTTGCTTTCAGTATGACTTCAACAAGCAATATGATCGAATTACTGTCCACACTTTCATATACTGAGAGCCCTTTTCCAGATATTTCCATTTTGGTTCCTTGGCTAAAATAAAAGGCTATTTTTGTTCGTTTTTCCTTTCCCTATGGAAAGTAAAAATTAAACATATTAAATAAATTGCTTTTAAAATATTTTGTGTAGTTTGAAAATGGAGTGTAAGAAAGCAAAGGTGTTAGAGATTTTTATTACAAGGAAAATAGTATCAAACATTCTTTGCAATTAAATCTATCTCAGGGGGAGCCATGTACTTGCGTAGTGTGTACTCATGAGCTGCATGTGAAATTGTCACATTTTAGGTGTCAGTTTTCAGAAATGATCCTAAATTTAAAGCTATGCAATCTAGTTCTTCAAATAGGGCAGCTCCTGTAAAAACTGTAAGTGTTTGCTACTTAGTGATGTCACCCTTCATTTATTTCAATAAGAAAAATCATTTTCTCTGTATGCTGAAAAAAATTTTTTTAAATGAAATCCTACCTGCAGAAATTGCTTTTTAGCATTTGAGCAGTTTCCTCAAATACATTTAAATTTGTTTTATCATTTTCAGACTAATGAAAACAACTCCTTTTAAGAGATGGGCCAATTATGGGAAAATATTTCATCTAAACTTTTTCCTTTGAGTATTGTTTAATTATTTTCTTTTTCTTTTTTTTGCCAGATCATATTTATAGCTGCAGCTCTAAGCACAAGTCCTATCTGGTGCCCAGTTAACTCCATCATAAGTGCGTGCTCTATATTACTTTTTAGGTTTATATGATACTGAAACATCCTATTTGAAGTATGGGAATTCAGGCTAGTTTTGCTGTTCATTATACTATACCATTTATTATTCAGTGCAAAACACATCAGTGTGTCAATTTAGGCTTATGAGGGTAGGCATTAACATTAGATGACAGTTTTTATGAAGAATTGTGTGTGATGTTCTTCTGATGTTGTAATTTAGTATTAACACTACCACACTGCATACCCTGGACACAACTTACTATAGAAATAATATTTTTGATCTCTACTGTAAAAAAGGAAGAATTAATTTTTAAAGGAAGATAGAGTCCTCTTTATCCCTGTTGCACTCAAATGGTACTGTTTATGGAGTAAATTGCTAAACAAGGGATGCAGAATATTGACCTAAATTCACCATTTTTAATAAAGTCCGACTGACTGAAGATGTGCAGCATTGGAAAATAAACAGAAGTAGTAAGCATAAGCTTATCACGCAAGAATGTGGCAAGTAGTGAAAATATTTATGTCATTTTAATATGAATGGTTTGAAAAAAAATATATATAGCACATTCAACATGATATATGAAACCATAACATACTCTAGCATAGTAAGCAACAGAACCAGTCACATAACAAATTACAATTCAAGTTGACATTATTCTGCATCTTTTCGATCTTCCCTTGCCAAGTGCTGGAGACTGTCAGGGCAGTCCTGCCAGATGCTGCACTTAAGTACCATAGACCCAGAATGTGTAGGAAGATTAACACCCAAGTTCAGAGGCTGAAAGTGGGGCTATTTTTATGGATATTTCTAGTGTGTGGCATCAAACAATACCATTAGTTTCACCAGCAGTAGTAGAATATATGGTACAAGTGTATCATATCTTTTACTTTTACTCTTTTACTTGGTCTTTAAGGACTTGGCTGTATCTAGTATTTCTCTTTAGAAACTACAAAAGATTAGATTGACGCACCTACGAAACTTGGTGTGAATTTTCTGAGCCTCTTTGCTCTCAGATGCAACACCAATCAAGTGTTGAATTGGCCCAGAAGGAAATAGAGCACTTATGGCATGGCTACCCTGTTCTGCTCTGTTGGTAGCAGAGGACAATTTTAAAGCATGGGCAGGGAGTCTGACTGATAAGTTGATCAACAGTTGCTGTGAATTAACGCATTGCCTGTAGAGAAAACAAGCATCACACAATGAGGACTAGTAGTAGTGACTATTTATGGGGAATGTGGGGACTAGAACTGGAGGCTGTCAGGGAACAGGTGCTAGAAATGAATCTGGGACTGGGAGCCAAGGAAAAAAACAGACTGGCATCCAGTATGAGGGAGAAGCTGAGATGAGCTGAGAATGATAGCACAGACTGGGAATTGGTGGGGAGGAGAAAGGAGATGAATGAGTTGAGGAGTCCAAGGTACACAGGACTGACTGTGTAAAGACAATGGAACAAGATGCCACTAGGTAGGGGGAGGTAGTTTTGAAAATGGGAGAAGTTGGATGGAAGTGAAAGTTGGGAGCTAAGAACTCATGGGTATTAAAATGACTGGGAGGGTATGATACAGGATATGTGAGGAGCCACTAAAGGGCATTAGGGCTACTGTGGGGGGGAGGGGGGAAGAGCAAGGTAAAACGGGAAAGGAAAATGGTATATGGAGCAGGGTGGACTAGTGGGAGCTGTAAAGGGAAGACTAGACTTGGGATGGGAATTTTGGAGAGAAGGAGGAACCATATGTGGCTGAATGAGAGGACTAAGATCGGGATGGGGACCTGTGAACAAAACATTCTCATTTCCCTCTAAGTATTGGCCACATGGAGTTTGACATAACTGTTTTACAGGCATAACTGCTTTGAAAAGTTTAGTGCAATTTAGAAAGACTTTTTTTTAGAATATTTTTGCAAATAAATTGTTACTCTTTGGAAACCACTCTTTTCCTCCTCTTTCCTTTCATCTTCCTTCCTATCTTTTTTAATGTTGTACTTTATTGCTTATTATTTGTGACGGACAGAAATGTAGCTCAAACTCATATATATGTAATTGATAAATATGCATTTAGGATTTTGTGTTGCAATTTCAAATCAATAAAAAGTTGGCAAAAAAAAGTCGGCCACATGAAGATGGCAGCCTACTACTGCTCTCAGTTACTTTGTTATTTATGTACAGTGGATCTAAACTGTCCGGTCCTTCTGTTGACTCATGTAGATGTCAAAATAGTATCTCATGATGGAGTTTCTGTTATATGTATACTTCTTTAAAAGCCTAGAAATTACCTCCCCCAACATATACCAAAAGAATACACAAAAAGATTACATTTGCAAAATTAAGCAAATGTTAAGAAATACCAGATTTAAGGTTATTTGCACAGCTTTATCTCTGCCTTCTTGTATATTCACATTGTATTTATTAGGGGTGTCACAGATCTGGCTTATGAGCCAGTTGATGGACCTGTCATCTGGTCTGCAGGGCTGGAAATTTGGCGACGGGGCAAGCAGCAGCAATGTTAATTGCTGTGGCACCAGCTTGCCCATCCACCAAATTTCCAGACTAGATGATCTATTTAGGTCCCTTCTGACCCCTTAGTACTATGAAACTGTGGAAGAGTCCAGAGTGTGGAGCTGTGTTGATGGGTTCATGGGGCTGCCTGGAGGCTGAAGATTTGGTAGTGGCTGGCTGTCACCATTCCAGGGACCACAGCAATTAATGCTATCACTGCTTGCCTTGCTGTCAAATTCTGGTTCTGCAGGCCAGCGCTGCATGCCAGATCTGGCCGATAGACTGGGTCCCGGCAACTTGTTTGACCTGTGGGCAGCCCAGTGCTATACATCTAGCTTATGGGACTGAATGAGTTTGACATATCCATGTCCTAATGACATGATCTCAGACATTTTTTTCTGCAGAGTACCTGCTTTATTTATTGTGCAGGAATGACCTGCTTCAGGGATGTAAAGGAGACTGTTTGTTTATAGAGGCCCAGATTCATTTGTTGCAGAGTTTGGAAGATGTGTAGTAAATGATGCAACAAACTACAGGAAAAGAAAAGATGGTCTTATAGTTAAGACAGGTCAGTACTGCCCTTTAGTTCTTACATGATACTTTAGTTTCATTTTTGTATAAAAGTACTTGCTAATTGTTCTGCATTTTCTGGGTGCCAAATTCAAGACCTTCTGATTTGATTCCCAGATGTGTTGACTGCTTAATGATAACTGAAGTCAGCAGCAGCTGTAATTAAATAGATCAAGTGCTGTGTAATCGGGGTCAGATTCCAAGGGGGTGCAGTGGTGTGGTCACAGCCCCATTTTCACACCACACTGCAGGAGCATCAGGCAGGGGCTTTAAGTCCCTGAAGGAGGTCTCCCTACTATTCCTTCCATGCTTAGTGGAACACCCCTCTGCTTCTATTCCTACCCACTGCCCCCGCTCTACCTGGCTGACCTTGGGTAGAGAGGGGAGGCCAGAGCTGCTTCTGCTGCTCTCAACCAGGGACAGCAGCAATGGTGGCAGCGAGTGGGTTTCCTCTCCCTGCCTTGTATTCCCCTACAAAGGTGGTCCCTGCCAGCCTAAGAGCAGGCACAGGCAAGGAGAACCCATCTGCTGCTGCCCCCAGGCAAGCCTTACCCATGCAACCACTCCCTGAAGCCCCAGCTGAAATGGGATAGGATTGGCCAGGGCAGTGGAGGGGGCAGCATATTTCTCTGACCCCTTTGTGCACCCAAAGGTGCAAGTAAATAGAAAGGGGTAAGGAAGGTGCCATGAGCACCTAAGGGGCGGGAGAGGGTTCCGAAAATGGGACAGCATGGGGGTGGGGTGAAGATTCTTACTTGTTTCAGGAAGGTTAAAATAAAGAAAAATCCTGGCTGTGCTCCTGTGGTGTGGTCTTCTCCTCCCAGGCAGATTTGGTGTCCATAATTTGTGAAGAGTTTTGACCTTAATCTCTCTGTTTTTCAGATCCTCCCTGCCTCACTTGACAGACATGGAGGGGCAGTGAATTTGCATTTGTGATATGCTCACGTAGTGATGGCTACCATAGAAAATCCCAAAAGTGAATTAGTTCTTTTTTAGAGCAGGGTCTGAATAGTGTACAGTAAAAGAGGCACAGAGTCCAAATATTGTTCAAAATAACCTGTTAACTGCTCATTGGATGCCTATCATGCATCCTGTACCCTGATTGAGGCACTCTTCCACCACCATGATTGGCTTTTTTTCCTGTGACACCAGGGAGTTGCACTTGTTTTTTATATCAATGAGCAGGGGCTAGTGGATGGAATAGCATCTACTACCAGTGACCAGCTGCCAGCTTCCACCTTCCTGAACAGTCAGTTCTTCTTTCTCATTGTGTGTCATGTCAATTAAGATCTTATGCTACTAGATGCTTCTTAGATGAGACGTCATGTTGTGCAGCTACCTTATCTGTTTCCCTAGTTACAAATTGGCATCTCATGCTGGATGCATTCCTTTACCTGGTTGTCTTTGACAGGGACAAGGAAGGCAACATTTCCTGCAGAGTATGACCAGGACCTAAGTAAAACCACCTAAGATCAGGGAAGATGTAGGCAGAAAGTGAAATAGCACTGGTGATGGTTTTGGTGAGATGGGCCTTTCAGCTATTGTCTCACTTTTTCTTGTCCCTGTTAAAATTAAGAAATCCTGCTTCTGTGCCTCATTCATAAACAGGGATCCTGGTTTTTCCTGATTAAAAAAAAAAATCACAAATTCTCGACTAAAAAATCCCAAATCCATAATTAAAATTAAAGATACCCCACAGTGCCCCCACCAGCCCTGCTGGTACCCCTCATACCCCACCCACAGGCCCCTGGCCCTGCTCGTGCCTCTCA
>NW_017728994.1:22293955-22295082 GCF_001723915.1 Gavialis gangeticus | reverse complement strand
TCCCTCCCACAGCCCCCACAGCACTGATGGTGTGCCCCTTGTCCTCACC
This sequence comes from Gavialis gangeticus, assembly GCF_001723915.1. Classification (NCBI taxonomy): domain Eukaryota; kingdom Metazoa; phylum Chordata; order Crocodylia; family Gavialidae; genus Gavialis; species Gavialis gangeticus. The sequence goes on along the minus strand of NW_017728994.1, from coordinate 22,295,033 downwards.
CACAGCCCCTGTTCCCCTAGCCCTGCTGGAGGCAGCCCCCAGCTTCCAGGGCTATGGACCTGGGTCTGCAGCCCCTTGCCCCCAATCCTTCCTGCCACCATGCGCATTCCCAGGCTACAGGGGGGACCTGCACTCTCCAGATCTGTACGTGGGACAGATGCACCCTGCTTTCCTCCCCTGGGGCCTCCACAGCCCAGCGGGCATGACCTGGCATTGCAGGTAATAGCCAGGCCACATGGTGATCTCCTAGCCACTGTGAGCTCCGTGCTTCCCTGGCAACACCTCCTGTGTGTGCCACTGCTTTGAGGGGTGCAGCTCCATGCTGCTGCACTCACTGCAGCCCCATGTGCACGGGTCACATCGCCATGGCAGTGCATCACCAGGGGGTGTCACCAGGGCACCCCACTTACCTGCTGGAGCTGCTTTACAGCAGCTTCTCTGTGCAGCTCCTCTGCTCCCTGCCATGCTGGGTCACACCCACTGGGCTGCAGAGGGCCCAGGGGAGGGAAGCAAAGCAGAATGCACAGTGGCAAGCAGCTTCTCCATGTGGGCCCACTGCTCGCTGCCACCCTGCTTCTCTCCCTTGGGGCCTCCACAGCCCAGTGGGCATGAACCAGCATGGCAGGGATTCGAGGACCTGCACGGAGAAGCTGCTTGCCTCTGTGAGCTCTGCCCTCCCCTGGCGAAGCATCCCTTGCACGCAGGGCTGTAAAGAGGAGCAGTGCGGGGCTGTACCCCTCAAAGTAGTGACACACAGGAAGTGTGTCTTCAGGGCAGGACAGAGCTTGCAGCAGCATGGAGATCCCTGCTGCACCGGGTCATGCCTGCTGGGCTACGGAGGCCCTGGGCAAGGGAAGCAGGGCAGAAGCTTAAGCCCTCAGCCTGCTCCTGCCCAACATACAGATCTGGGGGGTGCAGGTACCCCCTGCTCCCCCAGGGGTGAGCGTGGCAGCAGGGAGCTGGTCCTCTCCCTCCCCCGGATGAACTACCTCCACTGGGGCCCTGCAGCCATGCATTGCAGCCCTGGACTGCAAGCACTGCCCAGCTGGGCAGCACAGCAGCCCTAACTCTGCCCAGC
>NW_017728994.1:22288068-22293944 GCF_001723915.1 Gavialis gangeticus | reverse complement strand
ATGTATTTAAAAAAGCACTTCTTATTGTCCTTAATCCGGGAAGCTAGTCCCAGTTCCATCTCTGCCTTGGCCTTCCTGACTGCCCCCCTACTTCCCCGAGCAACTGCAGTATACTCATCCCTGGTGATGGCCCCTCCTGTCCATTGGGTGTACACCTCCCTTTTATCTAGGAGACATTCCTGGATGCTTTTGGTGAGCCATGGGGGCTTATGTGCCCTCCTGCTCCCTTTGATCCGCATTGGGATTACCTCCCTTTGGGCTTGGAGGATCGTCTCCTTAAGGAGCGACCACTCTCCTTGGACACCTGGCTCCCCTCCCCTCTGGGACCTCAGTGCTTCCCCAACTATTCTCCTTAGCTCATTGAAGTTTGCCCTCCTGAAATCCTGGGCTGCTACCTTGCTGCAGGCCTTTGCCACCTTGCACTGGATGGTGAATTCCAGCAGGTGATGATCATGTTCATGTACTTGCATGTGGCAATGATCATGTTCATGTACATGCATGTGGCACCCCCTGTCTCGCCACCTTCCTCCCACTCTCTCCCAGCTCCCTGCAGCCTGGAACTCTGCCTGCCTTCAGTGAGCTCATGGCAAAATTGCAAAATCCACAGGTTTCTGTGGTAAAATGAGAAATCAGCATTTGGCCCTGGTAAAAGGTAAAATCCATGGTTTACTCCGTTTTATCATGGGAAATGGAAAACCTGGATCCGTGTTGACAAGACAGAATATTAATACTGGAAGCAAACCACTGGAACTCCCACTTAGATTTCTTGTTAGTTGGCCTTTTGCCCTCATCCTGGTTTTACTAACTCTTTTAATCATACTGCTGCAAAGCTTTTGCTAGTGGATATGACAAAACAATAATATATTGGAAGGATTAATCCTAGGTTGACAAGAAGGTGGTTGGAAGATCTGTAGGTCTGTTTCCATGTTGACTTCTATGATATTTTACCATGTTTTGGGGTGCGCTTAAAAAAAAAAATGTTGAAGGGCATTCACTATTTTATATGGTCACAACAAAAAGAGCACGCCAGCTTGTTTAGCTTATTTGACTGGACTTTGTGTTAGAAAGTTCATCCTCTGGTATTTTTTTCTTTTAAGTTAGCCATGACGATGACTTTCCATGAAAAAAGAAAAGTTTAATCCCTTACGTTTGTCCTAAGCAGCTCCTTATCTCTCAGTTTATCAATAGAAAATTCATGTAGTTCAGCATTAAGGGAAGGTCTGAGGTAGCTTAACCTCATCTTTTCCTGTAGATGGTACTAAAGTCAGTCATAATTGGTTATGGCTGCCACTGAAACTAATAGGTTCTGCCTAAATAGATGAATATGGGTGTTTCTCTTGTAGTTAACAAAGATTATGGTGCTCTTTAATAACATAGATAATGGTATATCACTTGTATCATTTTTTTTCTTTCCTTTTTATGATGTTACTAAAATCTACCTCATTTCATGCTGTTCAATAGGAACATAGTTTATGTGGGATAAAAAGTAGTATTTTAAGACCAGTATTCAGCTTGGCCTTGATTTGCTATAAAATTCAGATACAATTTAATATTTGGGGCAGGGGGTGGAAGGGAGAGTGGAGGGAAACCTTGCAAGACTTTGTTGCTGAGGACAGTGTAATTTTTCTGTCAGATGTGCTTGGACTTATTTCTTCCAGAGTAATTTGCTGTAAACTCTGGGTTATTTGTGGCTTAATTTTCACAGAAGTTCTATGATGAGTTTCTTGAGACCTATTGTAGCTTAAGTTAATGTACATGCTAGACTTTCCTATCCCCTCTTAAATACTTGTAGTCCTTCTTTCCCTACATGCTATGGAGACAGACTATGATGTTCTTACACAAGTAGTTTTCTTGTAAGTAGTCTCACTAGCGGAACTGCTATTAGTATAAGGGACTATCTCTTATGGAGTGAGCACCATGATCCAGCATGTCTTTTATTATTAATATCTTGAAAGTTTTCCTATGGCCTTAATATATTCTGTTTAATAATAGCAAGGTAGATGTTGTAGGTATAAATTAATTTTGTGAATTAGACTAAGCTAACAACCTTCCTACACAGTATAAGTACATACATAAGATGAAAGAAACACTGTGTCTATTTATTTAGCACAGAATATTTTAAGTCTCCACAGTCTGTTTGACATTGATGTAATTTGTATATTGGCAAAAGTGTTTTTCTTAGACACTATGTTTTATAGCCAAGATGCCCATTAATTTTAAATAAGGTGACCATGTAAGTTTTGGATTGTATTAATACCCCCCTGATCTCTGTTTTATACAATTTAGTGGCCATATTTTTAAACATCTATTGTAAATGCACTGTATAATTCCAGCAGAAAATTACTTTTCTTATATCTGTAATGATCCCCGTGAGGTTATTTTTGCATAAATCCTTTCTACTATTTTCAAGTACAAATTTTTTCTTGAGTAGAAGAAAGTGCATTTGTCGCTAAAAATGTAAATTAATTTCTAAAGAAGATTCCCCTGTGGGATCTAATTTCTGAAATAAGATAATCAGAGTTGTTCTTTCTTAAGGAATTGGTAATTTGTGTATTTTGTTATAATTACAAATTTCTTTTTTTATAAAGAAAATACGACACTTCTCCTACAGCTTTCGCTGCAGGTCTCTGAAGAAGGAATACTTTGTATGTGAATTATAAATTTGTCGTAGACAATTTTCCATTAAGTATAATAACTGATTTCTTGAATACTTATACCTTGAAGAAGCCTGAATAGGTATTTGATGCAATTTCTGTTAAATCTTAGTGATTCAATTTTTATGCATTTCATTGACTTACTATGACTATATGTTTCCTTTTTTACCAGTATCAAGATACCAAAATAAGTTTTTAGAACGATTTCAGTTGGGAGAAATTATGGATCTCCTTTTTATACAATATTGATAATGAGGAGTGAAATAGTTAACTTCTGTATGTTCAGTTCATAGAATTACAGGGAAGTAAGGCTGGAAGGGACCTCCAGGGCCTTGGACAGACATTCAAAAAGCCTGAGCCTGAATTGATTCACTCTTTGCAGGTTAGTCTAAGCTGTGCAGCTTGAACTGATTAATAACTGGACAGACATTCTCTGTTAAATCAGGAAATGCAAGCCAGAAGCTGGGGCCAGGGGTGGGTGGGGGGAATGCTAGAGCATGCCTGCCAGCACTGCCATAGGGGAGGGAAGAGAGATGCCCTCCAAGGCTCTCACCCCTCCCTTCTGGAGTGGAGGGGGCATGACCAGGCATAAGCTGGGGCTAGCAGGACACAGGATGCCAGCCACCAGCCTTAGCAGGGTGGGGTGGGAGGAGTCTTTGCTGCCAGACTGGGGATGGGAAAAAAGTCCTTTCTCTGAAGCAAGTATGTATTAAACACAGCAATCTGCAAAGCTTACATCAGGAAACTACCAAAAATCTTCACCTAAGCTAAGATACAGCCCAGTAAAACAGCATACAAAACTTAGTCAAACTTAAAATGTAAAGCAGGAATATGAGAGGGAGCCTTGCATAAGTCTTACTAATCATGAGGGCAGAGTGTCTCCTTACAGCCAGGCATTCAAAAGGGTTTGTCTGGGTTTTACAGGTCCTGCTTTATAATGTAAATGTAGCTGTCTGCATTATTTGATCCATAGCTTCAAGCCAGAAGCTGTCTGCAACTTCCCTTAGCTCCATCTCCAACACGCGTGTGATGATTGTCAGATCTTTGCTAACACTTCCCACCTCTCAGTCTGGTTCTGCAGGTCTTAGCTCTGGGCTCACAGGTGCAGGTCTTGGATCTGCACACAGGGACTAGCTTGCCTCTCTCCCGTGCTCCAGGACCAAAGGGTTTGCCAGTGGTCCGCAGAGTTTGCCAGTGTGGGGGAGAGGGGATGGAGGGAGGAATTTGCCTCAAGGGCCATGGCAGGCCAGCATCTTATGTGTATGCTCATTGTGTGTAGGAGGGTTGTTAGCTTAGTCTCATTCACAAAAGTAATCTGTACCCTACAACTTCTACCTTGCTATTATTAAACAGAATATTTTAAGGCCATGGGAAAACTTTTAAGATATTAATTAAAAAAAGACATGCTGGATCACGGTGAGAACCAGAATACCCTACCCCTGCTCCAGGTAGGGAGCAGAGGGGCAGGCCAGCCCAGCTCTGTGGAGCAGAGCCCAGCCCAGAGAGCGTTCTGGGATGCTGTGGGTCTTTGATTTAACTTAAAGCAGCAAGGGGTCTGGGATAGACATTGCATAAATTGGTTTGAGCCAAATCAGTTAAGTCTGATATTACATTCAACCAGGTTTATCTCAAACCTGTTTCAGCCATTTTCAAACTGGTTTATGTGCACTGAACATCTGTTCTGTTATAGGTTTAAACCAGTTTCTGAGCACTTAAAACAGTTTATGTGTAACTTCTGTCTCTACCCCAGAGGTCATCTAGTCCAGTCCCCTGCCTATGTCAGGATCATCCCTATGCAAACCATCATATACAATCCATAATATCCGCTCTGTATAAGGTTACTGTCAACCCTGACACAACACAGACCTAACATCCTAACCTGCTGCAGGTAAAGCAGGAGAAAAACAGCAGCCGACGTCCTGCTTCTATGAACTGTTATCAGTATATGCTCAAGAGATCCTGGGTAGATGGCAATGTCCCCTGCTACAGAGAGGGGCAAAAAAACCCCACAGTGGGCGTGTCTACATGAGATGCTGTGTCACTGTAGTGTGAGTGGGCACAAACTGTGACTCCAACACTACTGTGCCATAGCATCTAAAAATAACTGTGTGCTGCTGGGGCTGTGCAGTACCAAATGCAGTCAGGGGCACTTGTAGATGTGCCCAGTCTGTACAAATCTGATCACAGGGTAAAATTCCTTCTTGACCCCAACTATGGTGAATGGCCAGACCCTGCGCCAGCAGGAGCATGGGCACATCCCAGTTCTCAATTTTAGCTGTAGCCAACACTCAGTACCTCGGAGGCAGGTCTAAAATGACCCTGAGACGTGTAGTAGAAAGGTGGGGTGGGGGCAGCCAGCAAAACCCAGAAGCATTGCTATCATGTCCCCTCTTAAGGACCTTTTCTGCAAACTGAACATGCCTAGCTCCTTGAACCCCTCATGACCTGCTTTCCAAGCCCTTTATCATCTTTGTTAACCACCTCTAGACCCTCTCCAACTTCTCTACATCCTTTTTAATATGAGGAGCTCAAAATTTCACACAGTACTCCAGATTAGGCCTAACCAGTGCCAAGTAGAGAGCCACTATCACCTCCCGTGTCTTACACCTAATGCTTTTATTGATACATCCCAAAACTGCATTTGCCTTGTGTGGTGGCATTACATGGTAGACTCATATTGAGTCTCTGCTGTATCAGGAGTCACAAATCCTTTTCCACAGTGCTGCCATATACCCAGGTGTCAATCCATTTCGCATTTGAGTATTTCTCCTGAGGTGTAGCACCTTGTTTTTGTCCACATTGAACTTCATCCTGTTCGCTCCAGGCCACAGGTGGGCAAAATACAGTCTGCAGGCCAGCTCTGGCCCACCAGGCCATTCTGTCTGGCTCGTGGGGCACCTAAAAAGTTTAGAAAAGTAATATTCATCTGCTCCTGGCTGCCTGTCAAAGATAACAGGAACCAGGGGCAGTAGGATCCAGGGGAAGTCCTTTTTTAAATACATAGGGGGTAAAAAGAAGGTCCCAGGTAATGTGGGGCCCTTGCAGGACGCGTTGGGAAATTTGGTCGTCACACGAAACTGCAAAGCTAACATGTTTAACGATTTCTTTGCCTCTGTCTTCCTAAGTAGGGACCAGAACAGCCACCTCCCTGTTGGGCCCCCCTCGGGCCCCGGGAGAGGCACACCTGGGCCAAGGGTTAGCGAGGATTTAGTTAGGGAGCTT
>NW_017728994.1:22272074-22287773 GCF_001723915.1 Gavialis gangeticus | reverse complement strand
TAGGGTCTGGAACCAACTTCCAAGAGAAGTGGTGCAGGCTCCTACCCTGGGGGTTTTTAAGAGGAGGTTAGATGAACACCTTGCTGGGGTCGTTTGACCCCAGTACTCTTTCCTGCCATGGCAGGGCGTCGGACTAGATGATCTGCTCAGGTCTCTTCCGACCCTAGAAACTATGAAACTATGAAGCAAGCAAGAGTCAGGAGCAAGGCCGTCTGGGTCCCGCCCCTCAGCCCCCTCCCACAGAAGCCTCTACCTGTATTGGCTTTCACCGTGTGGCCCCAGGCTGCCTTGCCAGACTGCAGGAGGATGGGGCTGCACCAGTACCCTGGGGCCAGGAGCAGGAGTGTGTGTGTCTGTGGGTGTGGGTGTGCATGTGTCTGCGCAGTGAGGGAGGTGGAGATGATGTGTGCATGTGTATGTCTGTACAAGGAGGGAGGGGGAGAGAGTAATGAGGAAAGAGGAGAGAGAGGGGGAGAGAGTAGCGAGGGATGGAACTGTGTGCGTGTGTGTGTTCATAGGGTGAGTCCCACAAGCGCACACCACCATACACATGCACCCACACCCCCTCGCACTCCCATACATGCAGACCCCCATCCCCACACCCCCATATACCTCGCAGCCACGCTCCCCCACACATCCCCCACAAACTTCATACCTACCTACACCCCACATATCTACACACACCCAAATTCTCCCTCACCCACACCCCACAAACCTATACCCACCCTCCATGCCCCTCCCTACAGTAAAGAAGAGTAAGACTTCATTTTTAGCTATTGTACAATCACCTCTGTGTACATTACACAAATGCATGTAAGTCAGGGCAAAAATATATATTTTTAATCAAATTAATGAATGTTGTATATGTTTGATTTTAGAATATAATTTGGTATTTTTCTGGGTCTGAGATGGCAAAACCCCTTGCTGAAAGGAGTATTTCCAGGGGCAAGGGGAAGCACTTCTGGTGGCAAAGGCCAGGGTTAGGGGGTGGGACTTCTGGTTCCAAGATGGCAACCAGGGGCTGGGGCACTCATCAAGGGGCAGGGATACCCATGTGGCCCTTGACAACTTGCTAAAACTTGGTAAATGGCCCTCTACTCAAAATAATTGTCCGCCCCTGCTCTAGCCCAACTTTCCAAGCTGCCAAGGTTCTTCTGAATTGTGCTCGCATCCTCCATTATGTTCGCAATCCTTCCCAGTTTTGTGTCATCTGCAAACTTGCTCAAGAAATTTTCTATGCCAGCATCTAAATCATTAATAAGCATGTAGAACAACACTGGTACCAGGACCAAACCACTGTGGGATTCCATTCAAAACCTCCTCCATTCTGATGTATATTCACCAGTTCCTGGAAAAGAAAGTTGTCCTCCACAGAATTTTGGAACTGGCTTGATATTGTATGTTTGGCTGCATTCCAGCAGATGTCTGGAAAATTAAAGGCTCTGATCCATACCATCCCATAGCTTTTGGATAGATTTGTCACCTGCTTGAAGAGCACCTCATCCACCTCCTCTTCCTGATTAGGTGGCCTATAATATATCCCACCATTATATCAGTACTGCATTTTTCACCTTGTATTTGGGTGAAAATAAATTCTGCTTTGCTGTCGTCTTCCTTCTGAACCAGGGAACAAGTCCATGCATTTCTGATACTTAAGGCAACATCACCACCTTTTCTCCAAACCCTGTCCTACCAAGGCAAAGTGTAAACCTCAGTGTTCGCATTCCAATCATAAGAGCTAGCCTATCAGGTCTCTGTGATGCTAATTAGATCATTGTTCTTTTCACAGGCCACAGCTTCCAGTTCATCGTGTTTATTCCCCATACTTGTTGCATTTGCATAAATGCATTGGAAGTATCTTGCATTTTGACCTACTTGCTTCCCTTTTACAACACTCATTGCAGTCCTGTATCATGCTGGCCTTTTCCCAGAGTTATGTTCTTTGAGTCCTTTTCCCCTCTGGACTGTGTGCTCGGTTGCTGAATGGTTTTGATCGCTATCTCACATGGAACATGGTTTAAAGACCTCCTTATGAAGTTAGCCAGACAATGCCTGAAGATGCTCTTCCCTGTGCTCTTTGTGTATCCCATCTCTTGATAGCAGTCTTCCTCCCAAGAACATCCACTTGTTGCTGGAGAAGCCAAACCCTTCATGTCAATTCCGCCATCTGAGCTACACACTCACTTGTACAATATGGTGGTCTTCTCCTGGACCCTTGCCTTCCATGGGAAGAATCAATGAGAACATCAGTTGTGCTCCAGGCTCCTTAATCCTCCTGCCAAGAGCCTCATAGTTGCCTCTAATCTGCTCCTTGTCATTCTTGGCAGTATTGTTGGTGCCTACATGGAGAAGCAGAAATGGGTAGTGATCCAAAGAATGAATAAGCTTCGGCAGTCTCTCTATGACATTCTGAATTTGGGCTCCGGGAGGCAGCACACCTTCTGGGCCCACAAATATGGATGACAAATTGTTGCACCATACCTGCAGAAGGGAGTCTCCAGCCACCACTACTCTACTCTTCCATTCCTTGGCACAGTGGTTCTGGAGCCCCTGTCCTTGTGGCCTGGAATTTCCTGCTCTCTAGGATGCTGTCTCCTCTGCCTCGTACCTACAGATGTCCTTTCATCTGTATTTTCCTCAGAAGTTCCACCACAGAATTCTTGAAAGCAGTTGATGACTTCAATCTACTGCTCTTCAGGTTCTGATGACCCTCCTTCAAACAGTCAAATGATGCCACTTCTCCTCATTTCCCTTTGGCCTCTCCATTACCAGCCTCTCGTAACACTTGTCCAAGTATCTTCCTGTTCCTGATGCAATGCAGTATGGATACCTATGCTTCCAATCTTAGAATCTTCTCCTCCTAAGAAGTCTCAGATACGAGAATGTTTTCATCTGTTTTCAACAAGTTCATGCATATGTTACAAAATAAAATGTAAGTTACTCATCTTATCCAAGAAATGCTATTTGTTCATTACAGATAGTCAATAGGTAACTGTACTGAATTTGGTTATCATATTATGGGTTTGCTTAAGGTCAGATGGCATTGATATTTGGTATCCTGATGAATTCATACAGGTAAGTAGATCTTTTTTGAATAAATGTTTTGAGAGTAATATGCATTTGATGGATTTTTGCCCCTACTAAAATAAAAGGTTTGTTGTTGGCTTTGCTGATCTGGAGTCTCATGATTGAAATATACCAGGATCTCTGGGAGCGTGTATAGCGTATTAGTAAGCTTTACTTTTAATAGGTTTAATCAATCGCTCCCGTTCCTCAGTATGAGCCTTACTCAAAACCCTTTCAGGGCTGCCAGAGTGTTACCTTTGAATATAGAGGGCTTTGGATCATGATATCGGTCTGATGCTATAATTCTTTTGGACTCCATACTTGATATCGGGATGTATTTACTGGATTATCTATACAGATGGCATAGATATAGGCCAGCTTTTAGGCATCATGTGACCCTTCTTCAGGCCTCACAGTACCTTATGCAGATACTGCAATACCTGAATCACAGTACTATGAGGCCTGAAAAGGGTGCTGTGATGCCCAAAACCTTGCCTATGTCTATCCCAACCATGCAGTTGGTCCAAGAAAAGATGCCACCCAGAAGAATACTTGCGTCTTGTATTTTTCAGTTTAGTAATTCTATTGACATGAAAAGGAGTACTCATGCAAGTAGTATTTACAGAACCTATATTTATAGGTCCTTAAACTTATGATTAGTAACTTACCTACTGTACAACATATGGACTTTTCTTTAGTCCCTTATAATGAAGCCTTGGAAAAGAGTGGGCGAGGCATGTGAACCTACCTACCTGAAGAAAGGAAAACTTTAGTTGAGAGTAGACACACATTCTTATTAAAGTTCACTGAGTATATTTCATTTAGGCCATGTACAGACATTGTTTGTCTCAGGAGAGTCACTGGTCTCCCAGAAGAAACCACAAGTATATAGATAATCAGGATTTTTCTCCCAGAGCACACATGGCTACCCAAGGAGAAAAATAACCTAGGAACAACTAGGGTTAAATCACTCTTAGGAGAGTTTCTCCTGGGAAAGTGAATGTCTGTATATATTTTCTTCTGAGAGAAGCCACAGTAATCCCAGAGACACAATGTGTCACTTACTGGTCTCTGCAGCTCCAGCCAAGCAAAGGACAGAACACATCCCCTTCACAATTCCCACATTGTGCTGCAGGTAGACACAGGCAGTCAAGGCCTCCCAGTGCTCTGCTGCCATTCTGTCTTGGACCAGACTGAGGGAGTCTGCAGAGCATGCTGAGTTCTGTGCACAAGGTCTCCCTAGTTATACAGCATCAGCGCTTTAAGCTCTCTGCTGTTCAGTAGCTCAGCATTTGATTGTCTTTTCAGGCATCTCTGGTTAATTTTTCTACCAGGAGAACAAACCTGGGAGAATTTTCACAGATTATTTGAATGTAGGATGCAGCTTTGGGTATTTTACTTTCCAAAGAAAGTAAGATTGTTCTTAACTTGCCTGAGGCTCAGGACAGGCATGTTAAGTTGTTGGAGAGTCACTTTTCACTGATGGGTCTGTGTCAGGTGATCCTTTAACAGTTCTGTAATCCCACACTTATCCTGCAGTAAATGAAGCTAACCTAGGCCATCTCATACTGTAATGCAGTGGTGTTCAACCCTTTTTCATTTCCAGATCCCAAAAACATTTTGAATGGAGATGCCAAATCCCTTTGGAAATTTTGAATGGAAGTGCAGATACTTTTGAATTGTAAGTGTGGATATTCACATACTTATGATTGATCACAGTCATCTTTTGTGGACTCGTTAGGCATGTGGACCCCCTGGGTGCAGGTTGCCTGCTGCAGGCTCAGGGCTCTGTGCCCTGCTGCCTTTCCCCTGGAAGCCCTGTGCCAGCTGGTCACCCCCCTGCCTGTCTGGCAGCAGTGGGGGGTACAACTGCATGCTGCCGCTGCCTCTGCTGCTGCCCAGCAGGAAGGCACCTTGTCACAGTGGTGCAGCTAGCACATGGCTCCTGGGGAGAGGGCAGCAGGGCAGCAATCCCTGAGGCCACAATGGGCAGCCTGCATCCACCCCCTCCCTATGCAGAAATCTGGGGGGCATGCACAGCAGCAGGGAGCCACACCCCCAAACAAGCTGCCCGTGACTCCATTCTGCTCCATGCCCTGGCCCCAAGCCTCATGCACTACCCTGGCGGGGCAGCACCCCCAGCCCTACTCCCTCCCTCATTTTGGGGGCCTCAATCAGGTCTCAATCTTCCCCCCACATCCTTATAACCCCTCCCCCCATACACTTATCTGTGCACAGATGCTATCCATGCTGCCTGGCTGTATTCCCGGCCATGTGCATGCATGCAAGTGCACACATGCCGTGGCCACACCTGCATCCTGGTCCCAACAGCTCCAAGCAGCCCCTTGCTGGCTGGAATGCTGCCAGCTTTCAAGGGGAAACCTGCCATTTTCTGCAGTAAACAGAAAACCTGGATCTTTACACAACACTGCGAATCCAGGATAAATGCTGTCCTGCCCAATTAGTCACCCTACCTACACTTCTCATCTAGCCTGCTGGGCCTGTTGAGTTTGACACCCTTGATATAAAACATTAATGACTGTAGATATTTTTATTTTTGTAAATTGACTCAATTGAAAATTACTAAAATCAATTTAAATTTTAACAACTCCTGTATTTTAGTAAAGGGGGGTTGTTTTCCCACTTTTTTGAGCTTTTTCTTTCCTGCAACTGTATCTGATCCTTTTTCTCTAGATTTCCTCTCTGTAATATGGCCACTGACGTTGGCAAAACCATTGTCTTCAGGAGTAAATTCCTGACCCCATTGCAGTAACAGGGTTCCTACTGATTTTACTCCGGTTTCCTACACAGTTGTGCTCATTTCTAGAATTAGCAAGTGTAATGCGTGTTTGTTAGGCTGCTGCCACATGTCACAGAGGTGGGCAGATGAAAACAGGATGGAGTTCAACACAGTCAAATGCAAGGTGCTGCATCTAGGGAGAAGTAACCAGCAACACACCTATAGGCTGGGGACCACCCTTCTTGTCAATACAGTGGCAGAAAGGGATCTTGGAGTCCTTGTTGACTCCAGGATGGACTTGAGCCGCCAATGTGAGGATGCAGTCAGGAAGGCTAACTGCACCTTGTCATGCATCTACAGATGCATCACAAGCAGGTCCAAGGAAGTGATCCTTACCCTCTATGCGACTCTGGTCAGGCTGCAGTTGGAGTACTGTGTCCAGTTCTGGGCGCCACACTTCAGCAGGGATGTGGCTAGCATTGAGAGGGTCCAGAGGAGGGCCACTTGCATGGTCAAGGGGCAGTGAGGCAGGCCCTATGAGGAGAGGCTAAAGGGCCTGAACCTGTTCAGCCTCCACAAGAGAAGGCTGAGAGGGGATCTGGTGGCTGTTTACAAACTCACCACGGGGGATCAGCAAGAACTGGAGGAGGCTCTGTTCCCCTGGGCACCGCCTGGGGATACTAGGAATAATGGCCACAAATTGTTAGAGAGACGGTTCAGGTTGGACATCAGGAGATGTTACTCTACAGTTAGGGCTGCCAGGCTCTGGAATGGGCTCCCAGGTGAGGTGGTGCTCTCTCCTACCTCGGGGGTCTTCAAGAGGAGGCTGGACAGATATTTGGCTGCAGTGATATGACCCTGCATCCATTCCTGCCCGGGGCGGGGGGTCGGACCTGATGATCTGTTTAGGTCCCTTCCGACCCTAAGTACTATGAACACTTAAGACATGATTAACCTACTAAGGCATGATGGGATCTGATCCATAAACCCACCATCATGCCTCCCGCTTTGCATGCATGGGGTGGCAGGAAGTGTGATTATGTGGATTGTGCATCAGATGCCATCATGCCTCTACCTGCACATCTGGTAGGGGTCTTATAAACATTACTTTCATTTGCAATATTTGTCTCTTTCTAGGGAGGAACACTAGGAAAAGATAGGCAGGTACCTACTTGGATATGTTGGTGCCCAAAGGTGCTGACTGTGTCCAAAGGTAGTACTAAAGGTGCTTATCATGTCCTCTAAAGACTTTTAGTATCTCTCAGAATTGGCCCCTTATCTGATCAAAATGAGGCACATGATCACTTTCAAAAAAGGGTTGACTCTTGCTGTTATTGTAACATAGCAATTTTTTCCAGTACTACACTGAGACACTGCTTGGATATACCATGTTCAGAAAATACTGCACTGCTATATGCATCATTTAGATTTGTCTCTCTGAATGTATATACCATTTAAATGCATGTAGTTTTCCATTTTCCACTAAAATTTCCAGAGGAGTAAAAGAAAAATTTGCTGGGCCTATCCTTCACTTAGCTTTTTATTTTTAACAAATGAAAAATACGTAGAGCAGTTGTCATTTGTTAAAGTGTAGCAGAAAGAGCGAAACAGGCCAGTGGATGCTTCATCAAGAACACTCATTCAGAATGATGAATGTGGCTAAACACACATTTGTTCGTAAAACTTGCAGAGTGGATGAGCATCATTAAGCATGAGAAATAGGTGCAGCATGCTGAGAAGAGAGTGGAGCAAACAGATGTTGTGAATTTTCGCAGGCATCTTTCATCCGCCAGTCCATCATTAATATAGTTGAAGGTGATCCTTTCTTTTTATTTAATAAGCACAAACAAAGTGCATGTGCTATAATACTGCTGAACACACTAGTTTTTAGGGAGAGTAAAGGTTTGGATAGAAGGATACTAAAATGCAGATAGATTTACTGGTTATACATTGTAATAGCATATCAACTTCATGAAATGCACATGCAAACTGGCACAAGTACTTCCTCCTCCTCTACCCTTTGAATATACAAACACAGCTTCATTTATTGCTTTATCAAGCCCACCATTAAATAAATAAATAAAAAAGACAGATTTTTGAAGGAAAAGCACCAGCAAATATATTCAATTAAAATCTATTTGATTATAAGTGCTAATGTTGGTTGCTGCTTCTCAATTCATAAGGTAAAATCCTTTATGCATTTCAAACTTCTTTTCAGAAATTTTTTAAAACCTTTGTCTTAAAATATTTTGGGTTCTATGTTCTAATTCCTGATAAAGCAAAGGATTGCAACGATGCTTTTTATCTGTGTAACACGTATTTAAAGTTATTCACAGTCTTCAGTAATTCATGCTGTAGTTGCCTGAAAACCAGAGTTCAAGCAACGTCAAAGGTAGTTGTAAAAGTACTTTAAAGATTTACTATTGCAGTGTTGGTGATGTGGTCATATCAGCAACACCTAAGCCTAGATCTGTTTGCCTTGCAAATCTTGTTTGAAATTATTGTTGTTCAATGCATTTGCTAAAGACATTTGTTTTAGCAAAAGCTTTTCTGCAGTCTGTTCACTTAATCTACACTCAAGTTCTTGAATATCATCAGGTTTCTTCCCACGCCATGACACTGTTGTTAGATTTGAAGAATAACATAGCTCAGTTGTGCTCCAAGTATGGTCCACAGAGCCAAGTTATCTAGTCTTTGGGCTTCTCCACAGGATTGGAGATTAGGCAGAAGGGGAGTGGTAGCAGCATTAACTTCTAAGGCCTTGGGAGCCCTGCAGCAATTAATGCTGCCACCACTCCCCTACCACTAAAATTTTGGATCCATGGATAGTCCCAGGGCTTGCAGGACATAGCACCATGTGCTGAATCAGGTTGTAGCTGGACGTGGTGCATGGAGTAGGACCTGGTGCACAGGGTCAGTTCAGGAGTTGGATTAAGTACTCAGGGTAGGTTCCCTTGCTCTAGATCCAGCCCATATACCATTTTTCCCACTCCTCCAGCCCATGCTCTGGAAGGGTTGAACACAACTGATGTGGGCAGAGAAAAGCCTATTCATTTATTGATTTATGGTAGAGAAGGTTTTCAAGGCATGAACTGCAGGTGGGGTACCTAACTGTCACTAGTATATTTGATAGTGTAAGAGTGATGTTGTATTTGTGATGGTCCATAGGGTCTTTGAACATTTCCCACTGACCACCTTAATCTAGCAGTTGGATGTGGTTTATGGACTTTTGTGCCTGTGCAGGGTGTGGTGAAATAAGTGGAGCCCTGCACAAGCACAGCATTCTGTAGTATCAGGATCAGACTCCAAGATACCCAAAAGTGCATCATGCTTAATTAGACACCTCTTCCCCTTTCCACCCTGCCTCTTAGAGCTTACTTCTTTAAGGCCTTGATAATCCAGGCTTTTCTGTATGTTTTTAATTAATCGAGTCTGCTGAAGCATGGTAATGACCATGCTCCAGCAGACTCCAGTATCTTGTGTTATCAGCATCCTTGCACTGAAAAATGGCAGCAGGGGCACTTTCACTAAAGCTCTTCTGGGGAGGCCAATGCAGAGATGCTCTGGGTGCTTTAATTAGAAAGGCTCTTGGAGCTGCTCTAATTAAAGCACCCCTCACCCCCACTTCTACAGCATGTGTATAAATGCCATAAGATTCTAAAGACAAGATCCTGAAGTACTTCTGTCCTAAAAGGAAATACACTGACCAAGTATTATTGTTTTTTTTGCAAATGCTTTTCTTCAACTAGCCTGTTCCAGTGTGAAACACACCTCCTTTAATATGTTTTGCAGGCGTAAATTAGTAATAAGCCTAGAGAATACTAATTATCTCTCTACATAGTGGAAAGAGAGGGTGGAGGGAGAAAAAACAATAACTTGATAGTGCCACTTAATCTAATTTGTTCATCTTCATGTTTTGTAATATTAATTATCGTTTTCCATGTTAAATTTCCGATGGCTTTGAAGTGTTAGTGAAGATGTTACAAAGAAATATTATTATGGAACACTATGCCAACCATGGGAAATTCTTTTCAGGGAGAAACTGAACAATTTCCTGCATTTGTTTTTTAGGTTAGAGTACAATTAGGTGATCTGAACCTTGGGCAAGGGTCTTTAGTAAGGAATCCCAAGGGCCCTTATTCATTTTACAGGCTTTTGAATGAAGCAGCAGGGGAGTCTTGAAAATGTTTTAATTTTGCTTCTACTTTTTTACATACTTTCGATCTTGCAAACTGTTTCTCTCCCACAACATGCATTGAATTTTTTTAGAAAGCTTAACTGGACATTTTTATATAGGAAAAATATGTTGGCAGTTTTCTTTGCCCCACTTACAGTTTTTACATTCTTTTAATCCTGTACAGGGATTTTTTCAGTACGAAAGGGAGTGCCTTTACTTTCAGCTATCCTGCTGGCATGTTCTTACACATTTTAGTTTCCAAATTTGAGGAGAGCCATGGAAGGAATGGCTGTACATCCTGAAGATGAGGTGTGCATATATGTGGTGTCTGGTTGGGCCTCTTAAATGCATGGGTGAAGTGTACTAAGGATCTGAAATAATCTTATAAATTTGGTTTAGAAGATAGGATTTTTTAGGCAAGTGAAGATGGAGGCTTTCATATCTATGTGTTGTGAGTACATGACTGTGGGCCTTGTGCTAGAGAGTGGCACTCCGCAGAGCAAGTTTGATGGTAGGTATTTTTACATACAATAAAGTAAATGGTATTTTTGTCCACTGTAATGGTAGTTGCACTCTTGAGTTTCTATTATGGATACCATTTTGGAGAAATCTCTTTTAAAGGATAGTGTTTGATTTGAAATTTACTATGCAAGAATTTAATCAGTTTAAATGCTGCAAGAATTTAATGCTGACCTCTTTGCTTCTAGTGAATTTTATAGATCTTAAGATTGTTGGACCAGTTTGGATTATTATTTTTTTTTTAGTTTTTGCTGATTAACTCAATTCATTTTTAAAACAATGGCCAGTTTAGAAGAGTAGAATCTTCTTAGGAGGTACTGTGATCATATTTTTGTAAAGACCTTTGTCCTAGGGGGAATTTAGAGTAACACTTGCAAAATTTATTTTCCATTTATAAATAAGAGTTGATAGACCTGTAACTTGATGCACTTTGTGAAGTGCTTTGAATGTTTTCCCCTTCATAAAAAAAGGCATTTTTCTTTACAGGCTGCAAGCAGGCATCACATTTATCCCAGTACAAATCATTTTAACCTGGGGTAAAGTATAAGAGCACAGATGTCCACATCTGTTATACCAGGATTCATCTTAGAAAGGTTCCCAGCTGAAAGGTAGTATTTGTCTCAGGATATTGGAAAGCACACCTGTGCATTTATCTCAGGATAGCATAACTGAAACAATGGCAGAAAAGCAGCATTGTAGTCAGCTACTCGCTAAACCCTGATTTGAAGGGTGATGTGTATACAGCCAAACCTGGGATATTTTTATTCCAGGATAAATGGCCACATTTATCCAGGGATAAATTAAATGTGCATTCCTAGCCATAGGTGATATTTATGTATATTTAAAATTAAAGCAAAGCCAGAAATCTGAGTCTCCTGAGCCAATTGTATTGTAGTTACAGTGTTTCTTTGTTTAGATTGTTGGTTACTTCAGGACAGAGCCTGTCTCTCAGTAATGCGTGTTTTAGTATGAGGTCTAGCAAAAAAAAAAAAAAAAGGCTGCTATATTGATTTGGACTCTTAGAACCTACTGGCATAGAAAAACCATTTCACATTTGATGTCAGCTAGTATATATGTACTCTGGAGGTGAAGCAACAGCTGGCTGGCTGGTCAAATGATATTTTAAGTATGTACAAAATAACGAATACCCTGATGATATTCACTTCCGCAGCACCCTCTAATCAGAGGCCGTAAATTGCTTCATCCGCATGCATGAGTATTAAGATTCCTGCTTTGAAAAAAGAGATGCATATCCACAGAAATGAAATGTCTTGCCCAAATACCTCTCTCAGTGTATATTTGTACTGCTTCCCTGGGGCTCCTGAATGTAGTGCTGAGAAGAATCCTTGCCTATCCACTCTTGTTCCTCATAGGTCAAACCAAGCAATGTGCTGTGGGAACTTTCTTGAGGGCACCACTAACACTATACATGCCTGAGACAGAGATCTAAGTAGTGGTGGCAGGAGGGAGTACCTCTGGGCAGCCTCTTTGCCTCATCTCAGGTTTGGTGTGTGTGGAGCAGGAATAGGATCCAGTGGACAGGTATAATTCTCAGCAGTGGTCTTGGGTGTGCCATGGGTCTGCCTACAGCGGCAGAGTTGGGAGTGGAGTAACAACCTAAACATCTTCATTCCTGGCTTCCAGCTCAAACTATTATATGCTCAGCCTCTGAAACTGCATAATATGTAATGCAGGTACACATCTAACCATTGATACCATCATAGTATTGCACCAGCATGCAATTAGCATGCGTATGAGTGTGTGTACACCTACCCATGCCCACTAATTTTCCTAGCCTGTGATTTAGACCATCTCTGTTGCATCAACCATATGCTGCATGTGTGTTTTTCCCCCCTCATCTTCCAAGTATTTTGCAGCCTATTCCCACCTGCTCTATCGCATATAATTTACCAGAAAGTTGACTCCTGCCTTTGATCAGATGTGATGCCAGCTTCCATCATTCTCTTGTTACATTTTTTAATAGAAATTGTCATTCATTCTCGTGCACTGCCCCTCATATTCAGGAGGATGTCCATTTAAGCATCCACAAAGCTGCCTCCACTTCTTTCTTCAAAGCCCTTTCTCAAAATTCTCTTTTGATGGATGTCTACAAAAACTTGACAACAGTTAGACTGCCAGTGTGCTGTGACTGCTGCTGATTATGATGACCAATATTATCTCTCTGTTCCCTTCTGCTCCACTTTCTGTCTCTAGCCATCTGTTTTCCCTTGTCTTCTACTTAGATTTTAAGTTCTTGAAAGGCAGGAGCCTTCTTTCTGTTCTTTGAATTCACAGTGCCTAACGTAGTGGTGTCCTGGTCAATAATGAGAACTCTCAGATAGTTTAGTTGTGGTGGTGGTGGTAATAATAATAATAGTAACTGAATTTAAAGTGTGTTTGTGTATAGCCTGAATAAATACCCTTTTTTCCCCTAAACTGTATAAAACTTTTGGAATTTTATTGTGCTTGAGGTTGGCATTCCTAAGGTAGTTTTTCAATACATAATCAAATAGGGAAATTAATAATGATTACATTTTTATTATTTGTTTCCATGTAGCCATAACCTCTAATTCTACATTCAAAGTCCAGTTATCATTTTAAGTGTGAATCGGAAGTAGTTTTACCATATCATGCCTTTCAGTCTCAGTTAGTACATCATTATCATCTGCTAGATAATGTGCTTTTTAATTTAATGGAATATATGTCCTGTGGATATCAATTAATAATGTTTTTAGCATATGTCTCAAAGTGCTGATCCAGTCAATTTTATAGCCTGTGTATAAACAGTCTGTAAGTTAATCTTTGTGGAGAAATGTGCATTAGAAACTCAACAAACTGTGTTTGAGAAATCTAGAGCAAAGTAACTTATCTTTGTGGGCCACGCCACTGGTAATTACTTTTCCTTCTTTGCTGAGACCCTTACACAGTTATTTTGGATGAAAGTTTGTGGTACCTTAATCCCAACGAGAGGTCCTTATCTACTTCCAACCTGGAATATTGGCCTGTATTGCCCTAGTGCTGCTTATAATTTTAAAATTCTTCATAATGTTTAATAAACATTTTTAGAGCAGCATAAGCCTGTTATTGAACCAGGTTTGTTTGGTTCCAAGTTCATCAAACAGGCTGGAGAAGGAGTATACTATTTCAGTATAAACTTAAAGTCTAAACACAGAGCTATTTTAGTTGTGTGATTTAGAACTAAGTATTAAAATATCACATAAGTAGATTTGGACACCTATTCGTTGTAAAGTTGCATAAAGGTGAGAGGGTACAGTCTAAACTTAGGACCAAGAGCAGGGAATTCCTGAATTCTAATACTATTTCTCATGGTTCACTCCACCTTGGGGAATTTATTTAACATGTCTCCATTTCTCATTCTGTAAAATGGGGATGATGGCACTGACCAGCCTCAAATGGGGTAGCAAGAACTAATTAATTGTTCTTTGCAAATAAGTAGAGCCCAGTAGGTGGAATGTAAGTGCTTAGTATTAATATCATTTTAAGGAATCTTGATTTGTATCATGAAAAAGGGATTGTAAGATATGTGTATTTTCTCTTTCAATATTAGCAGCAGGATATTTGGAGGACAGGCTGGCACTATTATGTTAAATTGTGCTACCTACAACATAAGCTTCTGTCTTTGCTAAAGCTGCCAGTTTTTATAAACAACTGAAGACAGAAAGGGTTTACTAAGAATAATGTTGAAGCCCAAAAGAATCCTGCAGCCTATAAATCTTAATAGAGGTTCTAAGATTCCAATGGGCTGCATGTGTCTCTCTAACCCAACCTCACTCCATCTTGGCTCCCCTGTGATGACTGCAATTTTCTTGAAACAGAGGCATAGTGACTAGAATTTACTTGCGGCACGATTTGCCTACAAACAGGAATACATGCATATAACCTATGCAAATCAATAAAAACATGTCAAGACCCCTTACATTGCAGTACTCTCCTAAAATGCAATTTATCATGCTACAAATGAGAGTAAGAGACTAGGTAACAAATAGTGTCTGATCATTTAACTAGCACCTGTTGTCATGCATTTGAAAACTGCATTTTTCATTTGACATACAGTAAATTGCATTTTCATATATATTGAATGGAAGAGAAACTTGAAAATGTACATATGTAGGCTTTTATGAATGTTATGAACAAATGGAAGTTTTACAGTTACTTGTTTAAAGAGGTCATAGCAAATTCTAAAAATTTATTTAAGCATTTGGAAATACAAGATGTACAGTAAAATACTAAAGAACTAGGAACTCAGAGTGCATTTAATGCTGATGATAGATGAACAATTACTGTGAAATGTTTGTAGGAGGACAAATAACTACAAGTACCAAGTAAATGTACTGCTTATTCTTTTAATTTAAAAATATCCAGTGAAGGGAATTTCCCTTATGAAACTTTTGTTTATTTTTTTGTTAATCCTTTATAGATTAAATTGCAAGCTGTACAATGTTGGGTTTTCAACTACCTGTTACAACTCAGGGAAGAGTCTTTAAAGTCACTGAGCTGACAGTTTTAGGGAACTATCTACAATGTGCAGCAGTGACCAAAAAAATGCCAATATAGTCATTAAGTGAATTAAAAACAAAATGCTGTCATGCCATTATATAAATCCATGGTGCACCCACATCTTGAATACTGTGTGCACTTCTGGTTTCTGCATTGCAAAAAGAATGTAGTAGAATTGGAAGAGGTATAGAGAAACAGAAGGAAAATATTTAGGGGTATGGAACAGTTGCCATACTGGGAGACACTAAAAAGGTAAAGAAATGAGAAAAATGGGGGAATATATGATAGAGATCTATAAAATCATGAAGGGTGTGGACAAAATGAACGGGGAACTGTTATTCACCAAGGCCCAGAATACTAGAACTAAGGGACACCCACTGAAATTTGTAGGAGGCAAATTTGAACTAACAAGAGAAAGTACTTTTTTACGTAGCACATAGTTAATCTGTGGATGGGATGTGGAGGCAGGGAGCATAGCCACATTTAAAAAAAGAAACTAGATAGTCATGAATGATTGGTCTGTAATTCCCTGGATTCTCCTTCTCCCCTTTCTTAAAGATGGGTAATATATTTGCTTATTTCATTTGGGACCTCATTTGACCTCCAAAAGTTCTCAGACATACTAGCCGTTGTCTCTAAAATTACCTCAGCCAATTCCTTGAGTATTCTAAGATGTATA
>NW_017728994.1:22252345-22267074 GCF_001723915.1 Gavialis gangeticus | reverse complement strand
TATACTTAGTATGGTTGGAGAGTTTTCCTCTGGCATATCTAAACTAGTAATGGTGGATGCCAGGGATGATAATGAATAGAGCAGGGGTGCTAGACACATGCACCAAAACCAGTCCGTGGAGCCTTGGCATCTGGCCCATGGGGGTCAAGAAATTTGGTAAGGAAGTGGTGACAATTCTATAACAGGGGCAGGCAGTTATTTTGGCTGGAGGACCGCTTAACAAGTTTTGGTGAGCAGTCGAGGACATCGTGTGTAGCCCTGCCTCTTGACAGTTGCCCCACCCCCCTGGTTGCTGTATTGGGACTGGGAATCGCTCCTTCTAACCCCTGACCTTTGCCACTAGACATGCCTCCCCTTGCTTCCTCCCCCACCTGTCCAGTCCTCCTTTTGGGAGGGGGGTTTGCCATCTTATAACCAGAAGAAAACTAAATCATATACTGAAAGTCAAACAAGTACTATAACATATTTTAATGTTATTATAAAAAATATTTTTGTCTTGATTTGTGTTTGCATACTGTATATAGAGGAGATTGCATAATAACTAAAAATAGTCTTACTCTGGTATATTGTGTGTGTGTGTGTGTGCGCTGGGGTGGGAGGTTGTGAAGGTGTGTTGCTGTGTTGGGGGGCATAGGGTACATTCAGGTGTGTGTGTATATGTCAGTGGAGGTTGTGGGGCCAGGGTTTGGGGGGGAACCCCCCCACACACACTTCCTCACATGGCACGCATCCCCCGCTGGCAGCAGCAGGCAGGGGGCTCAGGGTCTTGTGCCTGGTGCAGGCACTGGTGGCCAGTGGGGCATGGCTCTGGCCAGTGCTGGGGCAGGGGACACCTATGTAGCAGCGGTTGGGGAAGGCAGCTGGCTCCAGTGTGGGGTTCCCCTCATAGCAAGTGTGGGAGCTGCAGGCATGTGACGTAGAGCTCCCATGATAGATGCGGCCAGGCAGGCTGTGATCCTTACCCACCCATGCAGCAGTGGCTGGAGCCGTGCCCCACTGGGTGCCAGTGCCTGCACCAGGCATGAGAACCCTGAGTGCCCCACATCCCCCACCCTCCCTCACACCCACACCTTGTCCAGCCCAGCTTTGCACTCTTGCTGTCCCCCTGGGTGTGGGCTCTGTGCTGCTCTCTGTGCTTCCGCCCAGCTCCAGATCCAGATCCATCTACATGCCCTCACCCCCACCCCCGCCTCTTCCCTACCTGCTGCCGAGAGTGAGCTGGATGCCTGGGAAACCAAGCAGGTTCCCATGGGGGCAGCTACAGCAGGGACAGCAGCAGCCCCATTCAGAAGCTGCTGCTGGTGGGGATGGGCCCTTCTGCCCATGAAGGTTGGAGTGAGGTGCAGTAGGTTATGTTGGGCGGTGTGTGTATACATGGGCACCTCACTCCCACCTTCATGGGCAGTAAGGGTGGGCAGGGCACAGTTTATTGGTGGGTGCCCATGGGCTGGATGAAAGTGTTTGGCAGGCCAGATTCAGCCTATGGGCCATGTTTTGCCCACCGCTGTACTATGACTTGTCCTCTGCCGCCAAATTTGCAAGTTGCACGCAGTTGGATAAGGGCCAGCCATGCCACCTCCCTTTCCCCACATGGTGGGATACACCACCCCACGTGCAACCATATCAGGCCCTCTCCCCTACTTAGCTGGATCATGGTCAGGCTGCCCTCCTACCATGCCTTCCCTGTGCATTAAATCAGAGCCACAAGCTGGATCCAACATGTGGATGGACCAGCCATAACCCATCTAGCCTGCAGGGCAAAAAAAGATTGAGTACCATTGAAATAGGATATAGATCACTCTGGATATATCCAGTTAAGTGCTGTCTATCTAAAGAATCCACTCTTGCCACTGTCAGAGATGAGATACTGGATGGACCACTAGTCCATTGGACTAGATGGACCACAAGTCTGACTAGTATATGACTTGCTATTTTCTTACGTACCACTGTAATGACATCATTTTGTGTAGAGATGGGAGAGTTCCAATTTTAAGAATCCATTAGCAAGCATAGGTTTGAAAGGAACGATCATACCTATCACGTGCCTTGAAGCATGTTCCTTTTTGGAATAGCTGGAAAACATGTTTCTAAATAATTGTTTATGGTGGGGTGAATCCATGGTTTTACCAGGACCATAAAGAATCCTATCTGGCAGCAAGAGAGGGTATAGAGTTGGCATAGGTTGAGTAGGCTAAGTATTCCTTCCCTCCCTGTCCTCCCACCCCCATGAAGGGGAATGCAAAGACTTATGGTCTGTGCTGCTTGAACTGCAGTAACCTTCTGTGGAGACATGTTCTTGTCTCTGTTTTTATATAAGCTTCACTTCTTCCACTCCTTGTGAACTTCTTAATCTGAGAAAGAAATGGTGTTTTCTCTGTTCTCAGAATTAATCTCTATCCTCTTAGTAACATCAAGTCTGTTTCTTACAAGTTTGCTTTGACCTTGTTATAAACTGTGCATTAAAAAGTGTTTCTTGGTAGTCCAGTTGTTGCTTGTTGAATCTCATATGATTTAATTTTATTAAATATGTTTGTATCATAATGCTCAAGGATCTCACTTAGCATCTGGCTTCCTATAAAGAAAAAGCCCTTCTCAAGAAGCACTTTTGTGTGGATAAATATGCTCTTCATTTTTATTTTTACTTGATCTACCAGTTACATGCTGCTGTTGGGTTGTGTTGCATTTGTCCATTTCTCATGGGGGCTACTATATGTATCATTGTGAAGGTTTTTCCCTATTTTTCATTTTTGTATTATTCTACTTGTTTCCTTTAGTTCTTTGTTTTCAAACTGAAGGACTGAGGAGGCTTCTTTGCTCCATATTTGTGAAAGATTTTACAAAAGATGGAAACACAAAGGAGTGCTACTAGGACCCTACCTTATATTTCACTGGACAAGCTGCATTAGAGATGTGTCCCCAGACTGATATTATTATTGTAGGTCACATTTTCTTTCACCCATTCAGAACACTTGCCTATACTTGTATTGGTCAGATTTTCAAAATAAAATTTTCAAGATTTTCTTGCAGTTCCACATGTACTCAAATCTGAGTAATTGCTCAGAAAAATAAACTTCAGATTTGCAAATGGCATGTGCATAGACAAATGTCATATTATGGTGTCCTCATATATACATATGTATATTCCAGTTTGGCCGTGCAATTCAAAACTTGTATTTGTTGGGGTAGAGAGTAAGGGGGAATATAGAAATGTGTCCACAAAGATTGTGAAACCAAAAATAAATTTCACGATAGTACATTTTGAGAACTCAGACACTGTATTTATACTGGTGGGGGGAGGAGGGAAGCATGTAGTATAGAATAAATATTTACTGATTTCTTTCATGCATGTCTTTTCTGATAGGAGTTAACTCATAAGTAAAATCACTTTTGGCATTAATATTTTCTGATTGGTGCAAATAAAAAAATATGAATGATTTTGAATACTCTTAATATACAAATCTTATATAGTTATTGGAAGACAAATGTAAAGAGTCACTGAACTTTGTAAAGTTAGCTGTAAACAGCCATTTCACTTGCAGTGAAATCCTTTTAATGAGTTAATGGCAATAAACAAATGATAACAGTTTGAAGATGAACTGGTTTGTAGTGTTTAAGCTTGGTTCTACTAGTGATGAATTTTAAATTGGGATATGGTGCAGAAACCTATGCCAAGTCATGGGTTTTATTTTATATCATTAGTATGATGAGAATGTTGTGTTTATGTGAACAAAACGCTTATGAACACTAATCTGCATGGCCACTTAATTATTTCAGTTAAGTCCATAATTATTATTGGGCAACAAAAGTATGAATTTCATGCATTAAAATCTGTCCCCTTATTTGAGACCAATGTTAAAAATCACCACATTCTCTCTTTTATATTAGTTTTTACACATGGGTTATACATCTCATTCTTAATTTTAATGTCCAAGTTGTCAGTTGCTTTTGAGAGTACTGGACGATCTGAATTGTATAAGCTATGTGTTGTAAATTATAAATGTATTGAGAGATGGGATTCTGAAAATGAAGGTAGTTTACATAACTCAAAAGAAGTGTGTATGTACATATATATGGGGACCTGTGTAAATAAGCAACTTGAAATTAAAATAAAAATCAGTATTAGTGAAGATTACTTGGAATACCCCATTTTTTTTAAATGTATGTAGTAGTAAATGCGTGTGATCATTTAAAGTGAATGGGTATGTGCCCATATATGATTCTTGAAAAAATCTAATAGACAAGTTGACAACTGCTCAATAATGCTTATAGCTATTTTTACTAAATAACACCACCCACCTAAAGATCTGCAAGGTCATTACAAGCATTAACAGGTAGGGAAATAATGTTAGAACTATGCAGACAGATCCCTTTATA
Organism: Gavialis gangeticus; assembly: GCF_001723915.1. NCBI lineage: Eukaryota > Metazoa > Chordata > Crocodylia > Gavialidae > Gavialis > Gavialis gangeticus. Next base: position 22,262,700 of record NW_017728994.1, on the reverse strand, counting down.
TTGCCAGGTAAGTCACTTTAGCTCTACCTTAGCTTCTGTGAGGAAAGCCTGATGAGCCAGATGATGGCTTGGGTTGACTTTTTTCCTTCTGGTGATTTAAAAAAAAAAAAAAAAAAAAGAGGCAGCTACCAGGAAGGTAGTTGGCTAAGTGGAGTAGCCCTGCCTAGGGAGCTATTTAGGAGGAGCTGAATTGTTTCTGTAAGAAAGAAGAAAATCTTACTGATCAGAAGCCAGGAAGCAAGTGTTAGCACTTTTTTTTTTTTGGAGTTTTTTTGATTGTAAAACTCCATGAAGGAAAGGCAGCAAGAGATTTGCCAGGCATTACTTTTGATGCTGCAAAAGATGTAATTTATTAATAATGCCATTTTAACCTCTGTGGGACTCAATTCAAGAAGCATCAAGCCTTCCCGTGATTCTTCCACCCTCCACTCTGCTTAGAGGGAAACACTGTCTGAGAGGTGGCCTTTTCTTCTTTCCTGCCTCATGGGGAAGAGTAGTCAATTGGTCCTGTTGCTGAAGCAGAGGAATTTTGGGGTCAGAAGACTGAGCGAGAACAGGAAGAGCCTAGCAGGTTAGGTTAGTTCTGCACCATTCATCCCCCTCCTCAGAAATTAGTGCTGCCTGATCTTGCCTTTTTCTACCTCTCCATTTTAGTCACACCAGGCCTGGGGAGAAGTGAAGAACCCCAACCACTGTGCCCTCCTCAGAACTAGAAGGGGGGCAGTGGGGGAAGAGGATCTTTCTACCATTTCTTCCATCATTCCTGGGCTCGGGTACAAAAACGCCTAGATCTTCAGGAGAAGTTCAGGTGAACTGAAGTTAAATGCAGGTGATGTGGAACCAGGTGGGGCAGTGTTGATTCAGATAAAGAGTGGTAAATCATTATAGGCTGGAAGTCAGGCTTTCATAGGACTGGATAGGGCACAGAATTAAAATTTTGTACGTGAAACCTGGAAACTGTACCATCATGTAGCATTTTATGAAAATCTGTTTAATTTTATTTCACATGGACCCAGTGAGAGCTCTCACACTATTCTGCCAGCTGACTCAACATTTTGAATTTTGGGGGCTAGTAATGCCATAAATTGGATGAAACTAACCATTCTAAAATGTACCTAAACCCTCCTTTGGTTATTTTATGTCTAAATCTGAGCCCCCTGTGAAAACTTTCTATTTAGCAATTCAGACTTTGCTTTGCTGAAGGGACCCATTTTATGATTAGGAAAACTGAGTCATGAACTGGTTATAAGTGGTTTAGTGCTGATAGGGAAATCATATTCAATAATTTTGAATTTAAAAAATCCTCCCATAAGGCATGAAAGAAAGTGTCTTACTTTTCTCCTACTGGGAATATGTTTTAGGAGCTTTGGCTCCATTTATAACACCAATCCATTAGATTTCATTCTGGATGGAATTTACTGTAGTGTTTCTGGGAACATTACCATGATGCGGGTATAGAAGATTCAACACTTAGATTTTGAAAATATGAAATTTACCAAACATTATTATTCAGTTGCCTCTCCAGAGATGCCACTTGATCTGCATAGCTATGAAGTTAGTTCTGAAGTTGTCCACTTCATCTAAATACAGGAAAGGCCATGAACATTTACCCTATGAGGAGATCAAAGTGCTGTTCTGACTAGTACACACCTGATGAACCATGTAAAAAACTCACAGGAAATGAGAAGATAAATATAGTGAAAGGGCAAAAAATTAAAATCAGGTTCTCGCATTCTGTTCAGAGGAAAATAAGACACTTTCATGCCTTATGGGAGGTTTTTTTTTAATTCAAAATTATTAAATATGATTTGTATTATTACTTGCTGATAAAAATCTATCTTTGTGTATTTAAGTTTGAATCTAATCTATTTTTCTTCATCTGGAATTTATTCAAATGGTTTTTAAATGAGAAATATGCCAACTCTGATTGTTTTGGTGCAAAGACTTCCATTTTGTTAGAGATAGAGACTGGAATTTGTAAAGAAAAGCTTCCTTGATTTAACTGCAGTGGGAATGGAAAGCCCATATTTAAAATGTTTTGACATAAGAGGTCAATGGAAAGTGTTTCATTTTATTGTTTCAATGTTTTATATTTATTTTTGATCTGTGTTCTGTCTTCCCAATTTTAGGATTTGTGTAAAAAGTCACTCTTCTTACGATTAGCCACTATGGCATTCATTTGTAAAGCAAGCAAAAACATGTGTCTTAGCTGGCTGTGCTGCTTTTTTTAGTGTAGAAGGCCCCAAATATTCTTGCTACTTGTTCTGAAGATAAATTAGTAGCTTCTAAATAATGCAGTGAACCCTAATTCTCTTTGATTAGTAGCGAGTTAGATGATAGCGACCCATTGAAATTGGTCATCAGCATAAATAATGAGTGAATGAACTGATAAAATGCAAAGTCACTGGCCATCATAAATCAAATGAAATCCACTTTCTCTGGAAGTCAGTGAAATTAGAAGTCCATGCTCCTATTAATTATTTTGCCTTCTCAAGACGACAGTGTTATAAATCAGCCTTGAAAGGCACTTCACTTAGAAAGCTGAAGGAGTAAGACTGCCTGCAAATTGTTTTGTATATGCACCTAATTGTTTCTTAAGTAATCCACCTTTGTGGCATGGGTACAAAAAAGCAAAAGGTACACCCAAAAGTATAGATTAATGAAAGCAACAGATACAGCTTTTGAAGACATTAGCTAGCCAAAATAACACCCCTGCATCCTTGGTCTTGATCATTCTTGAACCTCTGTCTAGTGTCTGTTTGGCAGGAATGATCCAGCTATGTTGATTTTTGTATGCTGTGCTTTTTCTGCATGCTTAGCATTTGTTCATAGGGCAAACTTCGTTCTTAATCATTTGAAATAGCTTTAGGACTTAGCTATATTGGTCATTGTACAACATTTTATTAGTTGATTAAAAATAAACAGATTGGTGACCATCTCTGTTAATGTGAGTAGTTGCTAAACAGCAACAGCTGTAAGAAACACAAGAAAGGCTAAACAAGTCAAAATTGGGCCCTCAAACTTGTTGAATTCAAAGTAAGACTATACATTTATGCAGAAGTAATGAGGCAAATTTGCAAAGAGTGGGTGGAAAATGGATTCGTTTAGCAAAAAAGCGCACACACTGATACAAGCATTTTAAAAGTAGTGTAAAGAGAATAAAGGATAATTTAATTCTGCAGTAGTAACTGTGGGTTTCTTCTCTACTTTCCTCCCTGACCTTTCTCTTCTCTGTACTTTATGTACAATGTGACTGCATCCAAAGGGCTTCTTTACTTTTCCCATTGGATATTTTTAAATGAGCATTGGACCTGATTTTTGCTTGAGCAAGGATGAATAGCCTATAAAACTGACTCTGAAAAAATGATGCAGAATACGTAACTCTAGGATATCAGCTTGCTTCATTTCAGATTTCTGTGTTGTCTCTGGCCTATGTTGGTCATGAATGTGGAAGGTCAAATAGGAATCATTTGTGATAGGTTTGGAAGGTGAGGTTTAATTTAAAGAAGAAGAGATGAAAACTAAAAAGAAGAAAAGGGCAGAATGCATTGAGAGACAAAAAGAGGATAGCTTATAAGAATGGGAAAGTATGCTTAAACTATTAGGTTTTCCACAAGAAAAGTCATAAATGTTGAAAAAAGTGGAGGGAAAATCTAGTGGGGTAGAAACTTCATCTGATACACATTTACTTTAATGGAGTTATCACAGTTCATACCAGTGATCAATTTACCTAGCAGAAAATTGGGTAAGCAAAGCACATAAGTAAGAGATTATTCTTCAGAGGTTGTAGCTTAAGGTGCTAAGGGTACAATTTCTGTTGCATTGACTTGTTGCCAGATAGGTAAGTAATACGTGTATGCCTTACATACTTACCGTCTCCTTGTTTATAGCTATTAAAAACAGAGCAAGCAGATGAGAAATTGTGAAATGTTGCTCCAATGTATGGCAGGTGCTTTTGTAGTTATATATGTTTCTGGAACGTGAACATTATTTGATACTGGGTGTTATCCCCTTTCCCTCCCCCTTAAATGTAAATACTGTGTTTTTTAGTCAACTGACTGTTTGAGTGCATCAGAGTCTTTGTTTCATAAATAGGTCTGAACATGTCTGTGTGCATGTTACAGGTAGAGGAGTTGGTGTGGTACCATGTAGTACTGCCTTGGAAAGCAGAAACCTTGCATCTGAAAATGTTTAAATGGCAGTTTTCTGCTCTCAAAAATTAGGTCAGTGTTGTTCTCATTTGTTTAAAAATGGCAAGTAATATTAAGGAGTTTGGTTGTTCAGTATAGTGTTGAAACCTTAAAATTCCTCCTTGTCTCAGGAGAGTTTCTGACTTGTAAGTTGAATTTTGTTTGAGAACAAAATGGGAATTCCCTTCTTGCAGGTTAGGTTATTCTATCCAATATATCCTTTGCCAGAGTGCTAAGTAAGCAAGCAAGCACTTCCTTTGCCCAGAAACAATGGCTTACTATTACTTTTCAGTTTCAGATCTTTCATGTGAAAGGATTGTTTGAATGAATAATTTACTGGGTGTGGGGAAGCAGTATACCTTATTTTGTTTCCTATGTTTTATATTGATGATTTTTTGTTCATTTCAGCTAAGGTGGGTGGCACCTTAGAGACTAAGTGGTTTAGAAGCATACACTTTTGTAGGTAACAGTCTTGAAGGTGCTACCCAGGCCTGCCTTTGCCTGACTTGAGACTCACACTGCTAGCCACCTCTCTGTGATTCTTTATAGTAAATGGTATATTTACTCTGGCATGAAGTGTTAAATCTACATGTCTTAAGATAGGTATGGAACCTAGCTATAAGGTCTTATAAACCATCGACTACCATTTCTGGAGAATTATTACTGTATTGCTCATGTACCACCCCCAAATAAGACATGCAATTTTTTTTTGGATAGCGCTATGTAGAAATTTTTTTCCCTAGATTATGGCTAGGGACAGAAGTTACACATAAGCCGGGTTAAGTAATCAGAAACTGATTTAAACCTGTAACAGAACAGAAGTTCTGTGCACATAAACCAGTTTCAAAATGGCTAAAACTGGTTTAAAATAAACCTGGGTGAATGCAGTATCAGACTAAACTGATTTGGGTCAAACCAGTTTATGAAACTTGTGTCTCAGACCCCTTCCTGGTTCAAGTCAAATCACAATCCCCCGCATCCTAGTATACTTTCCAGCCCTCGGCTGTACTGTGCTGTCTGCTTCAGATAGGCTGGCCCCACCCTTCTGCTCTCTAACCATAGCAATGAGGCCTGATTGAGAAGGGGGTAGGAGGAGCAAGCTGGGCTGGGGATGCAGCCCAGTTGGAGTGGGGAGGGGAAATGGACTGCCCTGCCCCAGGCAAACCCCAGCTGGGGTCAGGGAAAGGGGTTAAGCACTCCTTCCTGTGCTCCAACTTGCTGCTGGCTGCACTGTGGACTACAAATTCACACCTGAGGCAGAAAGAGGAAGTGATGAGCGACTCTTCAGAGTCCTGTTGCTGTAATTCTTGACTGCAAATCCCAGAGACCACGGGGGCAGCAGGAAGAGGAAATGAACAAACAGCCAGAGAGCTGTGCTCTAGTGCCACCTGGCTTCTGGCCTAAGCCATTGAAGGCATGTGTCTGCATTTCTTGAAGCAAAAGTAAACGTCTGCTCACTTCTGTTTCAATTTAATCTGTGCAGCTTAGATTAACCTGCAAAAACCAATTCAGCCTCAGGCTTTTTGAGTGTCTGTACCTAGCCCATGAGCTAGAGCTGGCCTTTTCAGGAAAACACTGCTAAAAAATGATTGCCAATTTCCCTGTCCCTTCCAGGAAGTAGAAGACACAGTCCAGTATTTACACGTTCACAGCTGTTTTCTAATTGGCACTAGCTTCTGCAAGCTTAATCGCATAACAAGGGTATCAGAACTATGTAGTACTATGATGGGTAAACCTGATTTTGGTGAGCTGATTTTTGGGAAAAGGTGTGTATAACATACAAGTAAATTCAGTACCTAAATTTTATGTTAGTTTGGGATACATTGGATAATGACATTTAATATTTAAAATTCTATCTTCTATTGTGTGAACTTATAGTTGTCTGTTCCCACACTGCATAATTCTTGATTAGCCTAAGCCCACCAGGGTCAGATGTTGTTTTATATGGGAGGCTCTTATATAGGGTGTTGTTTTTGTCACTAATGTTAGCATAATTCCGAACTCTTTGCAACACTGTTAAGTCATCAAAGAGGTAATTTCATCTTGTACATTACTCCTTTCATTGGACAAAATAGGCAGTGCCATTTTGAAAAAAGTGAACCAATGAATTAAGGCACCTGTACGTGCTAAGGCTACAAAGGCTTGGAAGTAGCAGTACCAGTGGATTACTAGTAACAAAGTAAAACTGTCCCCTCAAAAAAAAAAATATTTTTTTTTAGCCACCTGGGTTGCAGAGACCTTAAAGAGAGAAATTCTTTCTCTTCCTCCTGTACTTAAAGTGGAGGGGTAGAATAATATCCATGAAGCTGACAAATTTCTCAAAGAACTTCTGTTTCCTGTCATGCCAGTTTGAAACAGTTTTCCCTGTACTAAGGCAAAACAAAACAGAGGGTATAAAATAGGGAGGAGTGAGAGTATTCATCTGTGTGGTAAAAACCTGCTAATCTCATTACACAAACAGCCTATTGTATAATTTTTTTTTTTCTTTTGTGACATTTGTTTATCTATGGCTATATTTTGCAAACTGAGAGAAGAGTGGGCTTTCAGTTCTTAGATTAATCAATATTCATATTATTTATATGTCTGTGTCTTTAAAGAAGGGGTTCCCAAACTGGAATATGTGGTGTATGTAGAAGAAATTATATAATGGTGGATTTAAGTTTCATTATAATTGGCATTTAAGGGGTTAACATATAAAACACGTGCTGGTAGGGGTATGTGGACAGCTTGTAAATCTGGAAGGGGTTACGCAATAAGAAAAAGTTTGGGAACCTTTGCTTTAAAGGATTATAATGATGCTACCATTCTTGCAATTTATTTTAGTTTTTGTAACCCAATGTAATTTCAGGCAGGCCATTCATAATCTAATGATGATAACAAGTTAGAACAGAGAATAGTGTTCTATATTAAGAGCAGAAGAAAGCAGCTCTGACCAGAAACAGTGGAGTTATTTATTTTATTTTAAAAAAAAAATAAAAAATCTGTGCCATGAATGCTTGAACAAGTAGGGATGTAGGTTGTAGCCATGTTGGTCTAAGGACATAGGCAGACAAGGTTCTTTGGATAAATCTGATGTCTTCTATTAGACCAACTAAATAGTTGGAAAAAAAATTTCTTAGCAAATTTTTGGATTTAAAAACCCTTTGTCAGGTTGAGGAAGCATTTGCAGTTGGTGTGTGCTTTTCCTGGATGGACTATTCATTCCATCCAGGAAGAGCACACACCAACTGCAGATGCTTCCTCAGCCTGATAAAGGGTTTTGAAACCCAAAAGCTTGCTAAGAAAAAATGTTCCAGCTATTTAGTTGGTCTAATAAAAGATAGCAGATTTCCCCAAGGAACCTTGTCTGCCTATGAACAAATAGGTATATTTGTTTCTTATGTCAGTACTAACTCCTTCAAAGTAGAGATGAAAGGCACAATGTTCAAAATCAAGTTTGAGGCCATCAGCCTCTTAGTATCATTGTAAGCTCTTCTATCTTTCGCATCTCCAGTGGTGCATCTGTTACCAGCTTTGTCCATGATAAAGTAATTCTTGCTGCCCAACTGAGATTTTGGCCAGCAAGATTTATCATTGTCTTTATTTCAAAGTATTAAAGCACCTGTTCAGGTTGTTGGAATCTGCACAAATATTAACAATTGAAATAAAGTAACGAATAACCTTTTCAAAAGGCATCAGCACCCAAACTGTTGAAAATATAGGTAACTAACATTTTGGCTACATAATGACAGAGATACAGAGCGATGACAAATTCTTTGGTTCATGTTATTATCAGAAAATGTCCAATTTGCTCTGATCATTGATAGTTTTAAACTAATTGGGTCTTGGAAGCAAATTGCCCTCATCTGCTTTGTGGTTTTCACAGCTGGTACTGTGAGTACACTGAGTACTTCTTCAGTTGGAAGTACATTAGTCTAGTGACTTCCATTGTGTTGCAGATTCAGTATGTTGTAAAATGGTTCCTTGCATCTGATATCGATTGGGAATGGGATATAAACAGTAAAAACAAGAGATAGCAAAGGTTCACTGCTACAGATAATAAACTGGGAAAACACACCAGTGAACTCCTTAACCATTTTGCATGGGAAAGCATCAAGATTCATAGACATTAGGACTGGAAAGGGCTTCATAAGATCATCAGGTTCAGCCCCCTGCCCAAAGAGCAGGAAGTCAGTTAAGGTCAAAGATCCCAGCAAGATAAGCATCCAAATGTTTCTTGAACGTGTCCAGAGTAGGTGCTTGCACCACCTCTGGGGGGAGTCTGTTCCAGGCCTTGGGGGGTCAGACAGTAAAAAAGTTTTTCCTTATGTCCAGCCTAAAACGGTCTTGCAGGAATTTGTGACCACTGGACCTTGTCATCCCTTGGGGTGCTCTGGTGAACAGGCGCTCCCCCAAATCCTGATGCCACACCCCTTATGTACTTATAGGCTGCCACCAAGTTACACATGAGCCTGCACTTCTCCAGGCTGAAGAGTCCCGTGGTTTGCAGCCTCTCTTCATAAAGCTTGTTCTCTTGCCCTCTGATCATGTGCGTGGCTCTCCTCTGGATTCCTTCAAGCTTCTCCACATCCTTCCTGAACTGTGGAACCCAGAATTAGATGCAGTACTCCAGCTGTGGCCTCACCAAAGCCACGTACAGTGGGAGGATGACATCCTGGGTCTTGCTCAAGATGCGTCAGTAGATGCAAGCCAGAGTTTTGTTTGCTTTCCCAGCTGCAGTATCACATTGGTGGCTCATGTTCTTCTTGTGGTCAATCTTGACCCCCAAGTCTCTTGTGGTTGTGATGCTAGCAAGTGTATCATTGCCCAGCCTATAAGTGTGATGTGGGTTCCCCCCCTCCCCCGAGGTGGAGCACCTTGCATTTCTCCATATTGAAAGCCATCAGGTTTTCATCCTCCCACCTTGCAAGCCTACTGAGGTCAGCCTGGATCAGCAGCCTATCCTCAAGTGTGGATACTCTTCCCTAAAGTTTGGTGTTGTCAGTGAACTTGGCCACTCTGCTTCTGATACCAGAGTTCAGATAATTTATAAAAACATTAAAGAGTATAGGTCCGAGAACGGAGCCTTGAGGGACACCACTGATCACCAAGTGCCATATTGATTTGGTTCCATCAACTACCACTCTCTGGATCTGACCTCAGAGCCAGTTCCCCAGCCATTGGACTGTAGTGTAGTCGAGGCCTTAGTTGCCCAATTTTTCCATAAGTACATTGTGGGACACCAGGTCAAAGACTTTTTTAAAAGTCCAAATATAGGTTATCAACCTCTTCCCTTTTGTTCAGGTGATGCATCACCTGGTCATAGAAGAAAATGAGATTGGTCAGGCAAGACCAACCTACAACAAACGTATGCTGGTTATCCCTCAGAATGTTGCCTACTGTTAGCCTGTCAAGAATGGTTTCTTTGATAATTTTTTCCAAGATCTTTCCAGGAATTGAGGTCAAACTGACTGGACTGTAGTTTCCCGGATCTTCTTTCCTCCCTTTCTTGAAGATAAGCACCATATTGGCTCTCTTCCAGTCTTCAGATATTTCATATGATCCTTGCTAGTGCCTGCACTATGATGTCTGCCAGTTCCTTTAGCACTCTTGGGTGCAGTCTATCTGGACCAGATGTCATAATCCATTAGAAAGCATCTCTGCAAGACAGAAGAATAGTCACAGAAAGCAAGGCTTGTCAAAGGATAGTATCCAAGTGATGTGTCTATCTTGGAATTATCTGACTTAAGAGAATTATCAGTTTGAAACCTAACTTACTGAGGTCACACTGAACTATTGCTCTTTATGTTGCAGCAGTAAATTACATGTTCCTACAGCACGACTTGGATCCACAATCACTTGCTTTCTTTGTCAAAGTAAGCCCTCGTGCCCTCGGTGATTTTGATACAAAAAGAAAATAACAGTGAAGGAGGAATTGCTATTTAAAATGTAACCAATGAGTATATTTACCCACTGGGGTGTCTTTATATGGGGCTCGCTTTCATGCTGTAGTGATAGAGTAGTCCACTTTTGATATGGCAAAATAGGTTCACAAGTGTTCTAGACCAGGATGAAAACATTCATGTCCCATCAGCATTGTACTGCACAGCTCTCTCAAGTTCCGTGTGTGTGTGTGTGTGTGTGTGTGTGTGTGTGTATATATATATATATATATATATATATATA
>NW_017728994.1:22227649-22247345 GCF_001723915.1 Gavialis gangeticus | reverse complement strand
ATATATATATATATATATATATATATATATATAGCTTGCCATAAGTAAAGCAGGGGGGCTACAGTGGCCAATATCCTGCTGCTGCAAAGGTTGTTAAAATGTGCCTGAGAGTGTTTCAAGTTCAAACAACTGATGTCTGTGTCATACATACATACATACATACAAACATATATAAAATATAGGCTAGAGGGTTTTTACCTCCCTCCCTGTACCACTCAGGGTAAGACTAATTGTTACATTTGGAGTCAAATGGAATTTTATCCCATGGTCAGATTGGTACAAATGGGTTGTTGGGGTTTTTTTGCCTTCTGCAGCAGTGGGCATGGCCCTCTGTCTTGACACTCTCAGGCATATTTTAACACCCTTTGCAGCAGCAGGATGTTGGCCACTGTAGCCCCCCTGTTTTACCTGTGGCAAACTAGGGTGTTATGTCTTATGGTTGTGTCTGGGTTGGCTGTAGTTTTGCTAATATAGTAGACAATGGATTTGATTGGGATGGTTTGGTTAGGAATGATCCTGCCATAGGCAGGAGGCTGGACTTGATGACCTCTGGAGATCCCTTCCAACCCTACTTTTCTGTGATTGCTATGAAATAGGGGTGTGGCTGTATTTTTTACAGAATCTGTTAGATAACATGTTATTGGCCCCAGTTAATAATGTTTTAAATGGCTGACCTTTTTTTAATATATAAAAAATATTAAAGAAAAAGCATCTGGGATGCAATTTGTCTTTGGTGATGCAGGTTTGAAAGTACATGGATTGAATATTGAAAACGTGTAGCCCTCAGGTCTGCTGCATTTGAGTGCATGCTAGTGGGAGTAATCTAGTAAGTGCATTGGTGGATCTTTATAGACAGCTAGAAGTTGATCACACTACTTAATGGGAGTCTGGTCTTCAGGATGGAGGGTGGGTGCAATTTTGCTTCTATACTGTAATTGTAAAAGCTGTGCAAGAGAGCAGAAAATGGGCATGAATGGGTATTCATCTTGTATAAGTTGTACTAATGCCATCTTGTGCCCATTAATGAACTTATCAGTAGCTATTTCTGCTAGCACCATGGTGGAACAATATTTTAACATGCTGAATGCTAATGGAAGGTATAAGACCCAGAATCTAAAACCTACAATAGACCTAAACTAATACTGTGGTACAGTTATAATTTATTTGTGGATTTCAAAGTTTTTATAACGTACTGATTAATGTAGCTGGAAATGAAACCTACAGGTACTACCTTCCTAGCTCCTGGCTCTGATTGCTGTATGGCTACTACAGTCCGACTTGATGTTTACAAATATATCGGTTAAAAAATGTTTGACATTGTGTTTTTATTAGCACAGGAGATTTTCCTGCATAATCCTTGTTAATATTTATGAACTTGACTTCTGTAAGTTCTGGTTAACTACTTGGGAAGTCAGCTCCATAGACTAATGCTACCAACAAAATCTATAATTGACAGAAACTTAAACATTTTGGACTTGTTAATACCCCAAAGCCATTATGCCTTTTTTCTCCTCTGCTTGAAGAATGTATCTCCATGGAATTTCCATGAAGTAACTTTTTAAAGATCAACAGTTGCTTATAATATTTATTTTGGGCATTAATTAGGTTGTGAATTTCTTATATTAGGAAAAAAATATGCATTCTGTAGTTAGAAAGGAGATCTATCTATCAATTGATCGATCGATAGATACAGATATATGGAATATATATATCTCTCTGTATATCTATAGATATGTATTAGGCCTGTGTGAAGCAGCCAGTATTGGATTCAGATTTGGCCGATTTTGTGGACAGTGATTCAGGTCACTGTCCCGAATCGATTCGGCTAAATCAGATTTGAAAGATTGGGCACTGATTTGCTGCGACTTGGTGATTCGGCCATAGACTATAATGGGGAATCAATAAAATACCTATAACTTTGTCATTTTTTTGCAGAATTAGATAAAAACAGCAGGGGTGGTAGCCCCTTCTGAGAGCATGAAGCCTGCCAAGTTGCAAGGAGATGGGTATAGGGATTTCTCAGAAAGTGCACCTCAAACTTGAAAGTAAAACTTATGTCGTGTGTGTGTTAAGGTAGAGTGGGATGAATGCAGCAGGGATGGTAGCCTATTCTGAGGGCATGAATCCTTCCAGGTTTCAAGGAGATCGATGCAGGGGCTTCTGTGAAAGTGCCTTTCAAACTGTTGAAAGCAAAACTCATGCCACTTCTATGTGTTAACTGGGTTTCTGGTTGTAGCCGTGTTGGTCTAAGGAACAGGCAGGCAAGGTTCTTTGAGTAGATGTGATATCTTTTATTAGACCAACTGAATAGTTGGAGACGTATATCTTGGCAAGCCTTCCAGTTTAAAAACCCTTCATCAGGCTAAGGAAGCACCTGCAGCTGGTGTGTGCGCTCTTCCTGGATGGGATGAATAATAAAGAAGCCAGAGGCTGGTATGCAGGCAATAAAGTCAGTCAGTGAAAATGTAAATTGAGGTGTCAGGGGATGAGAGACAGGCTGGGAGGGGAAGGGGCAAAGGGGATGTAACAGGTAAAAGTGGAGCAGTACCTACGGACTCAGATGTCAGGCAGATTAGAGTGCGTCATAAATCCAATCTCTATATTGAATCCATGAGTTTTTGTATCCAGTAGATTTATGAAGTGAAGTTTGTAGGCTTATCTACAAAAGGTGTTTTGGAAATTCAAACAAGCACCAAACCTCACTAACCTCATTGCCAGAAGCAAACTTCCTACATTCTAAAACGCACCAAAAGGATCCAGACCATGACATGATAAGAAATGCAAAATTTGCCAACATATCAACAGTACCCCCACAATTACTAAATCCCATAACAGAACCATCACCATTCCTGGATCTTACAGCTGCACCTCCAGAAACATTACATATCTCATTCAGTGCACCAAATGCCCTGATGGAAAATACATGGCGGAGACCAAACAACAACTGTGCACCCAAATTAATGCACACCAGACTTTTATTAAAGACAAGAACACCCAATTACCAGTGGGGGCACATTTCTCACAAGAAAATCACACTCTCTCCAATCTCACTCCTGATCCTCAAAGGGAATTTACAAAACACCTTTTGTAGACAAGCCTACAAACTTCACTTAATAAATCTACTGGATATAAAAAATCATGAACTCAGTATAGACATTGGATTTATGACACATTATAACCTGCCTGACATCTGACTCCCCAGGTACCTCTCCACTTTCACCTGCTACATCCCCCTTCCTCCCCACCCCCCCACCTCTCACTCCCTGAAGCCTCAACTTACATTTTCACTGACTAGCTTTCTTGCCTGCATACTGGCTTCTGGCTTCTTTAAGATTCATTCCATCCAGGAAGAGGAGACACAACAACTGCAGATGCTTCCTCAGCCTAAGAAAGGGTTTTTTAACCCAAAAGCTTGTTAAGATGTATTTCTCCAACTATTTAGTTGGTCTAGTAAAAGATATCAGATTTGACCCAAATAACCTTGTCTGCTATGTGTGTTTTAAGGCAGAGAGGGATGAATGCAGCAGGGATGGTAGCCTGTAACCAGGGGGCCTTTCTGGTGCTGGTTAGATCTCAGCCCGCCCACCTATTTCTGGGCGGGCCAACTGCCCACCCCTCTTTCTCCTGCCATGCTTTGATGGAAAACTGATTCAGATGTTACCCAGGCAGGACATCTAGGCCCCATTTAGGCCATGATGTCTAGGGGTGACATGCATTTCCTACCTGGCACGAGACAGTGGATCCCCCTCTTCCACGTCCCCCTGCCTCTGCCCTTCTGTCTCCCTGACTGTGTTCACCAGCACCTGTCTAGTGGTCGAGGGTTTTGCTGCTGCAGATGCTCCCCTTCACCCTTGGGTTGCACATACCTGCCAGCACTTCGACTGTACTGGACTGCAATGGATCCAGCCATTTTTTGATGCCCTCCTTCAGCTGCTTCACCAGTGCCTGCAACTCTGGTGAAAGTGGCTTGCCCTTGCCAGGAACATCGATCCCCTGGAACTTCTCCATTTGATTCTCAAGCTCCTTCACTATGGGGATCACCTGGCTAAGGAGGGCATCACCAGCACTGAGGCTCTTGGAGGCCTCAAAGAATGGCTTGAGGACCACCAAGATCTGGGAGATGGTATCCCACTCAGTTTTGTTAAGGGGGCCACTGATCCCAGTCTCCCTGAGCAAGGCCATCTCATGGCCTTTTGAGCATCAGATATGTGGAATTTCACCGAGTCTCCATATCCTGCATGATTTTGTGGTGTGGGATGCTCAGCTCTGTCTGTTTGTCCCACAGCATCTTGTCCCCCTTAATGCTCTGGTGGAAGTAGCCCACCACCTTCCTGCATTTCAAAATGAGCTAGCTAGTCATGGTAATGATGGTGCCGTCACTGGCACCCCATCCCCCTCCAAGGTATCCCTGACTGTGAGGTGGAACTTGTGTGCCACACAGCGGATGCCAACAAAGTTGGCATCACAGACTGCCTTGACCATATTGGCCCTGTTGTTGGTGACCATGAACCCATGGGTGAGCTCACTCTGCCCAATGAGCCACCCCTGCACCACGCGGTTCATGGCAACCATAATCTCCCTTGCCATGTGGGACTCATCCATCACCTCCATTTGAAGGAGAGCACACCATTGCCCTGACTGATTGCACCAGTGCCCTGTGAGGGAGAGAGGCATGATCTCCACCCCAACTGCTCCAGATGTCTGAGGTGAAGTGTAAAGCTACCTGAGGCCCTGCTTTGCACAGCTTCTCTCTCAAGTATGCCCTGCATGGCTCATACAGGAAGGGCACTACCATCCTGCTAAAGGTGGTGCATGCAGGCACTTGCTAGGATGGGGCCACGAGCGCCATGAGCTGCCTGAACCCTGGATGCTCAACAAAGGAGAAGGTCTGGCCATCCAGAGCAAGCATCTCCCCAGTGCTCTGGGTGACCTTGCTAACCCTTGCAACGTGCCCCACTTTGTCTGTGGCTTTCCCCCACCGGTTCAGGGTGGCCTGCCTCTGCTTCTTGGAGATGGGGATTTTGGAGCGAGAGAGAGATTTCTTTTGGGGCATGCTCCCACTGGTGCCAGGCTGAGGAGGAACAAGGGCAAGGGGGTGCTGCCTCCTGAGATGCAGCAGCATACTTGTGGTGGTGAAGTGTTTCACCTCCTTGCCTTGGCTGATCTGCGTTGGCAGGGCTGGCAGGTAGCAGACCTGGGATCATCTGCCAACTCATAATGATCCCATGCTATGCTACCCCCTAGGAAGCCAGTACCTTTCACACACTATTGCTTCCAGACAGACAGCTCACAAAAGGCAGAGAGAGGGTTCACACATGTTGTTTTTACGTCCCTCCCCCAGAGCACTGTGATTGGAAGGCAACTCAGGGAAAGATAACAGTCACTGGCCAGCTACAGATGTTAATATCAGAGCAGTCCCCCTCCCCCCCACACTTCTCAGTATCTGTTTCTCCTCAAGACCGTCTTCCGAATCCATGAATCTTTTCCGAATCTTTTCCAGATCGATTCATAACTTTTAATGGGTCTCCTGATTTGATTCGGATTTGATTATTCGGCTGCCAAATTGGGCTGAATCTTCTCCAAATCGAATCAGTGACTGAAGCCCCACACACTCCTGGTATATATAACCCTCTACTGTTTTTATGCATGCATGCACGCATGCACGTATACATACATACGCATGCATGCGCAAACACACACACATTAAAAACCATGAAACTTTGAACCCCTAAGTGAATAAGGAGTTAAATTTCTTTATAATTCTTTTTGTTTGGTCCTTGCTTTAAAAAAACCTGGCATGTAAATATATTTTTATGTATGCTAAGCATAAAGATAGCTCTGTCCTACCATATTGATTTATTAGATTCTCTGACATTTTAGTTGTGGTCGTTATGTTATATTTATGAGATGAATGTTGGATTCCCTCATTATGTTATCCTCATTTATTTTACATACTTTTATGGCTGGTTGTGCTCAGCTTTACATTTAAAGCTTTATTGCAGCTGTTAGTGTTGGGGGGGGGAGGCAAGTACTTATTGATCAGAATTTACATGTTTACTGTTGTAATCATGATTTATTTAATCTGGTTCTACATATAAATATGAGCTCCTTTTCTAAAATAAAGTATTTCAGGAGTTCTCTGTCTGAAGGAGGCTTTTGTTTACCAGGTTAGCAGTGACTGGACCTCTGTGGGGAAGAAAACATTAAACTGCTTATAATACTGAAGGTGGTGTTCAAACCTTATTGAGTTATATGGATCTTTTAGTATAATTACACATGCACATGTGAACAACACACACGCACACGCTCATAATATTTATTTAGTTAGGTTTATTTACAAATTTGAGTTGATAGTAACATTAAATATTGCTTTCTATTTCTAGTGTCTTTCATTTCCTAAACTTTCACTGAGTGAATACACGATGCTTCGTGTACATCAGTTTAGTCTCATCATATTCATATGATATAATGTAGTTGGGGCTATATATATTTTACATATGTATTTTAAAACCAGGGAGATTATGGCACAAAATATAGTATAAACTCTCCAAATCAGATGCCTCCAATTTTTGCGTGTGCTTATTGTGATACTTTAAAGGTATTTAGATGTTCAGATGCCTGAAAATCAGGCTATTTCAATGGTGCTTCAAGTAAGTGCGGCACACTGAATCATTCAAAATTGCAAAGTTTTTTGAAAATACAAGTTTAACTGTTCCTTTAGGTTGTATAGCAAGTCAGTGGCAGAGCTGACAATAAACTCTGCAGGCTCTTTGATGAAATTGCTTCAGGTCTTCCTTTCTACTATAAAATATGAAGATTCAGCTATGTCCTAGAAAAGGTGTGTATTGCTTTCTCTGAAATGGTGAGCACATGTGGTTGAAACGGAATGTGTTCTAAAGAACCAGTTTATATGTGCCTACTCTGTATTTTTAGGGGGGATGAGGAAAGAGGGGCTCATATGAACATTAACTAGCTATTTTTTTGTAAAACAGATTTATTTGTATAGCATTAAAACTCTGAATTTGATAGCATGCTTAAATTTGGCAGTGAACCTAAGAAATAATTTCTTCTTTAATCTGTACTTTCCTTTTGATTTTCAAGGAATAATTTATCTAGAATTGCAGCTTGCTGTATAAATTCATCATTGTTTTTACAGACTTAAGAGTCTAGTGAACCAGTGATTTTTAATCAAGATTTCTAGGTCACTGTTCATAATTAAGCTTAGTATTGTGTATAATTCACTACACTACATTTTCCAGTGACAACCACGTAAATTAGATATCATCACAAGAGTTCTGGAGATTTATACTGTTATAAGAATACACGGTTGCCCTTCTTCAGAAGCTACAGTAAAATCTAGTGTGTCTTATTAGCATATAGAAACTGCATAAAACCTGAATTTTCAGTTCATACGATTTTACGTAACATCAAAATTGTAGGTTGTAGATGGGTTTTATACTTTTTCTTTTTCTCTGTTTCATTCTCAAACAGAAGATGAAGAAAACAAATTAAAATAGGGTTGTATGGTCTGCAGTCACTCATTTCAAGGTTTCAAGTTTTTTTTAAATGAGTAAAAATGAACTCAAATTAAGTAAAATCAATAATTCCTCATATCCCTATGTTTTCATTTCTTTGTTACGCAGAAGACAAATGTACAGGCACATACTCTGTCACCAGGTCTTTTATCATGGAATATTATAAATCCAAAAATTGCTTTCTCTTTTCTCTGCTGTTTGACTTAAATATTGGAATGATATTTGGGCTGATTCTTTCATATTCATACTATTGAAATGGGAATTCTTTTTTTTTTAATGAATCGTTTTTGTATAGTATCATCAAAGGTTATTCACTGAAAGCTTAGGAAGAAGGCAATGAAAACTAATTTTGATTGTTAATGGAAATGTATTTTTAGTCTTAAACAGCTTCCCTCAGCAATAATTATAGTTATGCCTCTTGGGTATTTTTGGACTTTCAAATTTACATTCAGCAGTTCTTTTTCATTTAGCAGTTAATCTTTTACAGAACGCTGCAAATTCACTGTTCTAGCTAACATTAAGGGAGTTGACAAAATTTATTTGTCTTTTCCTCTGTTTTAACTATATATATTTAAACATAATTATATAAACAATATGGAAAGTAGTTTTTCTTTGTTAATAAGATTGCTGTATGAATATGCTAATTTTGGACACTCAGTATAATCTGATGTGCTGAGATTAGTTTTCAGTTTGGTTTCCAGTGTCACCACTAAATGTGGGAGTCATGAGTTTAACAGTTGGATGTATAATTTGCAAATAGTAACAAAAAGATAAACATATATTCTTGTAGCATCAAGTTTTTACTTCTCACTCAGCCTTATCACATGCATATAATAAAGCAGAGATATACTCTGGAAAATCATATGGCAGGGGTTTGGTTTGGCTTTTTTCTTTTATTTTGTGATTAGAATTTAGAAGTACACAGGAAGTAGAGGTTGTGGTGGTAAATTGAGTTAAACAAGCACCGCTCAGTAATTAAAATTACTTTCTAAAAGTTTTTTTTTAAATCCCCTTTGGTGATTTTGATTTGCCATTGATAATCATGTGCCAGATAAAGCATTCAGGTACAGATCTTCTCCTGTAAGGGAGCAGTTTTGACATGTGCTCACTTTAGTTTATTTCTGGAAACAAAAGCTTGCAAGACTGACAGAAGTAAGATGTCCTGATTTAAAGTTGTGGTATTCCAACTAAAATGGAGAGATTTGGAAGTGACCTTTATACAGTGTGATGCGTCTGATAATCTTGCATACCATGGCATGTTGTTTAGTTTGTTTAACCATTAAGAAGTGGTTAAAATCAATCCTGTGTGCAGTTACTGAGAGGAAGCAGGCCCAAACGTCAATAAATCTGGATCTGTTTGAAGCAAACGTCACTAAATCTTAGTCTTGACTGCTCTCTGGTAATGTCAAGAGCTGTTCTGTAAGATGAATTTGAGGGGAGGATGAAAAAGGTACCATATTAAACCACAGCACTGATAAGTTTAGTTAAGAGGCTGAAGATGTGTCCTTGCAGTGACATTCAGTGGCCGATATTTGTTTCCCTTTAAATAATATGCTGTACATCTATGAGAATGATGGCTTGGTGTTTGTGACATTGCATCTTCACCAAGGTTACTGGCTCCAGGACAAGCAGTCTCTCCTCTCTTTCTCTCTCACACCCTGTCAATAAATATCCACTTGTCTGAGGAAGTGAGATACAGATTTTACAGCTGACACCAAAGCATCTTCATTTCCAGAAGCAATGAGTTTCAACACATATGAACGTGAAGCATGTGGGGGGGGGGAAGGAATTAAAGGGATACATCTTTCAAGTCTTTTTCATAAGAAAGCGGTTGCCCCTTCCATGGCAAAACCCAAGATTTAGCAACAGCATAGTGTTTAAACTCTTCTAGCAAAAACTTAAATACATATCATCTCAATTAATTTAATGAATTCCATCTCAAAGCTTTGTTTTGTTTTGTGTTTTAAAAATCTAGTAAACTTTTAAAATGTAGGATTTTTTTTCCACAGAAAATCATATGCAACTGGGTTTTTTGCTTTTTAAATGGATATATAAAATGTGTGTATCTATATCTATAGATATGAATATATATAGATAGATATGTCATTATGTCACTATCTTTTCTCTAGAGACAGAGACCAAACTTCTTTACTCTTCCAAAATACATAAACACTCATATAAAAAGCATCCCCCAAATGGAAATAGTTCTAAAAATAACACATTTATTCAAATCCAAGATGGGAGTTTTATTCCCGATTTAACATGCAGGGGGGAACCCCTTGTCTGGGATTTGAATATACGGCAGTGGAAGAAAAGGCAACACCTGTGGCTCCAGCTCCATCTCCATCCCCATCTTAGCTAATGCCGCCTTCTCCCCACTCCAGGGCCTCAGCCCCTCTGCCTTCCCCCCACTACCACCTTGGCTCCTATGCCTGCCCCTCTGCCATTTCAGCCCCTTTTCCTCCTGCAGCTTTCCTCCATATCCCCCCTCCCCCTCCCTTTGCTACTTATCCTTGCTGTAGGCTCCAGCCCTGCTATAGGCTGCATGGAGCATAACCCCAGCCCAACTTGGTAGCAGTGGTGGCAGTGGGAGCTCCAGCCAGGCCCTGGGACCAGATTGGGACCATGTTCTGGGCCCCCAGGCTGGAACAGGACTAGAGCCTGCTGGAATGCAGCAGGAGGAGTGGGGGGCAGAGGTCTTTTTATCATAGAATCATAGAAGTAGGGTCGGAAGGGACCTTGTAGATCTTCAAGTCCGAACCCACACCTGGGCAGGAGAAAAACTGGGCTCAAATGACTCCAGCCAGGTAGGCATCAAGCCTCTTCTTAAAGACCCCTAGGGTAGGAGCCAGCACCACTTCTCTTGGAAGTTGGTTCCAGATCCTAGCCACCCTGACTGTGAAGTAGTTCTTTAGTATCAAGCTGTGTTTAATTGGAGTTACATATTCATCTAATACTTTTATTTTTAATCTATGTTCTGTGGTATCATAAACTTAATGACATTTTATGTGTCTTTCAGGCAGAATTTTTGTAAATTCTTATTAAAATAAAACCTATAATAAAAATTTATACCTGTTCATTTCCACAGCCAGTTTGTATTTAGTTTGTAGCAAATTGGGGAGGCACAGTGAACCCAACTTTCTTCTCGTTTTCGTATATAGGATAAAGCCCAAAAAGCTTCTGAGCATTGGCCCTGAACCAAGTCCTGATTTTATGGCACTGGCAGTAGTCATTCTAGACCACCAGCACCAAAGATCGACTGAGTGCATCAAATAATTTCCCAGGTGTTTAGGGGCCTACTTGTGTCAGGAGGACAGGCAGCAGCCATCCATCCATACTCCCATGAGGTCATGGCTAGCCATCATAAGGACAGATATGTAGCTGGGTTTACAATATTTTTTCCAGTGGGGAGAATCTTGTTTCCTCAAGCTTTTGTACTGATAGATTTAGAGATGCATATGACTATATTGCATACTAGTAATGCCAGGAGCATAATGAAGCCGTGTTGTACACACTAGCTATTAATACAATATGTAGGTATGCCCACTGTTTGTGAGCTCAGTATACTGATGGATTTTTAATTTTAACAAAGGATTGTTAATTATCTAAAATGTCATATGGTGTGAACAAACATGTATATTGCCCATGAATACCACCAGTATCTCTGTGTGGGTCAGTTGCATGCTTGTGTTCTATGTAAGTATCAAGTCTTGAGTCTTTTTACTAAGCTAATAAATTTTGCTGCTTCTATTGCACTGCTATGGAAGAAATTTCTCTGAGAAGTAAGCTTTTATTTTTCCCAATAAAATGTCACTGTCTATTTTCAGTGTATTGAATGTATTTGCAGAGCTGGTGTGATAGTGAATGATAGGACACTATCTCTATTGTGTGTTAACCCTATACAGTTGCATCACATGTATTTGTAAAGATGAAGTTAGGTTATTTAGGCAATTGTTTATATCCAACATGTTACATAAATAAATAGCTTAAGGGCTACCCTGATTAAAATCCCCCAATGTGCTTTTTTCCCAACTCCCAATTTAAACAAGCTACGTTTATTCTTGCAAAACCTGGGATATATCTCATCCCAAACTGCGTGTCACTGAAGGCTCTAGGTTAGCTGCCTTAGTGACTTCTACTCTTCCTTAAGGTCTTAGTAGGTGGCGTGCTTTCTCACTTATTTGGATCAGAATCTTAGTAGTAAGAGTTATCCCAGAGACTCTGAAATGGAATTGAAAAATTAGGAGTTCCTTGCATGTTAGGGTATAGTGGTTTTCTCTCTTGGATGCCCATGTGTTGCTTAGACACGGCTTTAAATTGAGGGACAAAGCAAAATAAGTGAATTTGAAGTATTGTAAAGGTGTAAAACTTTTAAAGCTGATATTTAGTATGTCCTATTATAAACCAGGCATGCTCAAACCTGGGTCCAGGTCCAGCCCGCGGTACTATATCATCTGGCCTGCACAGCTCCCTTCATGTCCAGAGATTTGGCAGTGAGGATGTGGTGGTATCACTCCCCTGCTGCTGAATTTTCAGACGCTTGGGGAGCTCTGGGTCCTGTGCTCATCCCAACATGTGGGGTTGGCTGGGAGCAAGGCCTGGCCCTAATCCCCATCTAGCCTGAAGACCAGCCCTGCACTGCTCATCTGGCTTGTGAGGCCAAAAGCTGGAACTCCACTGTTATAAACTGTAAATATATAAATATCAAAATAATTAGCACAGCAATAGGAGTGTTATTTGTTAAGAAATGTGAAGTATTGTACCCGAGTAACTTGAATGTTTTTGGTTTTGACATTTGTTCATGATTTTTTACACTAAGGTACTGCAATTTTATTCTGTGATCCTGAGTTTTATACAATTACTGGTAAGAGGCTTTGCCTAGATTCAGAAAAAAATCTCATGAATGAGGTAATGTGGGAATCAGTTTTAAGGAATTTATAATCTTTTTGAACTTTTCAGAATACTTTGGTTAGTTAATATGGAGCTAGTAATAAAAAAAAAAAAAAATCTAATGTGCATGACCATCCCTATTACAGGTAACAAGATGTTTTTGTAAAACAAAACGTGCTTACATTTTGGAGATTGTTGTATGAAGAGTAAAATTATAGCATTTGCATTTGTCCTGGTTGCCAACTAAGGCCACACAGAGACATTCACTTTCTTCTGTGAGAATTGCTGCTGTCAGGAGAAACTGTGGATGGTTCAGGCTTTTTCTCCCAAAGTAAAAATGGCCACTCCAAGGGAAAAATAACCTGGGAATAACCAGTGTTAAAGCTCCCCTGTGGAAACTCTTCTGGGAGTAAGAATGTCTGTACATGTTCTTTTCTGAGAGAAGCCACAGCACGGTTCTCAAGCATCTTGGGGTACTTTGCTTCCTTTCCCTTCTCCAGGGCTAGGGACAGTCTGAGCCTGAATTGATTCAGTCTTTGCAGGTTAGTTTAACTTAGCTAGGCTAAATCAGTTTTGTAACCAGACAGACATCTCAGAAATGCAAGCACATGCCTGTAGTGGCTCAGGCTAGAAGCTGGAGGGCACTAGAATAGCCCTCCCTTCCCTTGCATGGGGCTGAGCTGAGAGGGGCATGGCCAGGCCCTGACAGGACACTGTGGTTAGGGAGGGGTCCCCCCCTTGATAACAGAGCATTTATCAGCTCTGTTATCAGCATTTAAAAACCCATCAGAAAACAAAGACTCGCTCATTACAAGCTCTTCTTAAACAGCTTTTTCCAAAGGAAAATGCATAACAACCTTTGGCTTCTTTACTATTCATTTCATCCAAGAAGAGCACACACCAACTGCAGATGCTTCCTCATCCTGATGAAGGGTTTTTAAACCCAAAAGCTTGCTAAGAATTTTTTTTTCCAACTATTTAGTTGGTCTAATATAAAATATCAGATTTACCTGAAGAACCTTTGTCTGCCTTTTCCAAAGGAAGGAATTACCATCTGAGCAGTGGATTACCTCCAAGAAGCCCTAAGTGGACACAGTCCTATCTGCCTTACACAGCATTAGCTAGCATACTGCATTCTAGCTACAGTCCGTGCTGTGGGAGAGAAGAGGAAGGGCAGCAAGTGGGGGGGCACATGGGGAAGCCAACAAGTGGGGGGGCACATGAAGAAGGGCAGCAAGTGGGAGGGAGCACATGAGGAAGCAGCAAGTGGCGGGGGGGCAGCCTGCTGTGCCTGCAAGTCTCTGTGGGAGCTCTAGCCAGGGGGCGGAGGGGAGGGGCCAGCTCTGCTGTGAATCAGAGAGCCCTGCCCAGCTCAGAGACCATGCTGGGATGCTGGTGGTGTCTCATTTAGCTTAAACCAGCAAAGGGTCTGGGACATAAACCAGTTTGACCCAAATCAGTTAAGTCTAACCAGGCTTATCTCAAACCAGTATCAGCCATTTTCAAACTGTTTTTTGTGCACTGAACGTCTGTTCTGTTACAGGTTTAAACCAGTTTCTGATCACTTAAACAGATTTACGTGTAATGTCTGTCTCTAGCCCAGGGGACAACATGCCACCTATTGGATTCTACTGTTTTACCCAGCAGGGAGCAAAACATGCCTTCCTCACAATCTCCACAGTATGCTCCACACTGCTGCCATCTGCCTCCAGGCAGATTGAGGGGGAGTCTGAAGAGCATGCTGAGATGTGTGCATAGGGGCTCCCTTGCTACTCAGTGTTAGCACTGCAAGTTCTGTGGTCTTCAAGTGTTCAGCATTCCAATGTTTGTTCAGGCATCTCTGGGCAAGTTTTTTGTTTTGTTGTGTTTTTTGATTTTTTACCAGGAAAACAAATCTTGAAGTATTCTCTCAGATTATGGAGCAGTCTAAATTTCATTTTTACAGATGGAAGAAAAATATTCTAATTTTTACTACATAATTTTTCAGCCTAGGGAATAGAAATTTGAAATTGGCCACGCAAAATGTTTCTTAGGACCTTTCTAAGTATTTTGGAGGCATGGCAAAATTTTCTTCAGGCTTTGGCTGAGTTGAGAGCCTAGAAGAATGCAAGTCAGTTTCTGCTGAGAAAGGTACCTAATGGAACAAGTTTAGGATTTTACTACAACTCATATATGTGGAATGGCAAAATTGAGTTTGCATTGAGAAGTTTAATTTAGATTCCCACATTGGTTTGTTTCACATTGCATTTCTTTCTTTTTAATATATATATATTTTTTCTACATGAAACATACAGATTTATTTTTATTCCTATTCAAATTAACACACATGAACAAGGTATTGACAACAAAGATGGATATGCATGCTGCACTTCAATTCTTTTAATGTATTTTAATAAACCAACTTTTGCTTTTAAATATATTTTTCTGTCTCATTCATGGATATAATCTTTGTCTTAAAATATCAAGTATTATATTGGAAAGTAACTATACAAAAATGGCACCTTCTTCCTCCACAGGTCCTCTCTCTGGTGTATTCAGAATTGCATCGGTTGATTTCAGTAAAAAACAAACAAAAACTGAAGCTTTTTTTATTGCTTTTTATTCCCATTAGTAGTACAGCTCTAAGGAGTGAGAATTGAATTCTCTTTTGCCTTATGCATCAGCAGAATTGTTCGGTGGTTCCAACTGCAGGATCAGCCTGCATCCTCTGTATATACCTTTGTAACCTGAGCTTGAAGTTGTCTTAAAAATAGATACAGGCAGTCCTCAGACTTATGACACAGTTGGTTCCTGAAAACCACGTTGCATGTCAAAACGTTGCAACTCGGAACCAATTTTCCCATAAGAACAATGTTACAAATGGGGGATTGATTCCATTACCACAGCTGCATCCATCTGTTAAGTCTGTTGCGGTGGGGGGCAGGAAGGGGCCTGGTGGGGCAGATTGATGCCCAGCAGTGAGGGAAGGATTGGGGCTCGGACTGGGACAAGGGTTGCCCAGACAGAGTGGGGGAGCATGAGATTCGGGGAAAGGGTGGGGCAGCTGCTGCCACTGTGTGCTGCTGGTCCGGGAGGGCATGGGGAGGGGGCATGTGCCCCCAGGTCTGCATGGGATGGGTGGGGGTGGGGCTGCACTGCGCTGCACTCTGGGGGGGGTGTGGAGGCATTGAGAGTGAAGGGTCTGCCCTGCTGCCGCTCACTCAACTAGGGCAGGGGGGCACAGGA
Source organism: Gavialis gangeticus (assembly GCF_001723915.1). Taxonomy (NCBI): domain Eukaryota; kingdom Metazoa; phylum Chordata; order Crocodylia; family Gavialidae; genus Gavialis; species Gavialis gangeticus. The sequence continues at coordinate 22,231,695 of NW_017728994.1, read as the reverse complement.
TGCAGGTGCAGCTCACTCTGGGTGGGCACAGCAGTGCTGGGAGCAGGGGCTATGCCCTTCTGCTGCTCCCAGTGCCTTCTGCCTGGAGTGCAGCCCCAGCCCTGGCCACCCCACACAGATCTAGGGGCACCCCCCCATGCCCTCTCAAACCCACAGCGCACAGCTACAGGAGCCACCCCACACCCCTCCACCCCAACTGGGCAGCTTATCCCAGCCCCAGCCATAATTCTTCTCTGGCTGCGGGGGTGCTGTTCTGACCCCCATTCCCCTTCCCTTCCCCCTTCCCCCGCCAACAGATAGATGCAGCTGTGTTGAGCATTGTAAAGGTGAAATCCACATTGGAACCTAGAAACAGTGTCAATTTACAAATGTCATAAATGCTGTTTGTCATAGCTTGAAAAGTCATAAGTCAAGGACTGCCTGTAATGGAGCTGAATGGGTGTAACTGCATGCAGAACATAGCCCACAATTGCTTTGTTAGTGATATTGATGCCAGACATGCTAGTGCACAATACAGAACAGAGCTGAATCTGCAGATCCCAACTTGGGTTTACAAAGGTATTCATTGTTAGAGAACCATGATTGTACTGTAAAATGAATGATGACCACAAGGAAGTTTAATATGCTTTTCACAACAATTTCAGAACAGGTTTAGGAAAGCTTCATATTTATTATTGGTTTTATCAAACATTTAAAAATTTCACATGATTTGATTTCTTTGGCACTTACATCCCTGTTAGACTAAAACATTACTAATACCACATTACTTTCTTTTTTATGGAAAAAGTTCCTCCCAATTAAGTGTTAATTTTCATACAACCACTGTTGATTTTGGACAGAGAAAGCAAGATATAGTGCCTTATCTGCAAGGGTTAAGCTAGTGCAGAACTTTGCACCTCACAATCTGCAGGCTACACAAGTCCCACAAGAGGTAAAATCACAGCCCCTGGGTTCCCACCTGGCTGCTATTTCTCTTGTTGCTCTAACTGAAACAGCATCCTGCATCTCCAGCACCTTGTTCTGTACCTGCCCCAAGGGGAGGTGCAGAATGACATAACATAGGGCACTCAGGATGAGGCTGCGGCTGTATGGGTATGTGATATGGAGGGATCCTTGGGGGGTGGGGGGGGCTGGCTACAATGGTGGAGGGAGGTGTTAGGCAATGCCTTGGGCCCCATACTCACTGGTGCAGCCAATCACCAGCTGGTGCAGCTGGAGTACTGCGTCCAGTTCTGTGCGCCCCATTTCAGGAGGGATGTGGACAACATTGAAAGGGTCCAGAGGAGGGCCACCCACATGATCCGGGGACTACAGGGCAGACCCTACATTGAAAGACTGCGGGACCTAAACCTGTTCAGCCTTCACAAGAGAAGGCTGAGGGGGGACCTGGTGACTGTCTATAAACTCACTAGGGGAGACCGGAAGGGTTTAGGGGAAACACTGTTTCCCCTAGCGCCCCCTGGCATGACAAGGAACAATGGACACAAATTATTAGAGAGTAGATTTAGATTAGACATCCACAAGAACTACTTCACAGTTAGGGAGGGTAGGAGCTGGAACCAACTTCCCAGGGAAGTGGTGCTGGCTCCTACCCTGGGGATCTTTAAGAAGAGGCTTGATGACTACCTGGCTGGACTCATTTGAGTCCAGTCTTTTCTCCTGCCCAGGCTGGGGTCGGACTTGAAGATCTACAAGGTCCCTTCCGACCCTACTTCTATGATTCTATGATCGCTTAGAAGCTGTATAGTCATGGACTAGTGTTTGAACCTAGAAGAGCAGTGTAGCACTTGCAATGTTCTCTCTAACTTAGATAACGTGTCTGTGCAGAAACACTACAGAAGATTAAATATACTGGATACATCTACACAAGATCCTGTTGTGCAATCATTACTGCACATTTATTTAGTACTTGTATTAGCAAGTATTGAATAAATGCACAATAACCAAAGTTACTGCACAGTAGCACTGGCAAACGTGTTTTAGGTGACACTACTGTGCAGTAGCCTAATAATACCGTCCAGTAGCATATTAGCAGTGTCTGTGATGTGATGTGCTACTATGCATTATTTTTTGGCTACTGTGCAGTCAACATCTCATGTAGATGTGCCTAGTGATTGATAAATATTGGCAGAGAGCAAAGAAAATAACTAGTACAAGGGGTCATTTTGACAGCTTATGGTTTCTAATAAGTACATTGTATTAAAATTAATTGCTCAGTTTCTGCTGCTGTTTTACAATAATGACCAAGTTTGCTGCAGATGTTACTCTGAGTTAATTTCCTGATGCGTAATTTTCTGTTTATAAGTAAATGGCAAATGAGAGGAGAAATTCCCTTTGAATGTATGGCATTTTAATTGACTTCCCAGGGTAAATTTTCACATTGGTGCATGGGGAGTTCCGTTCATAGTTTCCATTTACAGTAAGATTTATTGTTACCTCCCTGTGCACCACTTAGAACATTCATCCCTGCTGTATCTAGAGCCCTTGATCATTTACCTACTTATTGGTATAATATTACATTCGTGGTTTGCAAAAGAATATGATGCCATAATAATTGCTATATTTCATGTAAATGGTATCAAAACATTGTCTGGCTATCTATCTATTTGTTTACTAAAATTTGTTATGAAAAAGAGCATCCAAAGAAATGTAACAATGTCATGAAAACATAATATAACTTATGGTTACAGTATTACTGAATTATTCCTGTTAATTATAATAAGTATTTTTAGTCATTGATATATGTAGCCACTAAAACATTGCATTTATCAGCTGGGTGTTTTTTCCCTTTAATTTTGATGTTGCCAGTGTACATTTAATCTCAATTTATTTCAACTAGTCATTGTTATATAAAGCCTAATGCATGGAAACACAATATTTATCCCAGCAGCTGTTAAAAATCTGTGGATATGGATTAATGTCAGCTTCTAAATGTGTAGTGCTTTAGCTAATTCCATCCAAGGACAGATGATATCATCCACTAGGAAGGAATATATTAAAAACTGTCAGCCAGAAGGTAGTAAAAGTAGGTGATATGTTATAAGGAGGACTAAAAGGTCATTCAAAGAAGAGATATTGCTAATAAGTCAATTAAAATTTTCAAGTTGACATTTTACAAATTTCTGTGTAAGCCCTAAAACATTTTCAATGCTAGCTAAATTCACATCCAAGACTGGAAAAACAGAGGTCATGTAAGGTCTGTGTAGTTCCTACTTGAAATGAGTAAATTGGGAACAAACTGGTCTGGGATAAGTCATGTGACTGGAGCATTGTAAATTAAGACCAATAGTATGGCTGGATCAATGTTATGTGCATTGCTGTTTGGTGTGATTTTTCTCTTCATGGAAAAAAGTATTTGTTTATGCAAATAAGAGCAAGATTTTTGCAAATTTGCTAGCCTTAGGTTGATTGTAAAATATCTACCTATTCTTCCTGAGAATCTCAGGTACAGATTCAATGTACCCTCTATTGTTGATAAATCCAATAGCTGAAAATATATATAATGCCAATAGAGAGGAGTACATGGATTGGAACTATGGCTGTCTTCAGAACTGCAGTTCTGGCTATTTTTCTTTTCTATTTTGCTTAGTTAGAATTTTTTTTAAGACTGATTTTGCATAGGGTAGTTAAGTTTGTTAAATGGTTTCTAACTATTCTTTGATAATAATGGGGGAAAGGTATTATCCCTTAGAAGGCTCTTAGCTGTCATATTATTTTGGGTAGTTCAAAGAAGGCAGATATTTTTACTTATCTTTCAAGAGGATTTACTGTTTTGCTGAAGAACACACCCTATTTTATAAATTTCATGGCCGTTAGGTCTGGAGGGACCTCATGAGATAATTGGATTCAGCCCCCTGCCCAAGGAGCAGGAAGTCAGCTGGGGTCAGATCACCCCAGCAAGATAAGCATCCAAGAGTTTCTTAAAGGTATCCAGAGTAGGTGCTTGCACCACTTCTTGGGGGGAGTCTATTCCAGACTGGAGATTTGGATGGTAAAGAAGCTTTTCCTTATGTCCAGTCTAACACGGTCTTCCAGTGGTTTGTGAC
>NW_017728994.1:22222365-22222649 GCF_001723915.1 Gavialis gangeticus | reverse complement strand
GGGGAGTCTATTCCAGACTGGAGATTTGGATGGTAAAGAAGCTTTTCCTTATGTCCAGTCTAACACGGTCTTCCAGTGGTTTGTGACCGTTAGACCTTACCTTCCTTGGGGTGCCCTGGTGAAAAGACGTTCCCCCAGTTCCTGATGCAGACCCCTTATAGGCTGCCACCAAGTCACCCCCAAGCCTTTGCTTCTCCGTGCATCTCAGCCTCTCTTCATAAAGCCTGTTCTCTTGACCTCTAATCCATGTGTGTGGCTCTCCTCTGGACTCTCTCAAGCTTCTC
>NW_017728994.1:22216643-22222245 GCF_001723915.1 Gavialis gangeticus | reverse complement strand
GCAAGCCAGAGTTTTATTTGCTTTGCTGGCTGCAGCATCACCTTGGTAGCTCATGTTCATCTTGTGGTCAATCATGACACTCAAGTCCCTTTCGGTTGTGGTGCTAGTGAGTAGCACTGCCGAACCTATAAATATGATGAGGGGGAGCATCTTACATTTCTCCGTGTTGAATATCTTCAGGTTTTGATCTGCCCGCCTTGCTAGCTTGTCCAGGTCAGCCTGGATTGCCAGCCTATTCTCTAGCATGACCACACTTCCCCATAATTTGGTGTCGTCCACAAACAAGAAGAAAGTTGATGAGGAGAAAGTTTTTGGTTTGTAGGTCTTGTTCTTTAGCCAGCTAGTGAATGATAACCAAAGTTAGCAAGATCTAAATTTGACATGTTTTTGGCAACCCTGCCTGAGAGGCATGGAAATAATGTTTAATACCAGACATATATTTAAAAGTTTAAGTAACTATTTCAGCACATCAACACAAAAAGAATCATTAGAAAATGAAAGCTGTACAGGGTACTTAGAGCCTCTCTATTAACTGCATCTCTGACTGCTTGTCTATTAACCAAAGTCTGCTATTTAATTCTATTTTATAATGCTGGAAAAGCATTTGACTTCAATAGAATGTATCACATGCTGCACACACACAGACACTGTGTGTGTATGTGTGTATGAAATAAGCACATTCATAGCCACTGTACATGTAGATATGCACATGTATATTAAAAAAAACCCACAATATTATTTCACCTTTTTATCCACTAATCTGGTATGATTAGATTGGCCCTGCTTGCTTGGCTTGACAGGCAGGCCGTGACATCAATCAAACTTTCTGCCATTCATGATGCTTCCACTGTACCAGTGAGAGTCCTGACAGGTTTCTTTCCAGTGGGATAGTGATAGCATCAAGATGTTGGCTTCCAGCAAGGGGAGAAAAAGTTTGTGTGTGTGTGTATTTAACTCACGCGCTTAGATGATCCATAGTTCTTTGAAACTGGGCCTCACAAATACACTCAAAATAGAGTTGGAGTTTTTTCTGTAAATTAATAAATTATTAGGAAAATAATATGTTCAACTTATAATATTTTCATGAAACTTATAATAAAGTTCCTTTTGTTTTCCATTGTGCCCTATTGCACATTTACTGCAACATTACTATAAATAATACTACTAATAACAAAAACAAAAAAATCTTGTCCTGTCTGCAAAGTACTGTGAAATCAAAACAAGATTTGGCTTAAGAAAACCATCCCTCAGTACCTTCAAGGAAACTAAGTTTAATTCTGCTACATAGTATATTGTAAGGTTATTTCTGCTATGTAGTACATAGGTGATGCACAAGTGCTGTCAGTGGGGGGGCCACAACTCTGCACCGCTGCCACAGTGAGGGAACACAACTCTTCCCTGCCATAGCCCCTGCCACCACACTGCTGCTGCTAGACTTTAGGTGCAGCCAGGCTGTAGCCCCATGCTCTGCTTTTGGCATGGAACTGCTGCCTGGCCCAGGCTGCAGCCAACCCATGCCTCTGCTGTTGGTGTAGAAATCTGGGTGGGGAGGAGGCATGTGTCCTCCTTTGCAACCCAATGCATCACCAATGATTAACATAGATTTTCATGGTATGTTGTAGTATTATTAAGTCTGTTAAAAAAAAAAAAAAATACTGATTATGTAGGCCCTGCTGTGCCCCAGTTAGCTGTGAGAAGAGTAGGGAGAAAAGTTCATAAAACTTGTCTTGTACTTGGTCTAAATGCTAATGCCAGGGATTGAAGGAGAAAGGGTGAGAATCTAATTCAAAACCATACATTTTTCCTCATTGTGCTGGTAAAGTGCACATGCACAGCAGTCCTGTGCCCCATGAAATGTCATCTGGTTGCATAGTTCTGTTATCTCCTTCCTGATAGATCTTGCTCCACCACACATTACTGAGAATGGAAGGGCCTCTGAGAGAACATGTAATTCAGCGTAGGAGTACTTTGAGATGCTGTGGAATTCCAGGAACATGGCAAACATGTTTCCAACCCCATTCTGTCTACAGCTCCTGGGCATGTTCTCAGAGCCCAATGATTTAGTGGATATAACCAAATCTCCTCTTGTTTCCACTGAACCTGAAGGCAACTCAGCATGCATAAGTGTGTCTGAACATGCACCATATTTAAGAGCTCCCATTGACTATGCAAGTGATTACATAGGCAGCTGCCTGACTCCCTTACCACTTTTTCTTTGGAGAGCCAGAGTATTCAGATGTTGAAGATGTTCCAAGTTTCCTCTGGCATGTGAATTGTTACTCTGGTGATGATGTGCAAATGAATGCAGCTTGAAGGTTTAGTAGTTTATGCATAGTTTTAATCTGGTAGCTTATGAAGTTTGAATATATTTTGAGCTCCAGTTGTAGGTAACTACTTACAATTGCTGAAAAGTTTCGTGTTGTGCTTAAGTTGCTGTAGTTATGCCGAAGGGTCATTTTATTTTTTACCAACAGCTGTAGTAATAGCTGTGGGTTGAGAATGCTTTTCTGTGGCTTAGTGAAATTTCAGCTGAATGTTTTCTTCACAGTATTTTTTGGGTGGATGGCGGAGTTCTATTTTGTCAGTTTGTTCAAAATAGATAAATCAGAAGGGGGGGGGGGGGGGTTGTTGATATATAAGGCAGTGTTTTTACATGGGTGTAATCCAGTGGTTGCTGATGAACAATTTTAACACTGCCATTTAACCTTCATGGCAAACCTAACTTGCTTTTTGAGCTTGCCATTCAAATCCTTAGGATTCCTTTTCATTGTAAAGCTGTAGACCCTGATTGCAAATCAATAAACAGATGATAAATAAACTACAAACATTATTTATGGGAGTCTTAGCATTAAAATAATCAAAACCAGTCTGATGTGTAAACTTACGCACGTTTAAATGTTTGGCAGCATGGGGGCCTTAATGAACTGCTTATTTTCAGTTTTGTGTCACATGTTTTGTCCATAAAAGTATGGTGAGAGCTGTTTTGGCTCCAGTTTTTAGACTCAGTTTGGCCTTTATCTTAAACAGAAAACTAACTTCTATTGTCATGGCTTAATCTAAAAAGCTCTGTAGGAAAGCACCTCTGTTCCAAGATTTTTAAGCAACTAATGCTTTTGAAAAAAAATTAGCTCAGGGAAGAGAAGTTGAAGTAGGCTATATAAGTACTGAGGGTTAGAAGTTAGATACTTTATTGTTGAGAACTACAAGGCCATGTGGACTTACGAGGGGAGAAAAAATATTTAAATATACTATTTGGGCATCAAAACAGCAATACTTCCTTAGACTGATGCATTGTTATAGATTTAAGACCAAATCTAAAACAGGACTTAAGTACCTAGAAGTGAAATGCTTGAGGATCTACAATTTAGGTGTTTGGCTACAAAAAATTCCCGTGTTAAGCATGCTATGAGGTTAGAAGGTCATTAGTGCTTAAGCAGAGGGAGTGAGTTTTTGGGAGTGAGTTTTTGCCTAGTTTTTGGACTTTATATATCAGTCAGCTCAATGTGATCTAGGTGGTGAGCTGCAAAGTCTTATCAAGACTAGAACAAGTTTTGGAATGCACAGAAGCACCAAGGCTAGGGACAGACATTACACATAAACCAGTTTAAGTGATCAGAAACTGGTTTAAACCCATAACAGAACAGATGTTCAGTGTACATAAACCAGTTTGAAAATGGCTGAAACTGGTTTGAGATAAATCTAGCTGAATGTAGTATCAAACTTAACTGATTTGGGTCTGCAACATCTGTCCTAGACCCCTTCCTGGTTTAACTTAAACCAGAGTCCCTGCCCTGGGCAGGGCTTTCTGCTCCAGAGCAGGGCTGGCCCTGCCTCCCTGCTCTCTGGCTGGAGCTCTGGCAGAGACTTCAGGCACAGCAGTATCTGCCTGGCTTCCTTTGCCCCCCTCCCCCTCCCTTCTCAAGCAGGGATTCCCCTCCTTCCCTCTCCCACAGGAGGGACTGTAGCCAGCATGTGGTGTGCTAGCTAACACTGTCCCTTACACAGACACTTGCTACCCCCAGCCCTGCACAGGCTGGACCCCGCACACCCCTAGGGAGGGCTCTGGGGCTACCACACACCTGCTCCCCCACCTGGTGGCTGTGGCACCAGTGCCAGCAGGTATGCAGGGCTGTGCAGAGCTGTGGCTCTGCTGCAGGCATAGTGGGCAGTGATGTGGCTCTGAGTGACCCGGGCTCCATAGATGCTGAATGGACACAGCCCAGCCCATCCAAGGCCATGCATAAACTGTGGGGGCCAGGTGGGTGAGGCAGGCATGTGGCAGTCCCCACTTGAGTCCCTCTACAAACCCATCCACATGTGGGGAATGGCAGGTGGGATGTCCCATAAACCCCAACATCCCCCTCCAGTCCCCATAACCCCCCTGACATTCCCCTCCACTCCCAACACTCCCTGGCATTCCCTGCCACTCCCCATAACCTCAAACAATCCCTTCCACTCTGTGCCCCCCAACCTCCCACTGTCACTCATGCCCAATCACACCCACCCACACCTATAACCCCCCACCCCATGTCCCTAACTTACTCTTGACAGCGCCATGGGCAGCAGGAGCACCATAAATGCTCTGACCAGAAACCAGACTGGCTCTCCTGGAGGACTGACTCCTAGATTGCCTCCTGGCATGGTTCACTGTTTCCCGGTGTGGTTTTTCTTTTTTGACCCCTGGATCTCCAGGGATCTTATTTTTCCCCCATGCTGCAAACTTGCAGTTTCGGCAACATTTTCACTCCTGCATGTGCCTCCTGCAGCATCTCAAAGGGCTTTGAGATGCTGTAAGAAGCATGTGCACGCCCATGTGCCCAGGGTGTTCATATAGCAACCTGCAGTGTCAGAAACATTGTGACCTATTGTGCTCTTTCTTAGTTCTTTGCAACAGAATTACACTATTATTTTTCCTCAGTCCACAAAAACAAGTGAAAGCTTAAGAGCTGGTATTTTCTGAGAGGGTGTAGGGCCTCAAAAGGTTAAAAAACCACTGGTCTAAACCAACATACAGAATTCTATAGCAATGATAGCTTTATTTTAATAACTTCTATACAGTATTTTTTTCAGATGATACTTCTTTTTAAATTCTGTATTTAAATTAAATTTTTATTTAATACCATGTTTAACTTCTGTTAAATTTGACTGAACTTGAAGGGACGAGGAAATGGAGGATAGGAGGTTCCATTCTTATAATGGCTTCCAATCCCTTAATGTAAAATTGCCTGGATTTTCTAGTGTGAATGTCTAGATTTGTGTGCGTTTTTCTTTATCCTCTCATCCTAGCATGATTTTTCTTAAAGTGGGCTTCAAAAATAGGTAGAACCATTGTCTGGATCTCATGAAGCAAATCCTTTGTTATTCTGTGTATTTGGCAATGACCAGTAGAGCTCCTGATTTGAATAGATTGATATTAGGGCTGTGCAAAGCTTCAGTCTGTGATTCGATTTGGCAGAGATTTGGCCTGATTCAGTGGCCAAATCACTGAATCTGAATCAAATCAGAGGACCCTTTAATCTCTCAGACTCAAATTGGAAACCTTCCGAATTGATTTGGGGAGATTCGGACATAAAGACAGCTTTAAATGTTTTTTTTACATACC
>NW_017728994.1:22206663-22216349 GCF_001723915.1 Gavialis gangeticus | reverse complement strand
TACATACCTCTTAGTAGCAGGGGCTTGTGAGTGCTGCAATGCTGGGGCGCATGGAGTGTCCCACAGAAGCACAGGGGGGGCGCTCCCCAGTATGCTCAGCTGCAGACCTGGAAGTGGACCAGAAGCGCTTCCAGTCCACTTCTGGATCTGCCAGGAAGTGTGTGTGGGGGGGCCCCCCCAGATCCTCACTGGCTCAGTGACTGATGCATCCTGGGTCTGGGGGAGAACCTGGGGTACCCCTGCGACTGATTGCTGAGTTGGGGAGGCACAGGGGCCCCTAGTGCGCTGCTTGGCAGACCCAGAAGTGGACCAGAAGTTCTTCCGGTCCACTTCCAGGTTCACCTTCGGCACATGGAGGGCCCCCCACACTCCTGTGGGATGCTCCATGTGCCCCGGCATTGCAGCGCTAACGAGCTATGCCTGCTACCTCAAAGTATGTAGAAAAATTTTTTTAAAGCTGTGGCTGTCTGAATCGCTGATTCTCTGAATCAGCATTGACTCTTCAGATTCGGATTCTGCTAAATTGAATCAGGGACAGCCTACTCCAGTCGGAAAATGGGAAGCTTCACCAAAGAGGACTGCTTGGCACTTGCACGTGTAGGGAGTAGTCCAGAAAAGCCAAGGCACAAACCAAACTCAGGCTAGCTTTGGACAAGAAAAAATCCTTCTTCAGATATATGGGAAGTTGAAAAAAGAATAAAGATTGCATTGGGCCCCTGCGGAATCAAATGGGGCAGCTGACATCCAATGCTCAAGAGAAGGCTAATCTAAATGACTTTTTTGCATCAGTTTTTCACCCTGCCAAGGGAATCACTCTGTCAGAAAGGACATAAACCAGCCTGGGAGCGGGTGGCAAGTCCAAAATCGATGTGGATCAGGTGAAGGAACACCTTGAGAATCTGGATATTCACAAGTCCACGGGCCCTGATGGAATGCACCTGAGTGTCTTGAAGGAGCTGGTAGACATCATTGCATCCCCCTTGGCAAAGATATTTGAAAATTCGTGGTGCTCAAGTGAGGTCCTGGAAGCCTGGAAAAGGACTAACATGGTCCCTATCTTCAAGAAAGGGAGGAGAGATGACCCAAGGGATTGTAGACCAATCAGTCTGATGTCCATGCCTGGAAAAATCCTAGAGAAAATTGTCAAGGGATCCATCAACACCAGAATAATGGAAGGCAAGCTTCTGAAGCCCAGCCAACACGATTTTGTGACTGGCAGGTCTTGCCTGACCAACCTCATCTCCTTCTATGACCAGATGACATGAGCCCTGGACAAGGGAGATGATGTGGATGTCATATATCTGGATTTTAAGAAAACCTTTGACCTAGTTCCCTATGATGTCCTCATGGCTAAGCTGGGGAACTGTGGCCTTGATCACCTTACAATTCCGATGGCTAGGTAACTCGCTACAGGGTTGGACCCAAAGAGTATTAGTTGATGGGACTAAATCAACGTTGCACAGGGTGAGCAGTGGAGTCCCTCAGGGCTCGGTACTTAGGCCAGTACTCTTTAACATCTTCATTAACGATCTGGAGTTGGGAATCGGATGCAAACTGGCGATGTTCGCGGATGATATGAAATTATGGGGGAGGACAGTCACACTGCAGGACAGGCTGGGGATACAGGCTGACTTGGACATGCTCTCAAGGTGGACTGACCAAAACCTAATGGCTTTCAAGGTCAAGAAGCGTAAGGTGCTTCACCTCTGTAGGAAGAACCCTCAACACACTTACAAGCTCGGCAGTGCTACGCTTGCTAGTACCATGACTGAAAGAGACTTGTGGGTCCTGATTGACCACAAGATGAATATGAGTCATCAATGTGATGCTGTAGCTGGCAAAGGAAACCAAACTCTGGCATGCATCTGCCGATGCATCTGAAGTAAACCAGGAATGTCATCCTCCCGCTTTACGTGGCCTTGGTGAGGCTGCAGCTGGAGTACTGTGTCCAATTTTGGGCCTCCCACTTCAGGGATGTGGAAAAGCTTGAGAGAGTACAGAGGAGAGCCACACATATGATCCAAGACCTGGAGGGCAGGCCGTAGAAGGAGAGGCTGAGGGATTTGGGACCCTTCAGTCTGGAAAAGAGAAGGCTCAGGGATGACTTGGTAGCAGCCTACAATTGTATAGGAGGGGTACATCAGGACCTGGGAGAACAGCTATTCACCAGAGCTCCCCAAGGGATAACAAGATCTAACAGCCAATTTAGACTAGACATGCACCAAAAAGAACTTTTTTCTTAAGTGTCCAGGGTCTGGAACAGACTCCCCCAGAGGCTCCCCCAGAGGCAGTGCAACCACCTACTCTGGACTCTTTTAAAAAAAATCTGGATATTTTTCTTGTTGGGATCACTTGATCCCAGCTGACTTCCTGCCTCTGGCAGGAGGGCTGGACTCGATCTCACGAGGTCCCTTCCAGCTCCTAATGTCTATGAAATATGAATCAACAAATGGAATCACTGTCCCTGATTCGGCCGAATCCAAATCAAATAGGGTCTGCTTCACGCACCCCTCATTGACAGAGTTGGGTATGCCCAAGTGCTTTGCATGTGCTCTGAACTGTCTGAAGGCCCCGGAGGAATTTGTGTTCTAAAAGAACTCAATAAAGGCTCTGGGAGTTTTATTAATAAGTAAAGAGACAAAATAAAAAGCTAATGTTATTTTTTTTACATGTATTTGGAAAATGCTTTAGAGCAGTATGTGTTTTTTTTTTTAGTACCAAATATATATTTTTTAGTGAAAAGTGGAGTGGTGTAATAATGTGAACACTTTTGAAACTTCAACCCTCCCCCAACTTATTGTTTGGATGAGTTGTGAAACCAAATTGTTGACTTTGTGGTTGTTTTATATCCCATAGCTTTTTTAAAACAATAGTGGTTCTGTTCATGTGCATTTTGGCCTGCATTTACCTTAGTTATGGATGATAGATGGATGGATATTTTTGCCAAGGCAAATTCCAGTTGGGAATAATTATGTTCACTGTACCTATACTTCTCCAGAGTTTCTTGGATTCAGTATTTTTTCTTTGCTGTAGAGAGTTGAGCAAAGATGCCTGCATATCAGTGATGTGTAAAACAGTGATATGGATCATAGTTTGGCTCAAGATATTCAGAATTAGACACCTTAAACTTTATTCTTTAAATGTTAAACACCACTGAGAATATTTTCCTGAGGTAGGTAGAAGTGTCTTGCTTTTTTACAGAATCATAAAACTTCATGGTCCTGTTCCTGGGGGAAGTGATGAACCATTTGCCTAAATTCCAAGACAGAATAATGAATGAATGGGCCTAAAACAGAATCTACAGGCCCTTCTTTCCAGGCTCCTGCTCCAATCACTGATTATACTGGCCCTGTGGCATTTGTGTATGAAATCAAGTATGAAAAGGGATGAAGTGGTCATTCTCCTTATTATTAACTTAAGTATCTGTTGAATCCCACAACCATGCTAAACAGAGCATAGTCTAGGATAGATTGACTAAAAGTTCTACCCAGAGGGAGAGGGAAGGGCAGGTAGTTAGTTTTTGCTGGGGGTTCTTTCTTTAGTACTGCCCACCAAACTGGGTTGCCTTGCTTGCTGCTCTGTAAAAACATTTTGTATGGCTTACTGCTTTGAATTATTCCTGAATTTATGATGATGGAGGGCTTATTTTTTATATAAAAGTAAACTTAATTGTAATAGAATTCTAAGTAAGTGTGCTTTAAATGTTGTAATGAATTCACCGATTCAATATATTTGCAACATGATGCTTTTATAGTATCTCTAAAAATGCCCCCTTCCATCACAAAAAATTGTGCATTGTTTTTTTTTGGGGGGGGGGTTTGCCCTTAATAGAATAATAAATAAAGTTGACTGCTCTGGATTCTATTACTATGTAAAAGCTATTTTAAAACATCTAACCATCTGCTTAATGGCTGGTAATATGTTTCTAATGGTCACTCATGATAAGATACTTTCAATTTGCTACAGTAATAGTAATCAAACAGCCAACTGCATTCTAAAGTGATGTGACTGAGATTTGTTCACTGGTTTCATATCAGCAAAGGGCTGTTACAGTCTTTCAAAGGAAAAATATAGCTACTTTAAAAAGTTTTCTGTTTAAACAACCTCCCTTCTGGATAAGGAATGCTGAATATGAAATGCATGTATAGACGAGTACTTGTAATACAAATTTATAGCTTTATTTTCACTATTTACACATCCAGGTGCTGCTACTACTGTGGCTGTAACCAGAGGTCAGTTTAATTAATATCTGTCCCTTTCTTTTGGATGATATATGCTGAATTGTTGTCATCAAGGGTCTTGCATCCTTTTGTCTAATCCTGGCAGCTGGTGATGGCTTGGCAAATTATGAGTTTCTTGGCTTAAAACAGACTAAATTGCAGACAAAACAAGCCATCAGCTGAGTAAATACTGCACCTCTGTTTGGCTTCAGAGAGAAGAAGGAGATTAGCATGAGTACTTAGTGTTCATAATTACTAGTAAGAGGCAAATAGTAGGCTCAAGCTGACTGGAGATTGTTCCATTATATCCAATTAACACCCACTTGATTATTCTTAATTACTTGTGTTGGATGACAGAGGAGTAAAGATGTCATACTTCAAACATACAAATGCCATCTGGGTCATCGATATACTGACATTGATAATATAACATTACACTCATTCTTTAAGGCTATTAAATATTTTCAGTGCATAGTTCTTAGATTAAATGATTGCTTTTACTTTTTATTTCTCTTTAAGCATACAGGCAAAGTGAATAGTTGCTTCAGAATAGAAAGAATCCACAATCATACTATTGAATAAGAAGAACAAGATCCAGATAAAATAAGTGTTCTTTGACTGCTTTTTTTTGCAAAAAGTCTTTTTATGAAGTAGCTAGCTAAGATTGATATGCACAGTACCTGATTATGAATAAAATGCAATATGCTTATAAATATAGGTTGAACAAAAATTTAAGTTTGAGATTTCCAAATGTAATGGGCATTGGATACTTAATTCCCTTAAGCCCCTTCGAAAACCCCAGGCTAAAAATTTAAAATGTAGTGATGTACATAAATACTGTTGTCACCTTTAACTTGGTTACTGATAATACACTGTGATAAATGATTGAAACTAACACATAAAAAGTCCCCCAAGTGCAATGAGTTAATGAATACGTTTCTCATTTTAGGTTGTAATATATATTTAAACAGTAAAGGAGCAGGCATTATAAAGTCTATTGAAATAAAGAATTCCTAAGTATATTTAAAGATTTAAACAGGGAATTGGATGTCTTGGCTAGTCATTAGGAATCTGTAATGTTAAAATAGTCTAGTTTTAAAGGGCACACACAACATTAAAGATCACCTTCCAAATACTGTAAATATATATATTTTATAATGAACAGATATCAGTAAAATGGAATATTGTCATAGGATAATAGGTTTTGGCTGATGAATGCTGAAGTAGAGCCAAAATGCTCAATTTTAAAGCAGGGAGACATTGATCCTGTGACAATGTTCTATTACAATTACTTTTATTTCTATTATACCAGCTGGCCAATGTGGATACCATCATCTTATCTGATCATTTTAGGTAGGATACTGGAGTGAGTGGTTCCTGTAGTGAACAGGTGTACTCTTGCTCCTAACAAATATGCTTACAAACTTTATACAGTTGGCGACCTTTAAAAAAGGTGTGACTTGCTGCATGAAGCCCTTGCCCACCTAGAAACTTCAGTTCCTCCTGTGCTGTAAATCATAGGGTTGGAACTTCCTTTTCCAAAAGAACAGATAGCAACCACTTGAACTAAAGTGACCAGCACTGGGGCAATGACACAGTGGAGTAGTTCAGGTTCTATCTAGTAGATTGCACTGGCAGACACATACTTCCCAGTCTGTTATAATATCCTAGACATTAGAAAGACCTTTAAATCACAGTATCCCATTTTCCTTCCTATTGCAAGACTTTTTATAGTATGTGTCCCCATTTTGTTTTGAGCCTTTTTAGTAAACTGAGTGAGAGCCATTCCTCTGAGTTTCATATTCCACAGTTTAACAGAACACACCATTAGTTTTTCTTATTATTAAGAGCTTAACATATCCTTTTCTTAATGCAATTCCAGTAAATGGTGAACTCTTATGACAAAGACCATCTTTGGTTAGATATCTGTACAGTGCCTGGTATAATGGGTTCCTGCCCTATAACCATGGCATTTAGGCATTAATGCAATACAAATTATGATAATTACTATTAGTTAGGCAATTTTGTTCTACTCAGAAGTCTACTTGTCTTGTAATTATATTACTGATGGGTTGAAGTTGGTATTTTTTCTAGTGTGTCAGTTACAGAGAAATCAAAGTGTTTGGCATACATTCCATTTTTCATAATAATATATAGCTGAGTAAACAGCTAATATTTTACATGGCTTAGTACAGAACACTGAGTAATCTTCAGATGCCTTATTGATGTGCTCCCAGTGATAATTAGTAAGCCCTTTAAAAAAACAATTGTCATTGTGATTTTAATTACTGTAACATACTGTTTTCAACAGCACATTTTACTAAACTAAAACTTAAAGGGTACAGAATAAATTGAAATAAATTATGTTCTCATACAGAATAAATTGAACCCATATAATTTGCAGCAGAAAACCAAAAGTGAGTTGTTGGCTCCCTCCTCTCCTCCTTAAGCTGAATCGTGTGTGGTAAGTTTTATGCTCAGTTCAGGAATCATATGAAACCAAACCCCATTCAGGTAGCGTTGTCATCCTGAGGGCCCCTCTAATATGCACGTTAAGGCACTAATGTACAATCCATGGTCGTGCTTCCTGTCATGCCACGCATTCATGGCAAGAGGTGTGCTGGGGTCACCTGACCCCCAGTTACCTTTCCTGTGTGGTGCAGGGGGCTGGACCCGATGATCTTCTGAGGTCCCTTCTGGCCTTACAATCTATGTGCAAGTTAAATCTGTTTGGAAACCAGCTATGATGTTATTGCACATTTTCAAGCAATAACTTTATAGCTGGTTGGACCATTTTAAGGCATCATAGTTAATTTGCACTTGTAGCCACTCTAAATTTATTGCACAATTAACAAGGTAATTGTGTAATAGATAAAACATGTAGAGGGGGCCAGAGTACCACACTGAGCCCATTGAATTTGTGAAGAAGAAAGGTGATATCAAATACCTTCTTAAATACTTTGTTCTGCTAGAAACAATGAATGATAGATTAGGTAGTCAATCTTATTACTTACAGGTGTTCTTTAAGGGAGTGCTTAGGAAGTTTTACTCAATTTAACTTAAGACATAAGTAATATTCCCAATTCAGAGCAATGGTTTAGAACCTGGTCGAATGTCCTTTTTGCTAAGTAATTATACTGGTTTCCTTGCTAAATGTTATTTTATGTATTACGTTTAATAGTCTCTTTCTCTTTGGTATGGTAGAATGGTGATAGCACTTCCTATCACTCAGGTTCATTTTTAAGATGCCTTCTGTGTGGATTTTGTACATATTGCTGTGCAGACATTGCAGTAGTGTTTCTCCTATTGCATGTGGCCATGATCAAAATACTGGCCCAATTAGAATATGGGACTTGTACTTCTTTCCCTGCCCCTAGATACATACCTGTTTTCAAGTGGCTGAAGGCACTTGTGTGTTGGGGCACAAATAATGCTGCGGTGTTTTTTGTTTTCCATGGGCTTATTAATGATGTCTGAGATGTTTTCCACTGAAAATCTTGTACTTGTTAATTTAGTGATTTTTCTGAGGTACTACCAAATAAGAATTGAGGTTTTTTGATCTCCTATCAAATACTTGTTCTACAAACCAAATTATAGAAAATGGCTCCCAAGCAAATTTTCTGTCTATGTATAAGGGAGTCTGATCACTAGGTATGACTGGGGTAATAGGTTCCACTTCACAACTTTTTTGGTTGCAGAACCAGATAAGAGAAAGTAGCCAACAGGGAGATGTTGGCTGTTCAAAGCTGAACAAGGCTGCAGCTGCACCTGGTCCCTGTCTGCCTTGAAGAGTTGTTCCCCCAAGGCCTTGGATCCTGCCTCTGATTTTGTCCATGCTCTCATTCCTTTCTCAGTCTTGTTCTTAGCCCCTTCTGTGTTCTGCCCAGATACCCCCAGTATTTTTTGGCAATGCTTTGACTGTAGAATCTGCATCTGAGCCCAGATCTGTGCCTGGGCTTTCTCTGTGTCTTGGACACTCCAGCTTTTGAGCATATACCTTCCTCTTCTGACTTAGATGCTTACTCTAGACATTATTCTACCAAACTACACTATCCTGTGGTTGTTACACAATGTGTATATATATGTCCAAATGCCTCTTAATTTTTTTCCCAATTTCTTCTCCAATTTGTTAGCAGTACTAAATAAACAGTATGGCAGTCGCTCAGGAATCTGATTTCTTATAATGGAACATTTCAGAATATGTTTGGGGTATTATTTTCCCAATTTGTATTTAAGTAATGATAACTTCCAGGTAGATTTGAAGATTTATTGGGTCATTCAACAAATAACAGGGTTACTGTCTTTACTTAGCAGGTCTGTGCGACGCTTTAGTCGCTGATTCGATTCGGTCCAATTTGGTGGCCAAGTCTCCGAATCTGAATTGAAGCAGGAGACCCTTTAATCTCTCCAAATCTAACTGGAACCCTCTGAACCAAACTGGAGAGATTTGGGAAGATTTGGTGATTCGGACATAGACACAGCTTTAAATGTTTTTTTTTTTGTTTTGTTTTTTTTACCTGAGCCCCAAAATCAGGCACATGGACCAGGGAAACGGTTTCATCTTCATGATGCACCCTTACAATCTAGCAGTAGCTAACTGGTAAAAAGCCCCCTGAAATGGAATTAATTTCTGCTACGGTTGAACAAGTCATTTCTGTGCTGAGTGAAGTCCTGGCATAATGGAGGCTTAGGTCAACATTGTGTACATTCTCAGTACTTTGTATAGATTCATCAGCTGTCTTTGCTTTTGAGGGGCTGCTTTGATGCTTTCTGCTTATCTATTTCCTTGTGTATGTCTGCTAAAAATCTTTAATGTTGGAATAACTCTTATCCTCTTGCTAAGTGTGCGTATGAATCTTGTATACTAGGGCCCTATTTTCTGATCAATCACTTCCTGGTTTCACTTCAGTGTGTGGATTTTTTAGGGAAGAAGGGAGAGGAAAGGAAAGGATGGTCTACTGTACCCTAAAAGCAGACTGTTATTTCCCTTAATAGCATGTATAAGGCAAAAATTATTTCACAAAGTAACTTTTGGTGCCACTTCTAGTTTTGTGGAAGATATGATTGTTTTAAATCCTTGAGTTTAAAGGTTTATAATGGAAATTCTATAACATATTCAACATGAACAAGTGAATAGTACTACAATAAAACACTAACAGGTAAGGAAAGCTATATCATTTATGTGTAATACTTCACTGATACTTAGAAGTACTGTTTGCAAATTGAGGTAGCTCTAAACAAAATATGTTTGAGAGATTCTCCACTCAAATTTGTTGTTTTCTCACTGTATATGTGTATTATGTACATGAAATAAGCTTTTTTTTTTTTCTCTAATTGCTGGGATGCTGGGGCCAGGCAGGACAATAATTGGGGGATGGGACCGGGCGAGGCAGCAATCGTGGTAGGGGGGCTCGGGGAGCAAGCAGGGGATGGGGCCAGGCAAGGCAGTGATCAGGGAGGCTTGAG
>NW_017728994.1:22188903-22201663 GCF_001723915.1 Gavialis gangeticus | reverse complement strand
TTTTTTTTTTTTTTTTTTTTTTGAAGAGCAGTATCCAATGTGGAGATATGCCTGTCTCTCCAGACTATTGTAGCCCCAACAGCTTTTTTTTTTTTCTTGCCACAAAGATGCATTTTGCTTCTCATCTTACCTGTTTTTTCTTCTTTTTTTGGCCATTGTCTTAAAAAAAAGGCTGTTTGAGAGCCTCCAACTTTGACCAAACTTCTTATTCCCTCTTCAGAGGCTTGTTTCTTGATGGTCAACTTCAAATCTCCTTGATGGAAGAAACACTTGTGTGATTTTGTCATGCCTATTAACAGGCACGCTTGGTGCCTAATCTACCTCAGAGAAAGTTATCTTACTCATTTTCCAAGAGCATTCCTGAGAAAGGAATTGCAATGAAACTGTTCCTCTTGGAAAACTCCATGCAAGCCTCATCTGCCTATGAGGCCTTCTCTACATGCTACACTTAAGGTGTGATTAACTAGGTAATCACACCTTAAGCTGTGACCTAGTTACACATTCAACCAATGAATGGTGTGATATAACAAGCAATAAGCAACACAGTTATTCCACAGAAAATATGTAATAACTTGGTGGCTTGTTCTAATTGTGCTGTTAATTAAACATATGGCCAAGTGCTCTCCAGTGTCTGGGATCCCCATCAACTGAGGGGCTCCCAGCAACAAGGGTGGGTACCTGCTGCCAGCTCTGCCGCTGGCAAGGCTTGCAGTGGTGGCAGCATTGTCAGTTGTGGGGCTTACAGCGGGGTGACAGCCTCATAAGGTGTGAGGCTTGCAGTGGGGGCAGTGTGAGGAATCCTGCCTCCACTGTAAGCCCAGCTGAGCCCTGTCAGCTATGGGAGCTGGTGCTGGGATCATGATCTTAGGCTCCCCTTGCACTGGCAATAAGGTGCAGTAGGTTCTAATGCACAATCCCACATTCGCACCTCCAATACACTTGTGGCATGGCAGGAGGTGCAATTATGTGAATTCTGGATTAGATCCCATTGCACCTTTACCTGCATATGTAGAGGGGTCTTGAGAAGCCTGGGAGAAAACTAGTTTCATTTCTCTTCAGTGCCAAATGAGACCTTTCTGCATGATCAATTGTTCTCAAAGATTTTGTTACCCTTAAAGAGAATCAGAATAGAACAATATATCTGGAAGTCATGGTGCCAGTCACCACCCTTGATCCCCAGCAAAAGACTTAAAAGCAGTCTCCAGATTCATTTAACCACAGATGCGCACATTTGAGCCTCTTCACAATACTCAGGTCAGGTTCAAACTGATCATAAAATCTGGGGACTGCTTCCCTCGGGTCCGACTGGCAGCAGCTGGGTGGAGGATTCTTTTCCTCAATTTTGGGGCATAGTCTTCTTTCCTAGGATCAGTCAAGCATATATTAACAAGTACTTCTTTGCCTTTGCATTGCAGGGTATTAGCAGTACCCTTACCCCTGGTTTGTTGTAGAGTGGTGATGTTTCCAATTCGTAACTTGTAGTTGTATGAAAGGTTTTGAAATGGATGCTTTTAGGAAACTCAGGTAGATAGTTGCCTGGGAATGGAGGGACTGGACTCAATAGCTTGGAAAGTCCAGAGAAGAGTCACCCATATGATCAGAGACTTGCAAGATGAGCCATACAAGGAAAGGCTGAGGGACTTGGGCCTCTTCAACCTAAGAAAGAGAAGGCTGAGAGGGGACTTGGTAGCAGCTTACCTCTACATCAGGGGAATACATCAAGGGCTCAGAGAACAACTGTTTACCAGGGCACCCTGGGGGAAAACAAGGAGTAGTGGCCACAAAATCCTGGAAGACTATTTCAAGCTTAACACTAGGAAAAATTTCTTCACAGGTAGGGTGTCCAGGCTGTGGAATAAACTCCCTCCAGAGGTGATGCAATCACCTACCCTGGAAATCTTCAAGAGGAGACTGGACAGTCACCTTGCTGGGACAGCCCCAGTTGTCTTTCCTGCATAGTGCAGGGATGCTGGACCCGATGATCTTGTGAGGTCCCTTCCAGCCACTTACAATCTATGAATCTATATTTATTTACCATCACTGGTTACACTGGTACACCAGGGTATGGTGTACTCCTTTGACTATCTTGTTGGAGTTCTTCCCTGAGGAAGTAGATACAACCATCTCATCTCATCTCATCTCATTATGAGTTTCTAGGGTATGTGGAGGAATACATATGCAATGACCACCTTATCCCAGGTCTGGAACATCTATCTCCTGGATTTGGAGCATCTTGGAATGAATTGGCAGTTAATCCAGCCCTCTCCACATCTTTCAGCATTTAAATATTTAAAACCATCTTAGGAGAACTGCATTTCACTTGAAGTCACATAAGAGTGGTCAGACACTTACCCATATAGTGTCATTGTGCCAGGATACCAGTCTGTCCAAGAAAATCTGACATTATCCCTGCTTTTATTCTCAAATCTCCTATAAAAAAACATAAAAGACTTAGCATCTTTTGCTGCGACCTTATCAGCATCTAGTATCTTGGAATTTTTGGTAGTGCAAACAGTCCATGAAAAGCATCAGGAAACTGCCATGACCATTTATTTTTTTTCAGGAAGGCAAAGAAATGGGATCTTTTCAATAATAAAGTCAACTCACTTGTGCTTCTAGAGGTGGGAGTGGCTTGTTATTATGTCCTGCTCCTGAAAAAGACTTACTTCTTTGGATTGGGTTATGTGAGAACAGGATGAACTGAAGACACTTGTGGCTGAAGGTCAGCTTATAACTATGACATTTGTGTAAGTCTCAGTTGATACCTTTAGGATGTGAGGAGTATGAGAACTGCCATCGTTGTGAGGTGGTTCTTCCAGGCTTATGGTGCCCAGTATAGTGTGGGAGGTCCAGACTACTACTGAGGACTTCCCCTGTGAAGAGAGTAAACAATTTATTGTTATCTTGCCTTCAATTACATTTTTTCTTAGCCTTGAGAATTAATTGCAGAAGAGTGCAGTAGACATGACAGTGCATATCCAAGTGTCTTTGGAAAAGATAGTCATCTCATAGACTGACCATTTTTCCTGCAACCTGGATCTTTGAAATCAAGAGCCTGGAAGAGCTTCTTGTGCATACTTCTTCCTTTTCTCTTCCTTTATTTTTTCCCTACTTTATTTTTGCCCAGAAGTTTGGATCAGGATAACATTCCTGGTGACATAAGGTAAATAACTAGAAGTACCCCATCTAGTACGAGACGTGTCTTTCCTGTGTCTTCATGGGCCTTTCTCATGACAGAATTTCTATCACTATAAAAAGAGAGACTCTTATAATTACATAGATGAAGGAGAGGAGGGTTGGAGATGCACCATCTGTCTCTATCATACCTACGTGTTCACCCAAAATTTCAAATTCACATAAACATCTTAGTTCCCATTATGTTTCCTGGATCCTTCAGACCCATAGTCCTCATGGTTCTCACTATGTATATACTTTCATATTTCCATTTGCACAGCTCTTTGGAGGTCCACAGACACTTCATAGGAACATCGGCCTGCCAGTACAGAGTGCAGCATGCAGCCTCCTATAAGGCTGGTTGAAAGCTATATGGCTAGTCAACAGGCCCAACGTGGATTGCCTAGTCATAGTCCCCTGGGAGTCCTAAGCTAGTGAATGGATCCAGTTCAGCTTTCTAGCAAATTTGCCCCCTCTTTTCAGTTCTTTCTACCAAAGCTCTGGTAATAGATATCTTAACTCATAGATGGGGAGAAATAGTTTAAGTATCTCAAAATTCAGAGGAGGGAGGCCCTTAAAAAGGCATACTGCACATACCTGTATGTAAGGAGCTTCTGACTTTTTTACTGAGCAGGTGTTTACGGACAATGCATCTGCATGCTATCCGTGAGCAAATGAAGAGGATTGCAATCCTCTGTGTACTTCAAAGTGATACATCTCTGGACTTGGTATGTATAATACTACATCACCAGTTAGGTCCTTAGCTGGTCTTCTGGCAGTCCTGGCAGATAAATACAGCAGGGCCTTTTTAAGAAACAGTAAATGGTATTGGAATGACTCTGCCTTTCAAGATGTCTTTCTCAGACTGGGGACTTGTTTGCAACATGTCACTGTGGTTGCTGTTGGTGCAGAGTTGTTCAAATTTGCACCCCAGGTGATTGCACACAGATTCGGCTGTTTAGACAAGCCCTGTGCACTCAGGCTTTTATGACCACAGTTATAAATGTAGTTAATTTAAGCAGTTGGGGTGGCTTGGAGGATGGCTAAATGGGAAATGTTACCTTTTACCGCTAGGACAAATGCAGTGCAAAGTAGTAGTTATTATAATTTATTACCTAATGGCTGTGTGAGCTTTTAATTTCAGTCATTTTTCTATAAAACTAATATATTACCACTACTGACATCTTCAGCAGAGAAACCAAGCTTTTGAATGAGCACAGGGACTAATAGTACTCTGTTCCTGGAAGATGGCCTGTATGAGGCCTTATATATTATATATGGTTCAGCATAAAGACTTAAATAGTCAATAGAATGCATGTTCTTTTCTTCAAATAGCATCTCTTGGTGTGGGGAAGCACATCTGCCAATGTAGCTGTCTGCAGGCTTCAATAAACCACATTTCATCAACCTTAACAATCCAACCCACTTGCTCCCTGATCTCCAGCCTCTTTAATAAAATAAGAATAGTGTTATAACAGAAATGTAGGAAAAATAAGTGATCAAAATATCAGGTATGCAACCCTGAAAATTGTGCACCTTTAGGTGATCATACATGATATGTCTACCAGTCAGATTTTCCTCTGTTGCCTCTTTAATTTGCCTCAGCCGTGTTATGGATTGGCCATTTCTATGGGTAGATATGGAACTTTTATTCCTGTTCAGCCTGGATTCATATCAAGGGAAGGATTTTTCTTGTAATACTTACAACCCATTATAGAGGCTGGGTATGAAAAAAATGCATTATTTTTCTACTGAGGATATAATTGACTTTCCTCACTTATGTGAGTGTTCTTATGGGAGAGCTATGCAAATCCACATCAAACCTAAAATATAAGTGTTGCTTGACAGATCTCTATTAATTTGCATAAACATTTGTGTATGATTTTATTTATATTGGTTAGGCATAATAGTAGCTCACCAGCTTTGATGTGCATGAACCTTGGAAATTAGAAATAGAGTTCTTCCTCTTTAAAAAGTAAACACTTTTGTGTTGATCTGAATAAGATACCTAGTAAGTTTACAGTTGACTAAGAATGCCATAATTACTAATTGTATACTAGAATACGACACATTTATAATGTTACTTTTAAAAGATTACAAACCCGTCTAATTTTTTTGAATGAGTTATAGTTATATTGTAATGAGGTACTTGTACTAAGAAGACATGTCTTCTATTTGTTTCAGTCTATATAAGCACCTCTTAAAAATCAAAACTGTGGAGTTCAAGTATTACAGTTTTAAAAAAATTACTCACCCTGCCTGTAAAAATGGAAGTCCTCAAATGTTTGTCAAACCTGAAATATTGTAAATACAATTAATTTAGTCTAACAGATTTTATCATTCTAAATCTGTTTTGTTCTCCAATATTTATATAGAACAATGAAGCACACTGCTTGTTGCCCTAGGCACTGGAGGCAACACAGGCTCAAAGTTAGGACGCCTGGCAGCAAATCCTGAACCAATGGAAATCTTTTTTTGCTGCAGCTGTGACAGTTTACACCTTCTAGGATACCTTGTTTTACTGATGATTTTTTTGAGGTACTGAGCA
The DNA here is from genome assembly GCF_001723915.1 of Gavialis gangeticus. Lineage (NCBI taxonomy): Eukaryota > Metazoa > Chordata > Crocodylia > Gavialidae > Gavialis > Gavialis gangeticus. The sequence goes on along the minus strand of NW_017728994.1, from coordinate 22,195,941 downwards.
ATTCATTTAATTCCATTCATAATTCTTAAAAATGGGGCAATCTCCATTTTGGCAAAATTCATGAAGGATTGGAAAGCTTGCTGAGTGAATTTTTGCAAATTTCCCCCAGGATTTTTTGCTAGTAACTATGGACCTTGAGCAGTCACAGTGAGGTGTCTTCTTGACTGATTCTTAATGAGTGTCTAGTATCATCATAGAAATCTAACAAACTAATTTTATCCAGTTGGGCATCCAAAATCATTAGTTACTAGATTTTAAGTCCTTTAGAGATGGTATTGTTTATTTTTGTATGTTGGGATAGCAGCCAGCAACCTGGCTTTTCCCTTTGGTATAAATTCTACTACTAAGTGGCTGTGGCAGAACAGAAACTCTTTTTGGAGATAAGGTAAACAGCCAAGCTTAAAAGCACATGTATAATGGATAATTTTCATAACTTTTTTTTTGTCATGGTGGTTACAATCATGAGCTCGTATTGTGTGAATCTAGATGTGCTTTCATATTAATGTGTTTGTCTGTGGAGTCCAAGAGATGTTTCTAAGAAAGATCCTCTATACCGGGTTGGGCAATTCTTCGGGCTGGAGAGCCACTTAGGGAGTTTTAGTCAGCTGTTGCAGGCTGGGTTATCACCTTCCTTCTACCCTTTGTCCACAACAGCTCACCAAACCTCCCTCAGTAAGTGGTAGATTACTAGACCACTGTAGATGGAGCACATAGGTGGGGTCTCCATGGAGAGCAGCCCATAACCCCCATGGGCAGGGTGGGCTGAGGCAGGGATGGGTTGGGGCTGCAGCTGGGTGGGGCTGGGATTGCAGGACAGGACTGGGATTGCGGGGTGGTGACAGGACAGGTCCAGGACATGGGGCAGAGCTGTGATCTGCTCCCAGCATAGCTGTCACTGCCCCATGATCCTGGACCTGGCCTCACCTGCCTATCCTGCTCCCAGACACGGCTGCCCACCTGCCTGCCCACACACCCATGGTCCCATCCCATCCACCCAGCCAAGCAAACCCAGCCCACAGGGGTCTGGGGGCTCCAGTCTCCGTGAAGACCTTGCCCACCAACTCACTCCTTCCGATGCCCCCAGCAGTGGATGTGCGGTTGACAGCCTGGACAGTAGGGTTGAGTCCTACTGTGTGGCAGCAGCAGCCGGAAGGAGCTGCCACTGCTGGCAAGTGGACTCTGGCTGCTGCGCTGCCCCAGCCCTGCTGCACAACTGGGGGTGGCAGGACTGGCTACACACAGCAAGGCCTGGGCTGGGCAGGGCCGAGAGACCCTCAAAGTGGGTCAGATGTGTTACGCAGGCTGTATTTTGCCCACCCCTACACTATAGGCATCCTTCATTGTAAGTGTCTGCTAATTGCACAATATTCTGTTTCTCAAAAGCCCTTAAATATATATTTTAACCAAAGAAGGCTTTTGCATATTGTGCTTCAAAAGAGATTGGCTTGTATAACATCTCTCTCAGTATCGGTCCCAACACTTAAACATGCCAGAAAGTGTGCAGGTATTAGGAGTTCTTATTTGGTCACTGGCACTATTAATTTGATATACATTTAACTGAAAATTGCTTTGTGAAATCTGGGGTAAAGATGGTGTTTTTCAAATTGGCAACAGTTCCATACATTGAAGCTTGAGTGCTCTTTCAAAGCAGTATGTAAGGATTTAGGGAGGTTATTCCTATTAACACTACATTCCTATGTTTGCCATACCAAAAATGTGAGTAACTGTTTAGACACAGAGAGAGGAACCAAAAATGTAGACCTTAATTCTTATACTCTATCTTTAAGGACTTCATAAAATTTGGATAATTTTATGCTGCATTGTATATATATACGTTCTAGATATAGACCACCTTGATTACCATCCTTAGTCCTAAATTCTTGTTATGTATAGATTTAACTCAGACCTTTTCACACAGGGGTTGTTTTTTTTGTCAAGCTTACAAAATAACATTGTAACAGCTTGTATGAAGGACTGCTTAATGCATTCCATTTTCATGCTAAAAAACCCCCACGCTTGACTTATTTTCTGCAATCCTTAAATTAGGACAAAATCATTTTGGAGAATATGACATGAGTGCATCTTTGTTGCATCTTTAATCTTCACTACTACTCCTCTGAATCATACAACATGTGACAAATGTGAACATTAATTACAGTTAACAAAGCAAAATAATGTAAAGTGTTTATGGTGGGTTTGTTGTTTTTCTTGTTTTAACCCAATCAGTGAGATCACATTTTACACCAAGCTTCAAGTCAAAGTTCAAAAGTCAGAAATCAAATACCATCAGTTATCAAATTATGTTAATGACTCTAATGAAAGCTTCTGGTATTTTGCTCAACACTGTGTTGCTATTATGGTAACTAATAGAACAAGAAAAGCTGATGGCCATGAATAAATTAAATCTGACTGCTAGAATTTCTATATATATCTACTGTGGAGTACATATACACATACATACATGCACACACACACACGAGCGTGCACATTTGACTATATATTTAGTCACCCGGATTTTTTATATAATGCACTCATTTTTCCCAAACTGGAACTTTGATAAGGCATGAAAAGGGTACAGAATGTATATTTTAATCATATTAGCATACAATAAAGCCCTACTTTCACTTGCTATTAAGGATGTGGTACAAACTTATGAAAGCAAAGAAAATCAAAGTGAAGGCTGACACTTTGCAATTGTGCCTAGTTTCTGCAGGACACATGGTATACATTGACCTGAAACTTCAGCAACACTGACAAAGGTGTTGATTTGAAGTCCTTTATTATTTCAGTTTCTATTAATTGTGATATATTAATTAACTGGTCATAACTGCAGAAGATCAGCAGCACTAGCTACTGGAATGTAGCCATGCATGGGCTTATAGCTTACTATTTCTGAGCCTATGTGAATGCTGAGTTTAAGTAAACTTACTAACAGGCTTTTTTTAAAACCACCTACCCTGAAGGCCAGGTTATGTGGAGCATTATTTAATGTGCCTGGGTTTTTAATTATTTCAAATAATTGGCTGTATAAGTAATTTGCTGTGGTGTCACATTGGTCACAACCCATCCTCTGTAAGCCTGGGCCTTACCAATATTTCCACTTCCTGTTAAACTAGCTCTTTCTATACCCCTAGTGTTCAGGGTTTTTTGCACATCTTCCCACCCAGCACTGCTAGTAAACTTTGAGCATATAGTGGAAAAGATCCCATTTTTGACACCAGTGAGCTTTACCTCAGGCATAATGAGTCTAACTTGCAAGGTTTCTACCCATTCAGTCTTAGGTATTTGTTTAGTTGAGTCTGTTACTGTGCCCAGTTCTGGGGTAAGTCTGATTTCTAGGCAAAAGGAGAATAAGATGAGCGGTGCTAAACATACTTAGTTGTATCTATAGAACCTAAATGTTAGTTTTCTTAAGTTGTTGCTTCAAATTATATATATAGTTTTTATGGTCTTGACATTTCCTTATTTTTAAACAGAATAATGATTTTCTTTTTCACAGAAATGACAGGAAATTGTTTAGCCTTTTGTTGTACGATGTGGGTTAGATCAGGGGGTTTCAACCTTATTTGGCCAGTGTACCCCCAGCAGCTGTTGGAGAATCAGAGAGTCCCCCAGTGGCTGGTTAGCGGGTGGGGGTTGAGGGGTGGGAATCCCCTGGCGGCCGATTGAGGGCAGGGGAGGGGAGGCAGTCCTGGAAACTGGAAGTGCTGGCAGCGCATGGCAGTGAAACAGGAATTGCCAGCAGTGCATGGCTGTGGAAGCCCCCTCTCCTCCCCTTTTCCCCTGGAAGACCCACCTTGAGTTACAGGGTGAGCATCAGTACAGGGGTAAATGCAGCTGCTGTTTGCCTTCCTGCTGCCAATATATGTCCCCAGTGTGACTCCATACACCAAACTTCAGCAGCGTACTTTGTCCCCAAATTCATGGTCCTTCCAGGAGCCTAGAGGGCTGAATGAAATGACACCTGTGTTCAAAGATAGAATAGCACAGTATCTAGTTAGCAAAATACAAACAAGACTATGAAGCAACAATGAGGAAGACAGACTGGCAGGCCCAGCAATATATAAAGGAGCACCAGAAAACTGTTGAAATGGCTTCATACTCCCATTTATGTTGTAGTACAACCACTTGCCTTGCAACTAGGATACTGATTCACATACTGATGGTTGTGATTTGGAATAGTTGAAGGCCAGTTTTGTTTGATGTATGTCAGTGAGAATGGGTGAATGTTGAAATAACTTAATATTCAGTCCACCCCCAATCATTAGCTATGTTGGCACAATGTTGGCTGAGATTTGCAAAGTGACTTAAGGTTTTTAGTTGTCCTGTCCTATTGATGTTGATGGAAGGGATGGATGCACACTTTCTAAGCGCAAATTTTTGTCTTTGCTTTTTTTGTTGTTGAAGAGCTTGTAAATGCTATTAAAAAAATCTGGCAAAAATTATCACACTGGATTTCACCTGTTTTAGATGATGTGGTGTATCATAGGATGCCTTTCACTCAAGATTCTCAAGTGCCTGTATACTTTAGGTACTGATAAAGATTTCATTTGAGCTCTGACAGTATTCTAGGTACTGATGAGACTGAAGAAAGGTAATGGGTCATAAACTCATAGAGCTTTGTAAAACTAAAAATGAAACTTAATGAGTGTTTGTGTGTAGATCACCTGGTCTCTCTTCTAGGGACTCGACATATTATAAGGATGTGAATTTCTTATGTATTTAAAAGATGAAGAAGCAGTACAGGCATACCTCGTTTTATTGCGCTTCGCAGATATTGTGTTTTTTATAAATTGAAGGTTTGTGGCAACCTTCATTGTTGTCTTATTTTAAGAAATTGCCACAGCCACCCCAACCTTCAGCAACCACCACCCTGATGAGTCAGCAGCCATCAACATCGAGGCAAGACCCTCCACCAGCAAAAAGATTACAACTCGCTGAAGGCTCAGATGATGGTTAGCATTTTTTACCAATAAAGTATTTTTTAATTAAGGTATGTACATTGTTTTGTTAGACATAATGCTATTGCACACTTAATAGACTACAGTATAGTGTAAACATAACTTTTATATGCACTGGGAAACCAAAAAATTCATGTGACTCGCTTTATTGCGATATTCGCTTTATTGCGGTGGTCTGGAACCGAACCCGCAATATCTCTGAGGTATGCCTGTACTTTGAGAACTAGCATTTGCAAGCTATCACCACAGTATGTTGAGCGATATTTCAGAAAAGCAAAAACTAAGAAGCTTGTTAGACCAAAAAAGGGATGATGTTCTGGACATAGTTAGGATTTACAGAAGTGAGAAAAGAAGGTATGAAAATGAAGATTAAACATTGTTTGGGTGGAACAAAGTGAGGAGGAAGTACTGAGAGATGGGAAAGATGCAGGCAAGAAGTGCAGTAGGTAGAAAGACCTTTGAAGGTAAGGATTATAGACAGTGCTCTCTGATCTGTCTCCCTCTGCTTTCTTTCCTTTGACTGTCTGCACTGCTGTGCTCAGCTTCAGTAATTCTCTGGTGAAAATGGTGGCTAGCTGTTAGTTTCCTTCCTGTTCATGTGCAGGGAGTGGCAGGTCCCTGCTTTCCAGTACTGTGGGGAGATATCAAAGGTGTGCCTTATAATGGAGTCAGATAATTAGCCCTTATTTTTAAAAAATGGAAAGGCTCATACGTGCCTCACTGAACTTCCTCTTAATCTGTCAATATGACATAGTGAAATCAAGTAAGGTGAGCACCACCTAACCTTGATTACAGAAGACATTTTCTGCCATGTCCAATCTGGTGTTTCAAGGTATCCATGAGTTAGGGAAGACTTTAAGCCTTTTAGGGGTTTCATGTTGCAGTGTGGAGCTTCTATGCTGATTGCACTTCATTTCTAGGCAGGACATTAAAACTAGGATGAGTCATAGTGCTGCAGGACCCATTTACCTTCTTAACAACTCTATCCTCCAGAGCTACAATGTTAGTTCATTGGCAGTCTATCAGGCATAGAAGGCATGAGATAAAATAATAAAAAATTAGGTGAGAAAGAATTCCTTGGAAATGAAGAAGGAACAGGGGACTTGTAATTTCACCTTTCCCTTCTGGATCAAGGAATGAGGGACACATTTTTGTCCTGTCTTTCTCACAGGCATTGAGGTGGAGGGAGTCTTGGCATGTGAGGAGTTTCCTTTTAAATAAGCTATTTATATGTGATATTTGGGGAAAAAAAATACTTGGAACAATGACTATGAAGACTTCTATTAAAAAATCCATGCCGTGTGTGTGTGTGTGTACATGTGCTAATAAGAGGTGCCTTTGGTCACTTGCCATACTCAAGCTGTGAAGTAAGAAGTGTTTCCTGGAGCCATTGACACTGAGTGAGAGGCACTATATGTGTTGTCATCTACCTTTGGTATGCTAGTGAGAGCATAATTTAGCTATATTTATTAATATATTTTTATACTGTAAAATGTGAAGAAAGGTATTTGAAAGGAAAGCTAAAATAGAAGTTGTCCTCAAAATATAATAATTCTAAAGAAACTAGGGGTGGAATCAGATAGGTATTTCATAGATTTCATAGAGTTTAGGGTCGGAAGAGACCTGTTAGATTGAGTCCGATCCCCTGTCCGGGGCAGGAAAGAGTGCTGGGGTCAGATGACCCCAGCCAGGTGTTTGTCCCGTCTCCTCTTAAATACTTCCAAGGAAGGGGACAGCACCACCTTCCTTGGAAGTGTATTCCATATTTTGGCAACCCTCACTATAAAGAATTTTTTTCTGATGTCCAATCTAAATTTGCTCTCCTTCAGTTTGTGGTCATTGTTTCTAGTTACACTGATGGGCGCCCTGGTAATCATTGTATCCCCTATTTCCTGCTGTCCCCCCCCGATGACTTTGTAGACAGCCACAAGATCACCTCTCAGTCTTCTCTTGTGGAGGCTGAAGAGGTTCAGGTCCCTCAGTCGGTCCTCGTATTGTTTTTCCTGTAGGCCTTTAACCAGATGGGTGGCTCTTCTCTGAACCCTTTCCAGGTTATCTACATCCCTCCAGAACCAGA
>NW_017728994.1:22154156-22183903 GCF_001723915.1 Gavialis gangeticus | reverse complement strand
TCTTCTCTGAACCCTTTCCAGGTTACCTACATCTCTCTTGAAGTGCGGTGCCCAAAAGTGGATGCTGTACTGCAGCTGCGGCCTGACCAGTGCCCCATAGAGAGGAAGTGTCACCTCCTTAGACCTGTTTATGATGCACCTACTTATACAAGAAAGAGTGCGGTTAGCTTTACTTATTACTTCATTGCAATGGCGACTTATGTTCATTTTGGATTCAACTATGACTCCACAGTTGTGCTATTTAGAATGGTACCTCCCAGGCTATAGGAGTGTTGATAATTCTTCCTCTCCAAGTGCAACACGTGACACTTATCCTTGTTAAACTGCATCCTGTTCTGTTCCACCCACTTCCCCAGCTTGTCAAAAATCCACCTGGATTCACTCCCTGCCCTCTAGTTTGTTTACCTTACCCCATAGTTTGGTGTAGTCTGTCAACTTGGACAGAGTGCTTTCTACTCCCTCATCCAAGTCACTAACGAAGATATTGAACAGTACCAGTCCTAGGACAGAGCCTTGGGGGACTCCACTGCCCACATTTCTCCACGTAGAAACCGACCCATCCACCACCACTCTCTGGGTGTGTCCCATAAGCCAATTTTCCACCCACCAGACTGTTTAATAATGTACATTGCAACTGTTTAGCTGATTTATAAGAATTGGGTGTGACACTGTGTCAAAGGCCTTTTAAAAATCTAAGTAAATAACATCTACCTCTATTTCTTCATCCAAATATTTTGTGACCTGATTCTAAAAAGAAACCAGGTTAGTCGGGCAGGATCTGCCTGCTGTGAACCCATGCTGGTTGTCCCTTAGCATTATTTTACCTGCTGGTCCCCCACAAATATGATCCTTAACAATTTTCTCAAAGTTCTTGCCAAGGATAGAGGTGAGGATAACCAGCCTATAGTTACCTGGTTCCTCCTTCCTCCCCTTCTTGAAAATAGGGACCACATTGACCCTTTTCCAATCCTCCGGGACCTGTCCTGAGTGCCACAAGTGTTCAAATAGTTGCACCAGTAGCTCCGCTATGACTCCAGCTAATTCCCTAAGTACCCTAGGATGAAGATCATCAGGGCCTGTTGACTAAAATATATCCAACCCCTCCAAATTCCCCTTTACTAGGTCAGTGCTAACAGTTGGTGGGTTGGTATCTATCTTGTGCTTACCTAAGGTTAGGGGTGGGCAAAAATATGGCCTGTGGGCTGGATCTGGTCTGCCAAGCTCTTCCCTCTGGCCTGCGGAGCCCCTTCAAAACCCACGTAATGGTGGTTGCCTCTCTCAAAGCCTCTGGCAGCACCAGCTGCCGGCTGCAGCACCTTGGGCTGTTTCCTTGGGTTCTGGTTGTGAGGCAACCAACCCTGACCTCAGCCTGACCCAGCTGGCCTCACCCTACCCCTGGCTCAGGCCATGTTTGCAGCTTGAGAGGGGTGGGGGGAGCTGGGCCAGAACCTGTGGCACTGGTGAGGGGAAGGAGTGTCTGGGCCAAGGGTCTGCTTTGCTGCACGGGACTGGAAAGGGCCCTGCCCTGCAGGTAAGCCCAATAATTGGCTGCTGGGCAGGCTTTCCCCGTGCCATGCCACTCAGATCATGCAGGGTCGGGCTGGGCCGGCACTGGGGAGGGGAAGCAGCAGCTGGGCCGCAGCTCCGGCCCAGGCAGCACCAGGAAGGAGAGGTGGCGGCAGAGCCGTGTGCTGCTTGAGAGAGGATGAGCCCAGCCGGAGCAACAGGGGATCAGCTGCATTTTCCCCCTACCTGCGCTGGTCAGTCCCGAGTGGCACATGACTCCATCATGGCTTCTGCTGGCTGGTGCAGACCTGGCTGGGCTCGCCTTGTCCCCAGCAGCACATGGGAAGCCAGCTTCAGCCACATGCTGCTCAAGATGGGACGGACTTGGCCGGGTCTGCACCGACCAGTAAAGGTGGCATGCAGCTGAAGTCAGCTCCTTATATGCTCCTGGGGATGGGAGGAGCCCAGCTGGGTCTGCACTGGCTAGCAGAAGCAGCGGCAGAGCCGTGTGCTGCTCGGGGCTGACCGGCACAGGCAGGGGGAAAGTGCAGCTGAGTCCCTGCCACTCCAGCCAGGCTCGTCCCTTCACAAGTGGCACATGGCTCCACCCCCGCCTCTGCTGGCTGGTGCAGACCTGGCCAGGCTCCTCCTGTCCCTAGCAGCATGCAAGAAGCTGGCTTCAGCTGCATGCTGCTGGGAACGGGAGGAGCCTAGCTGGGTCTGCACCATCCAGGAAAGGCGGCATGCAGCTAAAGTTGGCTCCTCACATGCTACTGGGGATGGGAGGAGCCTGGTTAGGTCTGCATCGTCCAGCAGATGCGACAGTAGAGCTGTGTGCCGCTCGGGACTGACTGGTGCAGGCAGGGGGAAAGTGAAGTTGAGCCTCTGCTGCTCCGGCTGGGCTCATCCCATCCCGAGTGACACACGGCTCTGCCGCCGCTTCTGCTGGCCAGTGAAGACCCGGCTGGGCTCCTCCCATCCCCAGCAGCACATGAGGAGCTGACTTCAGCTGCATGCCACTTTTCCTGGGCGGTGCAGACCCAGCAGGGTCCGTGCCATCCGGAGCAGCATGCGGCTGAAGCCAGTTTCCCAGGTGCTGCTGGGGATGGGGTGGGCCCGACTGGGCTGGCACTGATCAGCAGAAGCGGCGGTGTAGCTGCCTCTAGTTTGGGATAAGCTGGCACAGGTAGGGGGAAAGTTCTGGGGGAGGTCTGATGCCCCTGAAACTCCACTGCTGGGACAGGATGTTAGGTCACAACCTCTTATTACCTGCTAAGTTGTGCAAGGGGAGGGACTTCCAGTGGCAAAGGTCAGGGGGTGGGAAGTCCGGTCCCAAGATGGTGACCGGGGGTGGGGCAACTGAAGCGGTGGGGCTACCCAGGCGGCCCTCAACACTCACCAAAACAAATCAAGCGGCCCTCCACCCGAAATAATTGCCTAAAGTCCTATTCTGATGCGTATTCGTATCCGTGTCCAGGAACACAGATGCAAAGAAATCATTTAGGAGCTCCGCTTTGGCCCTCCTATCTGTTACCAGTCCATCTTAAAGGGGCCCTATGTTACCCTGAACTTTCTTTTTGCTTCCTAAGTATTTAAAGAATGACTTTTTGTTATCCTTAACTTGTGCTGCCAGCCTAAGCTCCATTTCCGCTTTGACTTTCCTCAGTGCTTTCCTGCAAGCTCGAGCCAAGCAGGTATACTCCTCCTTGGTGGCTGCCCCCTGCTTCCACAACCTGTAGGCCTCTCTTTTCCCCTCCAGGCTCTCCTGGATTTCTGTGCTCAACCAAGAGGGTTTCTTTGCTCTTTTGCCTCCCTTTATGTGTATTGGGATGGTCCCTTTCTGTGCCTACATGATCAGTCCCTTGTGAAATGACCACACTTTCTGGACTCCCATCTCTCCGATGCTTTTGTCCATCAGTCCCTCCTAACTAATTTCTTGAGCTTGTTGAAGTTGGCCTTCCTGAAGTCTAGCACTTCTGCCCTGCTGCTTATCTTTCCTACCTTTCACCAGATAGTGAACTCGGTCAATAGGCGGTCACTATCTGCTAGGTTACCTTGTACCTGCAGATCTCCCACCAAGTCATCCCCTGTGGCCAGCACCAAGTCTAGTAAGACATTTCCTCTAGTGGGAGCATTTACCTCCTATGTAAGAAAAAGGTCCTGCAATCAGGTTAGATACTCAAATGAAAGGGTGGACCTGGCTGCCTGGTCCTCTCAGCAGATATCTGGGGAGTTTAGGTCACTCATGACAACCAGGTCCTTTGAGCACACTGCCTCTAAGAGCTGTCTTGAGAATTCTAGGTCTAACTCATTTCCCTGGTGTGGGGATCTGTAGTAGGCACCACTACCAAGTCCCTTTCTCCCTGACCCCCCTGTAACCTGACCCATAGTACCTCAATTTGCCCTTCTTCTAGGTCCAACTTAACTACAGAAGATGTATATTGCTCCTTGACATAGAGAGCAACACTCCCTGCACCCCACCCTTTTCCCTACTCTATCCTGTCTGTACAGCCTGTAGCCCTCAATGCCCACTGCTCAGTTGTGGGTAGGTCTCACCAGGTTTCTGTTAGCCCAACCAGGTTGAATTGCTTGCAAGCAGGAATGCAAGTTTCTCCTGCTTCTTCCCCATGCTCCTAGCATTAGTATAGAGACATCTAAGCCCCACAGTAGGTACCCTTAGTACTTCCCTTGGTACTTACCTGGACTGTTCCAGTGCCTGGCTCATGGTTCATCGTTCCTGGCCTCACCCTGTCGTCAACATCCCTGTCCCCTGACTAATCTAGTTTAAAGCCCCACGTAGGAGATTAGCCAACCTGTAAGAGAACCTCTTGGAGAGAGATGTAGCCTGTCTCATCCAAACAAGGCCCTATCCTGGAAGAACAGGTCATGGTCAAGAAATCCAAACCGCACATGATGGCACCATCTTCAAAGCTGCGAGTTGACCTCTAACGCAGTTGCTGTGGTGCTGTCCATGACCACTGACTAGGAGGATGGATGAGAAGACCACCTGTGCCCCTGGACCTCTGAGCCTGACTCCCAGTGCCATGTAGTCACTCATGACCCTGGCTGGATAGGATCATTAGTTGGAGATATCTAAGAAATCACTTTGGGCAATAAAATCCAACTTTCCTTCAATTATGCAGGCACATGTTCTGGTGTGTTGATGGCCTAGTTCTTCAGTGAGCACAACATACATGAACCTCTGTACTCACATCAGCACCCACCTTCCAACTGCTTTGGCCTTTATAAAGGTTTTTTTTTTGCCAGATTAGGTCCTCTGCTCATTCTTTTTTATGAGTAGTTAATGCTGTTGTTTGGAATGGACTTCAAGTATGTTTGTGGAAAGATGTATGTACCCATGTGTGTTTACTTTTGTGCATCTACCTAAACAACTTACTTCATCTTCTGTTTAACCAAACAGAAACTGGTAAATAAGACTTAAGCATTTTGTTGTTTTATTCCTGCCACACCAGCAGCTCAAAAAAATGAATGTGTCAGTAAAGGATTTGACAGTGTGTTACGACAGTCATCAATCCAGCAAGCCCTGTAGCCATAAATAAGCTTCATACAGTGCCACACTAAAGAGGACAGTTTCTCTTCTGCAGGACATTGAAAATGTCACAGCAAGGGAATTGTTTGTCCCCGTCGCTACGACAACGCCACCAGCACTTATCATTAACTTTCACACCAAGATTTTAATCAGCGTTCTTTGTGGCATAAGACTGAGTCAACATCAGCCCAAATTTTCAAAGCCGTTATTCTAATTATGACGAGAAGCTATAGATTGATGAGCTTAGTTTTCTGCAAGGACTGGTGGCAGTTAATTCCTGTGACCTGTGTGCCTCCAGTAGTCTCTTTTCGAGATGGAGTCTTGAAAGTTCGATTATTAGTGACAGGTTGTAAGTGAGAAGAAGCTTATCTCTCCAGAGAGTGTTGATAACTTGAGACAAGGTTTAACTAGGAAGTAGCGAGACAGTAGATGGCAAAGAAAAAAGTGCCTTCTCTATCTACAGCAAGCAAACAGTAATGAGAAAATACAGACAACCACAATTTCACAAGTTGTAAATTCTAGTAGCCTTCAGTTGTAAATTCTGGTGGAGCCTATTTCATTCGGCTATCTGATAATGTGTGAAAATATTTGTCCTCCTGCTTCTCAGGCATGAGTGCACAGTGCATTTCAGCAAAAGCATTAAACATTCAAAGCCTCAGTATATGCAGTTCCAGCAGGTTTAGAAGTCCCTGAAAAATAAATGAGAATAAATAGGGCATTTTTATGTAAATGGAAAAAAAAGATAAATTTGATGCTTTTATTGCTTCTTTTTGGTTGTGTATCGAGAATAGCGAGACAAATGTTACCATTGCTGTTTTATGTGCAGACAGTGTGCTCAGAGCTGTACAAGTCACCCAGCACAACAGATTTGTTGCTCTAAGGAACTTGCAGTCTAAGTAGACACAAAGCTCAAAACACACTGGGAAAACTCAGAGGAGAATTTCATGTATTTATTTTTGTTGATGGGTTGGTGACATCATTTCTGCTGACTAGGACTGGCATTTTTGGTTTGGTGGAAGACATGAATTCTGAAGAGCATGTGGTTGCATGGCCCATTAGTACTGGCGATGCTCTTTAAGGTGGAAGTGGCAGCATGGAGTAGGCAAAAGTGGGAGAGATACAGCATGGGATTCATTAGTGGAAGGAATATTGATTAAATTTCACAAAATTCTTGTCAGGAAGGTAGGTGTCATTCAACTAATTTTTGAAGAAAATAAAATGAGACAGATTGAGTAGTTAAAGATTACAGAGTAGAGGCAGGTATGCGCTCTAGCCAAATCTAGACATACACACATGCTGTCAGCCTCAGATATTATTAGTGCTACAAGTGAATGCCTGTGCATGGTCTTAGTCTAAGTCAATTACTCAAATCTAAGACTAACCTATACTATTATTCTGTGCAAAGAAAGGAAACTCTTTTGGCAACAATGTACTGATTCAGTATAAGTAAATGGGGGCTTTTGTGAATTTACTTAGTTTTGAGTACCGTATGCATCACTATTGTATATGAGTTCTGTACCCTGCTGTCCTTCCCCACGCTCAGCAAGAGCAGTGGTGGGATCTGCTTTGAGATCCAGTCTGTTCTCTGTCACCAGTGGTGACGGGTGACAGAACATGGAGCAATGCTCTTAAGTTGCAGTAAGGGAGATTTAGGTTGGATATTAGGAAAAACTTTCTTACTAGGAGGGTGGTAAAGCACTGGAACAAGTTACCCAGTGAGGTGGTGGAATCTCCATCCTTGGAGGTTTTTAAGAATCCAGCTTGACAAAGCCCTAACCAGAATGATCTAGTTGGTCCTGCTTTGAGCAGGGAGCTAGACTAGATGACCTCCTGAGGTCCCTTCCAAACCTAGTTTTCTATGATTCTATCATAATGCAGGGTTAAAAAGTCAAAATTATTAAGTATCTGCTTGCCCCATTTCCCTCTTCCTACCACCCCACCCACCCACCTCATTTCCCTTCATCTTTACGGGAAGATTGCAGTGAATATTACAGGTGTATACACTGGGATATGCATCATTTCCTGCTATCTTTTTTATTTAATTAATTTAAACACAATGTTTGTAGAGAAGGCAAAATGGAAAGACAGTATGGGCTTATGCCCCCATTCCCCAATTGTCTTTCTCTCACTGAACAACACAAGAGGTTATTTAAATTTCTGTAATGACTCTTCCCACACTGAGGCAACTCAGAAGTTAACAGTAGCATTCAAATCATACCCTCTCTACAGATTTCCGAATGAATTCTCATAGATGGTGAAGAACCAGTTTCAACAAAAGTCTTAAAAGTAATCTAAAAAGAAAGTTTTTTTCCCTAAATGAGCTTATGTTGTATTTTGTTCTTTATGAGGTATAAATCTAGTCTGCAGTGTGTTAGGTTTTTTTAGTGATCTTTTCTGCTTATTTGAAGCATTCTATGAGGAAAATCAAGTATAGCTTTCCCTCAGGCTTTGCTGTATGATTTACTGGATATTGTGGACCATGTTCTTTCCACACTTCAATTAAAGGGGCAAAGGAACATGAAACTTCAATTAAAACCTCTTTTTTGCCATTAAGTAATGCTAAGGAACCAAACAAAAGCAGTGTTTTAAACAACATAGCTAAAGTTTGTTCCCCTGCTAGCTGTTCAGTTGTCTATCTTGACTCTCAGCTTGTGTCAGTTTGTCGGTTGTGTGACAAGGATAAAATGGTATAAATTACAGCTTGCACCTGACCCCTTTTTCAAATAGTATTCCACTCGAGCCAATTTTGCATTTGCCTTTCTAACCCAGGGGCTTAAGAAGAAACTTTATTGTTAACTCTGACAGAGCTACATCCCTCTTCGTGGAGACACAGCATATACCAACATCTCCCTCAGTAGAGTAAACTAAGATGACAAGATAGTCTTCTGTCAGCATTGCTACCATCATTCCAGATGGTGTGTAAGCATAATTATATTGGGTAAGGCTGCAAAATGTTTCATGCACCTAATGGACCTAGCTCTGCCAGTAAAACTATGTAGTTGAAACAGAGGTAAAGCTGCAGCATTGGGTATGTCCTGAGTGTGGAAACAGCAGGAGGATGGATAGGAAACTCAAAGGTAGACATAGCATAAATTCCTGATGTAAGAGAAAAAAATGTGGAAAAAAACAGTACTTTGGGGGAAAATAACCTTTTTCTGTCATTTCCTATATATTATAAGCAAGGTAAAATGTATTTAAAATTCAAGTTAGGAATTAGTGAGGTGTCTTTTTCTTCAAGAAACAGTAATCTGTGTGCTGGTGTTTCTTTATATCTTGATAATGAATTTGTCTCAAAAGACTTCTGGCCTGACTGCAGGATAGCATTCAGAAGTTAATGTCCTTGATAATATATCCTATTTGCTCACATACTGCACATGCTGGAATCTAATACAGACCTTTTGAAAGGTAGAATAAATATTTTTTTCCAGAAGTATTCCTGAATAGAGCAATGACAGAACCCAACTTTTAGATGATTTACCCTCCCTTTCCTGCTTAACTAAAGCTGAAACCCAAGCTGCTGCTGAAAACTGGTCTTCATGGGTGGATCTATGGCTTTTAAAAGTACCAAAGACTTTCCAAGGCTATGAAATAGAAAGAGCAGGCATCAGACAGCAAAATTACCCAAAGGCAAGTTAGCTTGATTAGTGGAGCATCAAGACAATTAAAGGAGAGATGATCATTAACACCTCCGGTGTGAAGAACAAAAAGTCATTAAGTCCATTGACTACCTTAGCTGCCTGAATAGAAATGCAACAACTGTTGCACTGTGCAGCAGGAATCAAAGAAGGGCGCTTCTATTCTGGGCAGAAAATCAGCCCTTCTGTTTGATATAAACACCCTAATTTTGAAGAACTGATTTTAGTGGGAGAGGTATATCTTTTATGCAAGAAAATACTAGCTATAATAGTATTACTTTTGCACTTTTATACAAGCAAATTAGTTACTTAGGGAAACTTGTGTAGAAATAAATGCACCCATTTTATTGGTAGATGTATATAGTATTCATAGGATATTTTGGAAACTAATAGCATTATTTTCAAGCACAGACAAAACAGACTTATGCAATGTATCATAAGTTCTTTGGGACCCTGTTTTAATCTATAGAATGGAAAGTTGTTGTAACCAATGGAGCTGTTCAACAGTTTTTTTTTAAATGCCTGTCTGTCCTTGTTAATTAGAACTGTACATATTGGGAAATTAACTATGAAATACTAAAAATGATAAATTATTCCTTATTTGAAAGTATAAATTAAAGGTTTAGTATATATAAAATTTGTCATGTTTAATTGCAAGTTCAATTAAAATTCAGGATAATGATGATTTATACAGGTTTCTCTGTAATTTGATATTCATTAGCTTAGCCAGACACATGCTGATATTAGCTCGTTAATTATGTTTCCTTTTGTTGAAAGCAGCCTTGTGAAAGCAATCTGCTCAAAGTTTTCTAAACTCATTCTGCTAAATGAATATTTGGCAGCTGTTCATGTTATTGAGATGGTCACTGTGGCTTCATTTCACTCATATATAGCATCAATCATACCTACTGTATGACAAACAAGGGTTTCTCATTACAAACCCATTCATGAAGGTTATGGTTGACATTAAAGAGCTATTGCATGGCAGTATGGTATTATTTTACAGTAACATTAGAGTTTAACTGCAGTTAGTGCCTGTATTTCCCACATGGTCAAAATGTTAAATAAGGAGGAAAAAAGGTAGTAGCTTCAAAGTTAACCCAACTGCAAATAATTCTTGTGGATATATGTATGAAGTAATTTTATTTCCTTTGAGCACCACAACTTAGTTTGTCTTTGTTGAAGCAATACTGTGAAAAAGTTTTCTGGGTATAAGAACAAAATAACTATTGTAGGTATGTTTGTTTGCTACTCTTAAGAACAACATTTCTGTGTTAATACTGATGCCCCTTGGAAGACTAATTTGGGGACTGGTGTCATGTTTAGTCAAATAGTTGAAATGCAGACCAGATCAATAAGTATGCATAAGGAAGTATGGGTTGGATGAATGGGATTGTAAGGTGGATAGAAAGCTGTATAGATCATCAGGCTCAATGGATTGTGATTAATGGCTCAAGTTCTAGTTGGCAGCTGGTGTCAGGTTGAGTGCCCCAGGGGTTGGCCCTGGGGCTGGTTTTGTTCAATATCTTCATTATTGATCTGGAAGATGGGATGGATTACACCCTCGGCAAGTTTGCAGATGACGCCAGCTGGGGGGAGTAGTAGATACACTGGAGGGTAGGGCTAGGATTCAGAGTGACCTAGATGAATTGGAAGATTGGGAGAAAAGAAATCTCATGAGGTTTAACAAGGACAAGGACAAAGTCCTGCACTTAGGAAGGAAGAATCCCATGTACTTCTACTGGCTTAGGACCACATAGCAAAGCAGAACCTCTGCAGAAAAGGACCTGTGGGTTAGTGGGCAATAAGCTGGATATGAGTCAAGAGCCCTTGTTGCCAAGAAGGCTAACAGCATATTAGGCTGCATTAGTAAGAGTGTTGCCAGCAGATTGAGGGAAGTGATTCTTCCACTCTGTTCAGCACTGGTGAGGCCACATCTGGAGTACTGTGTCCAGTTCCCCCCATCTGCCCCCTCCCCCATCCCCCTGCAGAAAGGATGGGGACAGCAAGTTGGAGATAATCTAGTGGAGGACAGCGAAAATGGTTAGGGGGCTGGGGCACATGACTTCTTAGGAGGTGCTGAGGGAACTGGGCTTTTTGGTTAGGGAGAGACATTCAAAAAACCCGAGCCTGAATTGATTCACTCTAGCACAGTAGTCTAAGTTGCGCAGTTTAAACCAATTAATAATTGGACAGACATTTTCTATTAAATCAAGAAATACAGGTACGTGCCTGCAGTGGCTCAAGTCAGAAGCTGGGGGGTACTAGAGCATGCTTGCCAGCCACTACCAAAGGGGAGGGAAGAGACGTGCCCTCCAAGGCTCTCACCCTTCCCTGCTGGAGTGGAGGGTGCATGGCCAGGCACCAACCAGGGCTAGCAGGACACATAGGATGCCAGCCACCAACCTGGGGGTGGAGGTAGGCGGGGAGCTGCTGCCCGACTAAGGAGTGGGGATGGGAGAAAGTCCTTTCTGTGAAGCAAGCATGTATTAAATACAGCAATTAGCAAAGCATACTACAGGGAGCTACCAAAAATTTTCACCTAAGCTAAGATGCAGTTTAGTAAAACTCAGCATACACAACTTAGTTAAACTTAAAATGTAAAGCAGGAAGACAAGAGAAAGCCTTGCATAAGTCTTACTAATCCTGAGGGAAGAGTGCCTCCTTACAGTCAGGCATTCAGAGAGGCTTTGTTTAGGTTTTACAGGTTCTACTTTATAATGTAAATGTAGCTCTCTGCATTACTTGGTCCACAACTTCCACCCAGAAGCAGTCTTCAACTTCCCTTAACTCCATCTCCAGCACATATGTGTGATGATTGTCAGGTCTTTGTCAACACTTCTCACCTCTCAGTCTGGTCCTGCAGATCTTAGCTCTGGGCTCACAGGTGCAGGTCTTAGATTGGCACACAGGGGACTAGGTTGTCTCTCCCCTGCTCCAGGATTGCTGTGGAATTAATCTCCTCCCTGGCTGCAGGCAAGCTGGACAGAGGGAGGTATTAATTCCATCTCTGCCTGGCTGTAGGAAAGCTGTGGAGGTGCGACTGGGCTGGCAAACCCCAGCTTGCAGTCTGCAGGGTTTGCTAGCAGTGTGGGGAGGGGGTAGAGGGAGGAATTTGCCTCTGGGGCTGTGACAGGCCAGTGTCTGGCCATGCCCCACCCCTGCTCTGGCTAGAGAGCAGAGGGGATGGGCCAGCCCAGCTCTGTGGAGCAGAGCCCAGTCCAGAAAGCATGTCTGGATACTGTGGGGTCTCTGATTTAACTTAAAGCAGCAAAGGAACTGAGACAGACATTGCATAAACTGGTTTGAGCCAAATCAGTTAAGTCTGATACTACATTCAACCAAGTTCATCTCAAACCATTTTTGGCCATTTTCGAACTGGTTTATGTGTACTGAATGTCTGTTCTGTTACAGGTTTAAACCAGTTTCTGATCACTTAAACTGGTTTATATGTAATGCCTGTCCTTAGCCATTTATTCTGTGGAAGAGAAGACTGAGGGGGTATTTGATAGCTGCCATCTTCTACCTGAAGAGTGGTTCCAAAGTGGATGGAGCTGGACTGTTTTCAGTGGTGACAGATGACAGAACAAGGAGCAATGGTCTTAAGTTGCAGCAAGGGAGGTTTAGGTTGGATATTAGGAAAAATGTTTTCCCAGAAGGGTGGTGAAGCACTGGAAGGGGTTACCTGAAAGGTAGTATCTCTATCCTAGGAGGCTTTTAAGGTTCAGTTCAACAGAGCCCTGGCTGGAATGATCTAGTTGGGGTGGTCCTGGTTTGAATAGGGGTTTAGACCAAATGACTTCCTGAGGTCCCTTCTAACCCTAATTTTCTATGATTAAACCCTAGTTGACTAATTTTTGGGCAGCCTGTCTTCAGTGAAGGATAGGACTTTGTATTAGTGGTCCCTGATCTTTGATGAAGTAACTGTGAATTAGTCAAGGCTGCAATGAACGTAGCTTCTTAAATATTTTAAATCACCAAAATATTACAAAATGGTTGTGGCAAACAGAACATCATTGCTTTGCAGGGTCTGGTTATATGACAATGCATCTCTGGACATTGTCCTCCGTATTTTCTCTTAAAAGGAAACAAATAACTGAGCAGAGGAGTTTATTTCTATGTCCTTTCTGATCTCCCTTGGTATGAAGGCATGTATGTATGTGGTCCTTCTGCACCTCTCTGTCTGAAAGGCTATTTCATTTGGAGTTGTCAGGTGGGACCTTTAACAGAATGGACCCATGTTGATTGACACCTGCAGATGTCTCCTGTTAGTTTGGAAAGCAGTGCAGGTGAAAAGAGGCTTGGCTGCATTGAGTGAGGAGTCAGAGCATCAGAACAAGGGACCTCAGAGAGCTCCCTCATCCTTTCTTTGCTTACCACAAATATTCTTTTGCTGGGTCCTTTCTCCCACTGATTGATTCCTCATCTGTCAGTATTGCTTACTCTGTCAGAGCAAGAGGCTGTAGAACAGTGGTTACCAACCAAATGAGGGTTGCGGGAGCAATGCCAGCAGCGCCGTGCACAAAAGATGAGCGGTGTTGCATGCCAGGAGCTTCCCTGCCCCCAGGCTGCCACACTCCGCTTCCAGCAGCAGGTTGTGGTAAAAAAAAGGTTGGGAACCACTGCTGTAGATTTCATAGACATTAGGGCTAGAAGGGACCTCAGAAGATCATAGAGTCCAGCCCCCCACCCAAAGGGCAGGAAGTCAGCTGAGGTCATAGGATCCCAGCAAGATAAGCATCCAATTTGCTCTTGAAGGTGTTCAATGTAGGTGCTTGAACCACCTCCAATGGCAGGCTGTTCCAGACCTTGGGGGCTCGGACAGTAAAGAAATTCTTCCTTATGTCCAGCCTGAAACGGTTTTGCAGTAGTTTATGACCGTTCGACATAGTCATCCCTTGGGGCGCTCTGGTGAACAAATGTTCCCCCAGATCCTGGTGGTCACCCCTGATAAACTTATAGGTGGCCATCAGATCACTCCTGAGCCTGCGCTTTTCCAGGCTAAAGAGCCGCATGGCTCTCAGCCTGTCGTCGTAAGGTCTGTTTTCCTGACCTCTGATCATGTGCATGGCTCTTCTCTGGACTCTCTCAAGCTTCTCCACATCCTTTTTGAATTGTGGAGCCCAAAACTGGACATAGAAGAACACATTCCATTTCCAATAAATACTTTATAGTGGTGGAGATTGCTTCAGTTCTGTGGTAAGCATTGAGCACATCCAGCCTCTGTCCAGGATTAAGGATGCTCTCAAAAAAAAGGAAGGAGGGCGGTTACCATAACAAACGATAATTCTGAAAACAAGGAATTGCTTACCTTATTTTGAGCATTAAAACACTAAACTGTATTGCTTAATAAGCAGCAAACCACCATGATTAGAGGCCATGAAGTTTTATGTATCTCTTGTTTTCCTTGGCATGGCTAAGCATGATCAGCAAACAGGTTCCCCTAAAGCTGACTGTTTTTGTTTTTTTGGATTAGCAGAGTGGTTGTAAAGAGCCTCTGACAAGTATATTAATAAAGTGGTTGCTCTTGGAGGTGTTGCCTATGGGATTACAGAGCTGGGTGTTGCATTTCTGTAAGCAGTATGGCAGCAGCCACCATAGATTCAACAGAGGACTGGACCTTGAGAACTGGTGGTGGTGGAACAGGTTTCCCTATCAGCAAATAGAAACAATGAAAGGGATGACGTTGTGGTGGTGGTGACAGAAAAATCCCAAGGGCCTACCTGAAAATGTCTAGCTTCCTATGTTTTAAATGTGAAAAATCTGCTTTGAAATTGGAAGTAACCTCCTTTCTCTAGTTGTTCAGAGTGATTGTGATTTTATTTTAAATGATCGTTTCAGGACCCTGAGTGGGAAAATTGCCCATAGAATATATGCCTTGGGCTAGGATCTGATGACTGATGGAAAACTAAAATTAGATGCATGCAACTGGCTAAATTTTTTTCCTGCTACCACAGTGTACCCTGTTCTGCTGTAGACTATGTTTACAGAGGTTGGGTACCGTGTGAATGACATAGAATGATTTTAGCTTTTTCTCTTAGCATACACTTCATTATGAAATTACATTTTACCCCTGTTCATTACATTTTTACCCCTGTTAATTTCAAAATGCTCAGGAAGTCGTCTAAAAATATAAATCCAGTGTTGTTTGTGAGGCTCAAGTGTAGTATATAAAATGAATACCTATGTGATATGTGCATCTCCTTTGTCTGTTGTGCAAATTAGTATCTTAAATTTAAAAAGTCAACCAAAAAAAGAAGTAGCATGCCTGTTGAGGGATCATGTGCCATTTTTACCTAGTTACTTTTCAAGATATAATTGACTTAAACATGCATTTGATAGTATTTTGAACAGATGAAATGCAGTAGTATGGAAGATTTTGCTAGAAAAATTATGTGCAATAATATAGTGTGCAACATGAAGTAAATACTTTTTCTTCACTTAATGCAAAATGAGGTGTGAACTGTCAGATTCCATAGACTGTAGCTGTGGAGGTCTGATTGATTTTTCACCTTTCTTAGAATAGCATTTTTGTTTCATGTCTAGGGGGAAGCATGTAAGTGATTTTTTTTATTTACTTTTTTATTTTGGCAAGGCTTTGTATTGATGAATCATCAGCTGAATCAGACTAATATTGCAATTTTCACCATGTATTGGAGCAGCCTTGTGGGGGGATAAATAAGCCAATAGCATTTTAAATAAATCTTTTCCCCCCAGTACATTTGAGAGCAATCCTGTTTTATTTCAAAAAGCCAGATTTTCTGCCACATGAGGGGTGCAATGTGTGAGGGAAACAAATACCTCTTCTGCATAAAGTAGAATGTATAAGGTGCTGACTACAGACCATGCTGCTTCTTTGAATCTTTAAAATAAGTTTTCATTAATTCCAGCACATAACAAAAGGAAGTACCCCATCAATTTATAAATGATATCAACAGTTTTGTGTAAACACCTAAAAATCACCACAGGCTTATAAGAAAGTTCTCAATCTCTAGGTGCAAAAGCATGCCAGTGATTGCTTGTTGAACAAGGCCTTGTCAGCTTTTTATTGCAATACTTTATTGGGTAATAGTTTTAAAATTATTTATAGAATGAAATCCCAGCTGCACTGAAAATACCATCATTTAATATGTTGTCTGTGATTCTCATTAGCTTTTTTAGCCTAAGGGTTATGTAGTGAACAAAGGTTTGGCTGTATTTCTAAGATTGAGCACTATATAAAATTTTTGTCAGGGGACTTGTTGACCTTATGTAAAGTTACCTCTTTGAGAAGCTCTCCATATTATGGTTGTAGTTGCTATGGAAGTTTCATAAACCTAGCAACGGTCAATATGTAATGATACTGTATATTTCATGACCTTATCCTCTAAACAATTTCAACATAATGCAAAATTGATCTTTAACATAAAGAAAAATTACATGCTTTCTGTGCAGGAGAATAAGTATATTTATATATAAACCTTTTGTGTGTACGTAAACAGGGAAAGAACTGTATATATGTGCACACATCTACACATGTTATTGAATCCCATAAAAAATGTTTCCTGATAAAATAAAATTGTAAGTAGCCTCCACAGCATTTGTATATCTTAAATAGATAATGCTGTAGTACTGCAGTGCCATATATTTTTCTGTTGATGATTATGTGCACATGTAGCTGTATAGATTATAATCAGGGATTCTTGTTTTCTCTGATTGAAAAAAATCCCCAATTTTCGGTTAAAAGAAAAAGTAACCCCAAATCCACATTTTTCCATGATTTAAATGAAACGCCACTAATATATAGATATATAAATAGTTGTTTCATTTTAATCATGGGAAAATGTGATTTGGGGTTACTTTTTTTTTTAACTGAAAATTGGGGATTTTTTTTCAATCAGAGAAACTAGGATCCCTGATTATATTCATTTCCCTTTGATAACAATGCTATTGTGAACTACTTTACCATAGACCTTACGTTCAGGTAGCTTGCAACCCCAGAAGTCTTGTGAGACTGCTTCTAATATATCTAGCCTATGCCATCACCCTAGTGGCATTACCTGGTACTTTGTATCTGGTTGGTACTCTTGGGAAATGCAGTCTTGAACAAGAGCAAGCTATGATTGCTGTTTACTTATATGTATGGCTGACTCAGCAGTTTGTGGATAGTTTTGACTTAAAGGATAAGACAAAATCCTACTCTTACCCTCCTCCTCAGGGACAGCTGCCCTTCTCCATCAAGACGACAACCATTCAGCTAGAAAGATTGACTCCCAGAAATTCACCACAATCACTTTAGTAGTTTAAATTTCAGGTGGGACTAGAATTGATGGTGTTGAGGGCAGAGGCTTAGAGCCTTGAATCTTTATGCTTAAGTGAGTTAAGCAAAACTGCTGGCTCTGAAGAAGTCTCTGTATTTCTTTCTAACAGCTAGAAAATAGGATAAATGAGAGAGGAAAAAGGCAGTCACTGTTCAGGGGTAGGGAAAAAGACAATTTAACCCTATAACAATGACAAACACAACCTTAAGTTTATATTTAATCCTGCATGAGCCATATTTGTGTGGGGGTGAGTGGCTGAGTGTGTAGATTAAAAACCTAGGCATAATAGTTTTATAGTTTTTAAACCAGGTAAACTTACTGTAAAGAGGTTGGATGGATTGTATTTTAGAGAGTTGGCACTAGTACATGTGGCAAGGTTACAGCTTCAGAAAGTGCAAGGTAGAAATATAAGTTTTGGGGGGACAAAAGGAATGATGGAAAGTACTCATTAGTGTTTTGCTTTTTGTTTAGCTTCTCAGCTTCTTCCATTACTATGTGTGTATTCACACAAGATTTCAGTGGAGCTTTCCTAAGCCTGAACAGTGCCCTTGTAGAGATACGCCTTTTTAAATAACCCTCAGTGCTCTTTGTTTGACAGTCTTACTAAAGTTAAATCATTCACAAATTATATTACAACTGGTCCGGCAATGGAAAAAAGAACATCAAAACTTTGTGAAGGATTATTAATTTTTTATGAGGTGGGAACAATGAAACAAAAATGAGAGAGAAACTAACACAACAGTTCTTTTTAGGTGGTAACAGAGAAAGTAAACTCTGTAAATAAGCCAATGGAATGCAAGCATATTGCCATTAATAGTTACTGGTCCACAGGGCAAGCTGATTTTACTTTTTCTGTTGGCAAATTTTTAAAGTGATACATTAGGTACAAAAGGGAGTTAAGGCTACCAAAACTCAACTCATGTTTATGAGTCTCTGTTCAGGTGGATGGATTCTGTTTTGTTGAAAACGTAATGCATACTTTTGTGGCACAGGATGTAGCTTGTCATCAGAAAAGGTATACTCAGAAATGGAAACCAGTGGGAACCATTTTCTGAGGACTGCTGCAGTCCATACACATTGGAAATTCATGAATTTAGGAACAAAGAGATATTTAGAGCAGTAGGTTTATCCCACAGCTACTCATGTGATAGTCTGATAAATCTGGAACAGATTTTAGAAAGTGGAAAAATCTGGAGGGAATTTCATTTCTGTAATACCACATCTTTATTCTTAGGTTTCCCAACACTTTTGGGCAAAGCCACCACTGATGAGGGTATGACAAGAACCTTTATGACAAGAACCTCTCCAGCCTTCTAAGGGTCATTTTCTGGATTTATCAGGAAATGGTTAAAGTGACTATAGCTAGACCTTAGACCTGCATTTCTCTGAGAAGGAACATTTCACTTGTGCCAGAGTTTCCATACCATTTGTCTGCATTTCTGCACTTCTTCACAAATCTGCTTACAATTTTGGGAATGTATTTAGGACAGAAAACTACGGTTGAATATATTATAGCACAAGCAGGCTTATTTTATGAGACAATCTGAAAACTTGTCAAGATGGTGAGCTTGTGTTTCAGATCCTGTGTATATTTCTTAACAGGCTGAAGTACAAATCAAGGGCTTTAATTGTAAACATTTGGGTAGGAGAGGTAGGAAATGTGCTGCACAATTAATGTTTCTAAAGCATCCAAAGATTTAAAGCAGTTTCCTTGAACGGACTGAGGCATCTTCCTCAAGCCCAACCTAGTGAGTCTATCAGTCAAATCACTGGTAGTGTTTGTATCCTTGAGATGATCATTATTTATGGAAGTATAAAAGAAATTATTTCAGGGAGAGTGGTGTTTTTCCTTCACTTTTTTCAGATTCTAATGGCAGGGTCTGCAAATGGATGTTCAGCTATCTGCTTTCGGTTAAATTTAATGTCCTCTGGGATGACTAGTATGATGTATTGAAAATACTGCTTTCCATTTGGCCCAAGTGAGCATGGCTTGATGAAGTATGCAGTTCTGAGCTGTACAAAATATAGGGCCCAGGAATATCACTTAAAATCAAGTATTCCAAATCTACTTTTCCTAGATCCACAAGGAATGCACCATTTTAACTGAAGCAACTGAAATATCTAATAACAGCTTGTTGAAGAGAGGTGGCAAATCATACTATTTTGGTGTGTTGGGCCATAAGCAAATAACAGAAATCACAAAACTCTGTCAGAGTTATGAGCAAATGAAATACACGCATAAATGTATTTTTTGTATTCTCAGAGGAGTAGACTCTGTGACCCAGGAAATCTTCTTAAGTCCTGTGTTTCTGTGGAGTGGCTGGTCTGTTTATGAGATCCTTTGTTATATATGTTACATAATGAGCAACGTGCATAACTGACCATTGTAGAGTTTCTTTAAGAAACCATACAAAGCATTAAGTAGGATAGGAAGAGTGGTGGCAAGATGGATATGAATAACCATCTTGAATGTGTTTATTCCACATTACTAGCAAACAATGGAAACTTTCAGGTGTTCAAGGTCATCACTTATTTATTCTACAGAAAAGGGGAGATTAATTTATAGCAAACAGCAAAACAAGAGTTGCAGGGATGGTGTTTAAAGGTGTCTTTAATGACAGAAAGAGAGCACATGGAATTAATTTTTCCCCTTTTTTTGAGGGTCCATTCCCAAGTGTATTGTAGATACTTTTGGTTTATTGATTAATTTATCCAGACATTTTGCCATTCTTCCACCTGCCAGCTGTTTGAACAGACTAGGGTTGCAAAGGAAGCGTAGAGTCTTCTACAACCAAATGAGGCAATCCTACCTCCCTGACTAATGCTGCATCTGACCTGCTATAGAAGTGGGTTGGGAATGGCATCTCTTTCACTTCTCAGCCTCAGGCAGGAAATAGTAAAGCATTATCCGCTGTAGTCAAAACAGACAAAAACTTACCTGAATTCATGGAATGTTATGAGGAAGCCTGTCTTCCCTCACCCCGTCCACAGTGGCCACTTTTTTTTTTCTTAAGAAAGTAGGAAACCCTTGCGGTGATAAGGTTCCGTCTGGGGTTACCTCTGGACAATTTTATTGTTATAGTTTGTGGTCTTAGTTCCTACTTGTTTTTGTTTTTAATGGATACAATAGTAATGAATATTCACATGGTGAAAATGATGTGGTATGAAATCAGTATAAATTTTGTTAAAATATTTGTAAAAAAGTTTGTAAAAAGCCTCATGCTGCTTGGTTGAAAGGAACTGTATAAATGTATAGCATTACTGATTCTTACTGTCTTGTTTATAAATCTGTAAGAATTTATCTATAGGTAGCATGGGGGCTACAAGATAATAGAGCCTTTCACAATGCAATGCAATAATTTAGCATCCTATTTACAAAGTATCTCCTTCATAAATGAAGAAAATGGTTATGAAACAGTGCAGGAGTTCTTATTCAGGCAGAAAGGGAATCTGAAGTGGTGAAGAAAAATAAAAGATTGGAAGTTTTAAGAATTAAAGGTGTACAGTAAGTGATTGTTCATGCAGACAGGTTACTGTGAAGAAGTGGGTAAAAGTAGAAAAAGAATAATGGAAGAGAGGTGATTGCAGGAATTGTAGTGAAAAAGATGGTTTTAATGTGATGCTTGAAGAAATATTAGTGATTCAGATTCCCAGAAGGAGTCTGTTTTAGACCAGGCAAAATAAATGAAAATAAAACAAAAAAAAAAAATCGGTCCCAGATCTGTTGTATCATAGTATCTGGAAAAAAAGCCAAGAGAGGTAGAGTGGTTGGGCAGTCCTACAAAGATTAGTGAAGCTGGATGACTCCTTGATTGAATCATAAAACTATAATATGGCATCAATGAATGAGGTAGGAAACTTGAAGGAAGGGTGTAAAGACTTAATTTGAGCCAAGAAATGGTATTCATATTCTTCAATTTTATTGGTTTTATATTTTAAATCGTTACAATGACACTGAATGTATAACAGTTTACATTAAAACCAGGCATTACTTCTTTGCATTATTATTTTTTTGAATTCATATCCCTTATTGTTCTCATCCCATCAGTCTTTCATACTAATTAAGTAATACAGTAAATACTTCACTACTATTTTTAGTACTGGTCACAATAAGAACAAGCATCATAAATTATTCTGAACTGTTTTAGTCACTTTTGTCTATAGATCTCAAAGCACTTGTTAAAAATGGGTAACATTTCCTCAAATTTTTATATGCAAGGAAACTGAGATGCAGCTACTTAACTCTCCATAACACAGGAACCAGAGGCAGGGTGGGAGTACAACTCAAGTTTAGTATGTTCTCCACTGGACCAGGCTGCCTCCGAAAACTGGTTGTTTCATTAACTGTATGTGGGCAATTGCAGCTGTTGTTGGGATAATACAGTAAATGTCTGCTTTAAACTGATGTTGGGAACACACCTGTGGAGAATTTTGTAGGCCTTATGAAACATTTAACTTGGAATGGGGAGGGTGATGATGGGGTAGTCATAAAAACAACAGCTTTGCAGAAAAGGACCTGGGGGTTAGAGTGGACAGTAAGCAGAATATAAGCCAACAGTGTGCCCTTGTTGTAAAGAAGGCTAATGGCATACTGGGCTGCATTCGTAGGAGTATTGCTGGCAGATCAAGGGAAGTGATTCTTCCTCTCTATTCGGCACTGGTGAGACCACGTCTGGAGTAGTGTGTCCAGTTTTGGGCCCCACACTACAGAAAGGATGTGGACAAATTGGAGAGATTCCAGTAGAGGGCAACAAAAAAGGTTAGGAGGCTGGGCACATGACTACTAAGGAGAGGCTGAGAGAACTGGGCTTATTTAGTTTGAAGAAGAGAAGACTGAGAGGGGATTTAATAGCACCCTTCAACTACCTGAAGAGTGCTTCCAAAGAGGCTGGAGCTGGACTGTTCTCAGTGGTGACAGATGACAAAACAAGGAGCAATGGTATCAAGTTGCAGCAAGGGAAACATAGGTTAGATATTAGGAAAAACTTTCTTATGAGGAGTGTAGTGAAGCACTGGAACAGGTCACCCAGAGGGGCTCTGGAATCTCCATCCTTGGAAGTTTTTAAGAGCTGGCTAGAGAATGCCTTGGCTGGGATGATCTAGGTGGGGATGGTCCTGGTTTGAGCAGGTGGTTGGACTAGATGATCTCCTGAGGTCCCTTCTAACCCTAATTTTCTCTGACTCTGTACTTGGGTGGGGAAGGTGGCTGCTTTTTTGGAAGAAGGTGTTGATGGTGTCTCCATCCCTAATAAATGTCCGCTAATGTAAATATGCTATATTTGTATGTTTATATTTAATGAAGTAGAAGTGGGAGGAAAGGAACGTGAGTTAATTCTGAGGAAAGTAAAGAATTTGGATACACCCAAGAATAGAGTTCAGTCCTGCTTTCATTGTACCTATCATGGCTATGAGGAATATCTAACTGAAATACTTTGACTTAGCTAGTTATGTTAGGTCAGTGAAAAGGAGATGAGGGGCATGGGAGACAGGGAACATGATAGCAGTTCCCAAATATATGAAAGGCTGCCATAAAGAAGAGGGAGAACAACTGTTTTCCTGTGCTGCTGAGCACAGGGCCTAAAGCAATAAATTTAAATTGCAGCAAAGCAGGTACAGCTTAGATATTGGGACAAAATGGCCTCACTGTGGAACAAGGTCGGAGGGAAGCTGTGGAATCCCCTTCAGTGGAGGTTTTCAAGAAGAAGCTTAATATATGTTTATCTGGGATAGTATAGGAATAATGCATGTTACGTTTGTGAGTCTTTCCAGTCCTGTGATTGTATGATTTCTATGGTTTCATTAGGTTTCTGACGTTGCAGCATTTAAAATTCTTAAACTGGCAATGACCAAAGTGACCATTAGTAATAATACAACAGTAACATGAACACTGCTTTCACTGACCACTGCCTTTCTTCATCCTTCCCTTTGCTATACGGAACTGTCAGGCTGGTTCAACAGCAGAAAATGATTTTAAAAGCAGTTGGGCTACTTCTAATGAAGGGGAGATTTTTTTAAATAAAGCTTGGATGAATGAACTTTTTTCCATGTTGGTGCATACTACACATTTTGCAAGCTTTATAAACATAAAAGTTATACTCATGTTAATTTGTATTTATAACTGTAAAACTGTGTACATAGCGTGGCTTAATGTGCATAACATGTATGTAGATAGGCAATAATGTTGAATGGCCTTCAGACTTTTCAACAGATTTCATACACGAAGAAATTCCTCATCTATTCTTTTATAAAGATAGAGGGAGAAAGAGACTAATTCTTGCCTTTTTCTTAAGTGGGTCCAGTTTGAGATTTTATATGACTCTTAAATGAATGAAGTTCCTTAAGAGAGTGTTATTTCTGTAGAGATTTTTTTTCAGTCCGCTGAAAGATACTCATTGTGGCATAGGACGAAGATGTAGGCCAAGTGGAAATACACCAAAGTGATTTAATAGAAAAGGTAATTCCTATTCAAACTGGATGGTCCCTTATTCATTTCCTCGGATTATCATCAAATTTATGTCACCAGCAAAGGAGCTTTATTGAGTTTCACAGATATATTCCTTTTGCTTTCATTGTCATTAGTTGGCACACTGACATTTTCATATGTGTCTCAGCTAATGCCTCAAAATTACTCCATCTACAAATGTAACAATTGAACAGATAATTTTAATAAGATTCAGCTTGACTTCAGACTGCACTCCTTCCTTTCTTTATAGAATGCAAATTGTAACCTGTTTTTAAAGCCGTGCAATGCAGTGAACTTTAATGGGATTTGACAACATCATATTAAGCACAACAACTACGCATAATGTACCGAAAAATTGGACGTGAAATTGGAAACATAGCTGAGAACAAAGTAAATTTACATGGTTTGGTAGTTTGAATGTCTGATATCATATTCTCTCATGCAAGCTCCATAAAAAGCAAGGGATTTAACAATGGATATCAGCGGAAAGTGCTTTTAAAGTTAAAGCTGATGGATGGCTTGTCAAAAAAAATAATTGCATTGGTTGGAAAGTCGGGATGCGTGCTGAGGGGGAGAGAACAGGATATACAGAGAGGATGATGGGAAGTGACAGTGGTCTGTCAAGAAGCAGTGGCTGCCCAGAGAAGTGTGAAGCCAGAGCTATAAGGTGGCAGAGTAGAACAGGCTGTCAGAGCGGGAAAGTGGCTTTAATACCCTGAAAAGCAAAGGAATCCGCCTGTCAGCCTTGCTCAGCCGTGCTGAAAGAGGAAAAGAACATGGCATAAAGTTAGAGACATTAAATGGGGGGAAAAAAAAGAGTCCAAGGAAAGCGAGGGGGGTGAGGGGAAGCTGTTATTTTTTTAAATAGACAAATGACACATTTTAGGTGTATGTTTCCTTGCAACTAAATTCAGCTTTTTAAAATGGTCATGTAAATATAAACAAACAGCCTGTAAGAAACAGAGTTGATTAGGGGCCCTCTGGACAAGGAACATGGATAGAAATTGTCTTATTTTAGCATATTTTAAATACCACAATGTTCTTTGACCTTTCCCCCTGCTTCCATTGTGTGGCCTATCACTACTAAGATACTCAAATGGGTACCTTCTGAGAGCAGTACAATATATTATTACTGTTTGCATGTGGAGGACTACATATAAAGCAAAACATAATCTCTGGAACTTGTCTTTTTTGGCTGTGTCAGATTTTGGTTTATAAATCTAATTAATGGCCCTGCCACAGAATTTTCCATCCTCCTATTAAAATTCTTACAGTACTGAGGTTAATTTAGTTATCCAGCATTTTTCCCTTGGGCATTAACATTTACACCCAGTATTATTGTGGTATTGCATAAGTACCTCTACCTGAGTTTGTTTCAAAGATTTTTCCATAAATTATGCTTTTAGTAATAGAAAAGTTGACCTAAAATATTATTTACGTCATTAAACTGGTAAGAATTATTTTAAGCAGTTCTTGTATATATACAAGATATTTGTGTAAGAATGTATTATCTATTTAGAGAGAAAATAAACTATTTTCCAAATATGGTTTTCTGTAATCACCTGTTGGAAAATATTTTTAAAGGAAAATTATATATATTATAATCTGAAAATGAACACATACTAAGATATGGCAGCTTTTAGAAATACATAGTTTTACAATGGGGGTTCAAATAATTTCTACTGGTAGGGATAAGGCATAAATAGCAAACTGAACAAATACATAAGAACTACATGAGAAACATATCTCGAAATGTACTTTTGTGTACGATTTCAATGCACTGCTTTGACTTTCTGGGAGAAATAAACCCCATTATAAATATGCAAATATAAAGCAGGGTACAGCACATGCACAGATCAAAGATTTGTGTGCAGAAGACACAGATTGCATGTTAAAGATATTCTGAAATAAGGCCTAATCCTGAAAAATATTGAACGTCCTTGACTTTAGCTAATTTTAATGGCAGTCATTATGTACAACAGTTTATAGGTGGAACTTAACACAAAACAGGATTTGGTTTGTATGTGCTTGAAATTTTGTAATGCAGTTGCTTTTCTGGTAGGTTTGATCCACTGAACTATTCCTGGAAGAAAGGGCTGCTTTGTTTAGAATGGAGCCAAAGTGTGTGGTTCTGAAATGGCTAGTGGAATGGAGGGGAACAGTTACAATTTAAAATTATATACGCTTTCAAGTTGTTATAACAATAATTTGGGCTTATGGTGACAAGCCAAAAGCAGTTAAGAATGTGTTAGCATTTTCATGGCATTGCATTTTCTTATGATGTTTCCCTCTAATTATTAAATTAGGAAAATAGCTTTCTGCCTACATTTTTAATGTAGGGTTGAAGTTAGGATTGTCCACAAAAAGCACCCTGGCATCTGATATATTTTTAATGTAATAAAAGGAACAGTTTTACCACTTCATAAAAAAACAAAACAAAATGACCTTCCCCCAACCTTCATTATAAATCAAGTTTTCTATGTAAGGTGGTTTGTTATTTCTTAGGTACCAAAGGTCCAAAGGTTGTGTTAAGTTGATCCCATCCCAGAAGTGTTTGTACTCTACGGAGGGAACATTACTAAACAGCAGTAAACGTATATTTTGGTTTTGTTACTAATGCAGTATAAGAAATTTAAAACTACATTAACATGAAATAATCTATAATCTATTATTATAAATTATAAGCAGGGACAATGAAAATTGTTATGTGTATAAAACAATAGCATCATCAGATTTGAAAACTGTCCTTTGTTCATGAAGTTTGGGGTACGTTGAGCTTTTTCTCAAAAAAGTACATTAAAAAATAACTTTTATAATTGAGAGCTGACACCCCACTTCTCTCCACCAAGGGATTCAAAGTGATAACAACTGAATTAAAAGGATCAGTATTTATTCTTTTAAAATGCTATCTCAAAATAAGGAATTTCAGAAAATAAAAAAAATCTTTTGTCAGGAGTTAATGTCAAATGAATCCATGCAATCAACAGAATAGGAACATATTGCATCCAAACTCTTGCTTGTGTCTGGTTGTTGCAAGAGCTTCAAAATAGGAGAGGATTTCAGAGATTACATTTCTCTGTCCATGTATCCTTTTCTCCAAGTGCACTTGAAGGTTATGCAATATTTAATACACTAAACAAATGCATGGCCAATCAAACTTTCTATTGGGGTAGAATAAAAATGCATTTGTGCTGAGTTTGAATAGCTGCACTTACCTGACAAACAAAATGCTATGTTCCTTCTCTCCTTTAGTCAGTAGAAGGCCTTAGTACAGCAATATTTGCTGCATTTGCTCAGCATTAAGGGGTAGAATTACAACTTCACTCTTGTCCATTTAAAATGGATCCTTACTGTTGTTTGGAATGTAGTGTTGTGTGAATGAATAGGCTTTTTGGTTTGCAAATAACACCTCTGTGTGCTACTTTGTGGTTCCAGAAGGGTCACTGGTTTTTTACATTTAAGGAAGATTGTTGCTGTTATCCATAAATCTACTGCTTGGGCAAGAGTAGGATTATATGATACGATTTAAAACACTAGCGGCTGTGTTTTATTCTTTTCACAAGAAAATAACCTCTTACCTGGTAGGGCTAAAAATATATTTAAAAAAGAAAAAAACAACCCTGCTACATTTGGTAACAAAGCTTCTGCCTTTATTACTTTAGCTCAATCTGAAAAAAATGTCATATTAAGTAAGACATAAGGTCAACAAATGGGAGAGTAAGTCAAATGACATCTAAAGTTAAAGTGTGATATATAGCATGAGTTCTTATTGTTTGGTAAAAAGCATTTAATGTGTAATATAAATGCTGATACTTAGATGGTGGTGTTTTGGTAACTTCGATGTTGGCTCTGAGTAGCATACCAGTGAAATGCTTCCTTTTTTGATGTATGATGATCAGTGATAAAATCACCTTTGATTCAATAGTGTCAAAACTGTATAATACATATAGATGTGGAAGGATAGGGGGAAAATATTTACTTGTCGGTTAACAACACTGGTGTAGCTGGGCTAATTTGCAGCCTGCCTAGTATCAGTCAGCATGTTTCAAAATAGGAAGACTTGTAAGAGGGGCTGACTGTTAGGCAGCCAAGGAACTCAGTACAGGTTTCAGTTATTAGCTCAGAGAAACAATGTGGGAAATATTTCTTGGAGGGAGATGCTGCATTCATTGTTAGCCTGGTTGGAAAACGACTTATTTCTAGGGCAATTTTTTCTTTCACAGGAAAGTACCACATCAGATTAGGAAGCTCCAAGTTGCAGTGAGATAATCGTACTGAGGATCCAGAGTGTAACTTATGCCCTGTCAACTCAGTGAAGGGTTGTCCTAAGTGACCTCATGTCTCTGGTGGGCAGGAAAGCTATGTATTGGTATGTTGCCTACATGGCATACCCTGTGGCTATGTGTTGTTGCCAGTGTATCTGGCTTAGTTTGGTTGGGCATCACCTGGTATCACCATCACGTGATTGTGCTTTACAACAATTAATGTTTTACCTTTGCAACGCCCTGCTAGGCACTGTAATATTATCACTATTTTTATAGATGGGCAGAACAAGTAGATTGTTGAGTTGTCCATGATAACATAGGAATTCTGTGGGGTAGTGAGTAGTTTAACCTATGGCTCTGAAATACCAGTTCACCACTCTCTGCCACAATTAACTACAATAGCTCTCAGCCATTTTAGCCTCAAGAAACCTGACCAAAACTCTTCAGAATTCTGCAGTGCCGTATTTAAAAAACAAATACATATTATGAGTATAATTTAAGCATTTTCTATTGTAGTATTAATATGTTCATAATATTGAGTCGGGGGGCCGTAAGGGACAGAGTCTAGAGACAAGGTGCTGGGCTATGTGCGCAGCATATGGAGAGAGCTGAGTGGGTGGGAGAGGCAGGGGATGGGCAAAAGGACATATGAAGGTCTGGGAGGGTGCCAGGCAAAGTGAGTGCCAATGCATGGTTGCTGCCACCGCTACTGCAGCAAGATGGGACTTCACTATACTCCTCCAGCAGAAGCAGCTGTGGCAGGAGCACATGTTCTTGCTGCAGACGTTCCCAACTCTGCATGGTTTCTCCAGTATGGCACACAGGACAAGTGGAACTGCCTTGTGCCACAGTTTTCAGGAGGCATGTCAGAGCTGAACTGAGGAGTGCATTGCATTATGCTGTTGCCGCTCTTCTTGATTCAGCTCTAATGTGCCTCCAGAAAACTAGGCACTAGGGCAGTTTCACCCTGCAGCAGCAGCAGATTGAACATCAGTGCCTCTGTCTCCAGGTAGAACTATCCTGCATGCCTCTTCTTTCAGGAGGCATGTCGAAGTCAAACCAGGTAGAGCTGCAGAAGAAGTGGTGTACCTGCCTGCCTAATGTGATGCAAAAAGGCAGGCCTTTCTGCTGCAGCTGCTTCTCAGTTTGGCTCCAGTGTGCATCCTGAAAGCAGAAGTGTATGGGACAGCTTGACTCCTTGCTAGCATTGTCAGTGCCAGTATCATAGCACCCCTGGCAGATTCTCGCAGCACCCCAGTTGAGAACAGCTGATCTTTCTTCAGCTGCCCCAAACTTTGTAGTCCACTCAGTTGTTTTGGAGACCTGTAAAGTGTAAGAACCCTGCTTCTGGGAGTGAAATCATTAGCAAAGGAAGGCAGCATCCATCGCAAAGTAGTGCTCCAGAATGAACTGCATTCACTTCATGTGTAATGCCACCATCAATCGGGAAAAGTTTCATGGTTTCTAGGGTCGGAAGGGACCTGAGCGGATCATCGAGTCCGACCCCCTGCGATGGCAGGAAAGAGTACTGGGGTCAAATGACCCCAGGAAGTTGTACATCTAGCCTCCTCTTAAAGACCCCCAGGGTAGGAGCCAGCACCACTTCTCTTGGAAGTTGGTTCCAGATCCTAGCCACCCTGACCGTGAAGTAGCGCCTCCTGATATCTAGCCTAAATCTACCCTCTGCCAGCTTGTGACAGTTATTCCTGGTCACTCCTGGCAGTGCTTGGAGGAACAGGGACTTCCCCAGTGCCTGCTGGTCCCCTCTGACTAGTTTGAAACAGGTCACTATATCCCCCCCTCAGCCTTCTCTTCTGGAGGCTGAGCAGGTTCAGGTCCTGTAGCCTCTCCTCATAGGGCCTGCCCTGCTGCCCCCTGATCATGCGAGTGGCCCTCCTCTGGACCATCTCCATGTTACCCACATCCCTCCTGAAGTGTGGCGCCCAGAAATGGACGCAGTACTCCAGTTGTGGCCTGACCAGTGCTGCACAGAGGGGAAGTATCACCTCCTTGGACCTGCTTGAGATG
>NW_017728994.1:22138894-22151591 GCF_001723915.1 Gavialis gangeticus | reverse complement strand
ATCCCATCTGAGCATGTCTCTTGTTGTGATGTGCCAGTCAAAAGGATACTGTGAGAAATAACAATTCATGGACTCCTAACGTCTTTCTGTGCAGTTATATTCCCTTTGGAGAGAAGTCACAAGGAAGGCAAGATAAAAACAATTAATAAAAATGTATTTTTTATGCAACAGAAATTAAAATAAGTTGGCAGAGGATCTATATTTTCCTGTCAATTTACCTACTGGGTAAATTGGGTATTTTTAGAACAGCATATCACTTATGAAGGCTATCAGAATTACTGCATAACTTCTGCAGATGCAGCCAGTTGTTTTGCTGCCACCACTCCTTATGTTGATGGAAATAATAAAGATTGAATTGGAGAGTCCTAAATGGAGCATCCTGGAGATTTAGCTTAATTCTTAAGATAATATATATTGATACAGAAAGGGAATCCAAGAAGAGATCTAAAATTCTACAAGCCTTCAGTGGTAAAAAAAAATCATGTGAGAGTGGCTAGTTAACACAATAGTTTTTAGAGAAAAAGTGTGTCTTAAAAGCGTTTGGGATAAAAAGGTTGTAATTTGGTCATGCAGCTGTGCAGAGACATTTAACCCTGGTCCTTGGTTATGTGTAGATGTTTCAACTAATTGAACTAAATTTGAGGTTTGGGGAGAAATTTTCTCTCAAGCTATACTGCTATGGATCTTGGGTGTTGTGTAAAGCAATGAGCAAAGATCACTCATAAGGATGATGTGAAATACACTCATACAATCAGCTTTCTGCAACTAGAGTACAGTATCCTTGATATGTGTCAAGGATACTGCAGAAGATTATGGGAGAAGGTAAATATACTTAGGTTGGGCACTTCTTTATGGTAAGTTGGGGTACTGGGTAAAGATGACAGGTGCATCAGCTAGGAAATACAAAAAGGAAGGTCTGCACTTACAGTTACAATCACATTAATTCTGTTAGGGAAAGCCCAGCTTGCTTTGTAGAAGTTTAGGGTCCCTTGCTGTGAAAGTGGTCCTTACATGAATGATTTGTGCTGAGTGTCAAGTCTAATTTGCATATATGAACTTGCATAAAGCATCATATTTTCTCATATAAACATGCCTCAGAATATAATACACACTTTATTTTTGAAAGGCAGAATGGGGGGAAAATTTTTCCAGTTATGGCTGCATAGAGCAGGGACAGAACCCAATCTTCAGGTAAATCATTCTCCTTAGTTACTCCTGGTCTCAGCAGACAGGAGAATTGCCCTAGGAAAGGTTAGCTTGATTAATGCAACATCAGGACCATTAAAAGGAGAGGCTATCATTAACACCTGTGGAGTGAAGAACTATGAGCCTTTAGGTCAATTAACTTTCTCAGCTACCTGAATAGTAATGCAACAGCTGCTGCAGTGTGGAGCAGGGATTAAAACAGGGTGATTTTATCCTCGGCAGAAAATCAGTTTCCCTGTTTAATCCACACATCCCAATTTGGGGGGTGGGGGCTGATTTTCAGGGGAGAGAGGTGCATGCTGTGCACAAGAAAATACAGTATTAGTTTATATTCAAATTATGCACTGCAAGAACCTGTATCCTATGCTCTTTTTCATTTTATAGAAATACACTGTTCTTGTCTGAAGCATAACCCAATGTCTTGTTTACCTTTTCCATCTTTTTTTTTCATTATGAAAAACACTATTTCTTAGAAAAGACGTGGATCTGTGAATCATCTGAGTCCAAACTTTTCCAGAGATGACAATGGCATGCCTAGTTTGGGTCTAGAGATGAGCATGTTTTCAAAGTTTGTCTTTAGACTAGTGGATTGATTTTTGTCTGTTGTAAAACAGTAGATTGTATAATTTGAAAGAAACTTTTGCTGCTTTTTGTAGAGTTTTCTCAAACTTTACATTTCATAGCATCATGTAATAATGACAGGCAGGTCTTTGAATGATATTATTAGTATTAGGGATTTAAGTTCAGTGGTTCCATTCACCCAGACATGACCATAGTCCCATAAATAACAGAACCTAACTTCCTCTTCTTTATTGAACAAGTCATATCCTGAAGGCTTCTGTAAGTCACTCTGAACCAATATTCTGCTTAGAAACTGATTTTATTGTAATATAACTTTATATGACTTATATGCTGTCAGAAAGGTCATGCAATTCATTACTATCTCTGTTCTAGTTAGGAATTTTTAAAGGAGCTCTGCTAGTATCCCTTTGTAACAGAGCTGCATTTGGGTTGTCAGGTGTTTCTGTCTTGTCCAGTTTACTTTGATTCCTTACCCAGCAAAATGTTGTTTGTCTCTTGCACATGCACATTCTTGCATACCCCTGTCTTTTGAACAGAGCATTTCCTTCAAGCAAATTAGGGTCCTAAAGATACAAGGGCACTGAAAAATATAAAACTGGTCAAGATGGATGGCAAAAAGCACCATGCATAAATAAATTACCAAAAAAAAAAAAAAAAAGAACAATGATTGTGTGGTTGAAGACCTGGCTGAATAAGTATGTCAGGTACTGATTGGAAGAATGATAAATGGAGTGACCTAACAAAGGATTGACTTCTCCAAAAGACAGGCCTTTTTAATGGATGGAAAAGGAGGAAGCCTCATTTAGAAGGGAAAGGCTGTTGGCAGTGCAGATATGACAAAGGGGAAGTCGACAACCATTGATTTACGTTTGGGAATGACAGTTGAAAAATTCAACAATAATCATGACAAATGAGAAGCGATGCAGTCAGAGGAAAAAATGCCAATACGTTAAGCCTGAGAAGAAATGCCAAGGTCACAAGAAAAGGTTCCCAAACTTCTGCTTTTGACAACCCTAATGGAAATATTGGAAAACATTGGGTACAGGTTAAAAGGTGTGGTTTGGAGTGAGGGGATTGTAGGTGATTCTAATTAGTGTCTGTTCTTTAAAGGGAGGTCATGTATGGTTCCTATAGTAGTGCTGAGGCAAACTGACCATTAACAGACTCTGTGTATTCTCCAGTGTATCTTTGTTGCCTGTGGAACTGTTGAAATAAAAAAATTGATGTCAACAGGCAGACTAACTGTTCATTTTCAAATACTGCTGTGGTTATTAATTGACTAAAGCAGATGTGCAGCATTTACCCTGGCCTTAAAATTGTTAAGTAATTTTTTTTTTTAACAAAGGAAAAAGCTCTGAAGAATGATAGGAAATAAGAGTGCACATGTGGAAAAATAAGGCTTTTATATTAGAGAGCTCAGTTTAACAAATGGAAATACAGACACAGTGCAGATAATAGTGTAGTAGAGGTTTTTAAAAGTAATTTCAGTATAGGAAATTGCAGTTCAACATTTATTTTTGTTTGCAGCATATTCAGGTAATATTTGTCAAATGAGCTGAGCATATAGATAAAAGCAATTGTATTCTCCAGCAAAGTGCATCTTACTTATTATTAAGCATTTTTCAAAATTGCAGTGTACAGAGTAGTCCTGGTCATTGGTGTAATGAGCTGCATAGCTCTCTGCTTGTGAAGAGGACAGTGGAAAGCATTAGCAACAGGAGTGTGAATGAATAAGAAAGCAGCAAATAACAAAAACTATTTTATGTATGCAGAATTAAGAGGCATGAATCAGCTTGCATATATATCTTAATCTGCAAATATTCTGTTCTATCAATGAAAAATGATTTCTTCTTCAGCCAACAAAATTCCCTTTAGGTAGGGCTAACAAGAGAAGTTACCTAATTAGAAGAAATGATCAGCTTATAACAAGGCATTATCAAGAGTACCTTTTTCAAATTAAATTGATTTCAGAATCTTGACTCTGAAAGGGTTAACCCTTCTCACACTGGTACTAATCTCACATATTTAAGATGTAATTTCAGCCTTGCATGCAACAAAGCAGATTAAGTATTTAAAAAAAAAAATAACAAATTGGGAATACAGTGTTGGCAAATGATATCTAGACCTCATCAGTTAAGCCACCTTTTAAACTTTAGAAACTGAGCAAAAAACCATGGATATAAATGGCTAGGACCTGTTATTTGAGATAATCTTGGATCCATAATGGCTTCTCACAACTCCACTTACACCTGGGGCTGCAAAGCAGGCATATAAGGAAACTAGCCTCTTTAGATTAAACATTTTCTAATCAGCTTTATCACTCATATCTGAATTTATCTTATTTGAGGAAAATGCCAATATATTAGCAGGCATATATGATACACAAGGTGACCCTACCAACTTAATGACATAATACATTATCCTTAATGAAGTCAATATCTTGTCTTTTAGCTGTCTGTCTATTGGGGCGATTAATTGCAGTGTCATTAAAGTTAGCTCTCTTTTCATTTGAGCTTGACAAGTCGCATAAAACTAATGTTCTTAGTTATCAGCCACTGGAATAGGATGGAGGATGGAGGAAATTGTAGGACAAATAAGGGGGTACTGCAACAGCTAACTTGAAGGAATTTTTCCAGTGACTGTTTTCCAAGGCTGCTATTGCCAACAATGCTCTAATAGTTAAAGTGTTTGGCACATTTGGAATTAACCCTCCAGTTTGGGGTTTTGCTCCTGTGTATTAAGCTTGAATGAGATCATAATGAACAGTAAAGTATCACTGCATTATTAAGACTTTCAGACTCAAAATTTGCAGAAATTGCCCTATGATTAAAGTTAAATGAGATTACCTATCCAAAGATAATGTAATAAACAATATAAAAATATGTATTTTTCATTTACTCCAGAGTTTCTCATTTATCAGAGTGCAAAATAAATGCAAAACAAATTGGGAAACTAATTTGTACAAAACAGTGGCTTCAGATGCCTGTGATAAACAAATATTAGTCACTGGTGTCGATACAGACGTAGCTCTGGTGTCCAGTGCTAATTGTGGAGCAAAAGCATCACTCCCTGCCTTCCCCCTACCTCTGAAACTACAAGACAGGATGGCTGTAATTTACAGTGTGTTATCTTTGTCTATAGCGGCAAGATGATATGAAGTAAATCAAGGTACGAGTAATGAAAGACTGAAAATTTATTCCTTGGAGCACACTTTAAAGTGTAGTATCTGTTATAGTGGCACTGCCTGAAGACCCTGAAATGAGACTTGGATGAAGGGCAATAAAGAAGCATAGAGGCTCATGTTAATGTTGTTTGTCTGAGGTTAGTAATTGGGTTCCACTGATGAGTTGTGTGAAGACAAAGTGAGAATCCTAGCAAGTATTGTAAATCTTACATTGTTGGAACAAGAAGCAATCCTAACAAATATTGATCCTTCCTGTGCCCAGAGGCGAGGAAGAAAGCAGCATGCTGCTGAGCCAGTGTTGTTTCAATAGCACCAATTACCTTAGTGAAGCTAGGGCTCTGCATGAAATCCCACCAGGCTCACAAATTGTGAATTATCAATGATTAGGCTTTTTAGATGTATCCCCCAAAATCATGCCAGGTTAGCTTTTTGTATCAATTATCCTTTTAGCCCTAAAAATACAGCTCTTGAAAGCCTTTATTTAGAGTTGTTAAAATGCTCTAAATTGGTGTAGGTACATCTAATACTGTGACACCCCCTCTGCTCAGACCCCACAAAAGGAAAGGGCAAATCTCAGTATTGTTTAAAAATCTCAATATTTTTGGTAACATTTATTGGATGTTTAATAATCTGTTTGATTATTCTTTTATTTTTGGAATTACCTCTTTTAAAATATATGAATAAAACATTATAAGATGGTCTCAGAAGGCTGGGATCTTTTTAGTAAAATCCATAGGTATATCTAAAATTTTTTAGCTATTTTTTAATTTAAAATTCAGATGCATTTTAATGTTCATTTAATTTTAATTTTATTAAACGCCACAATATCTCTCATCAAAGTGAAGTTGGTGTCCTACTGTTAGTGCATCAGGGAAAGATGCATTACTATTTCTAAACGTACTGGATTTACTTAAATATAATGTGAGGTCCCTCCATCCCACACCAAATCAACATGGTGGGAGGGAAGGAAGCTCCTCATCCTACATTTGCATTCAAGGAAACTTTATTAAATATTTTGTCTACTGTTAAACTGCTGCCAAAAGCAGCATGTGCTCAGTAATGGAAACCATCTATGAAGTTGATTTAATATAGCCAACACTGAGCATGACTATAAAATACATGGTCCATAGTGGGCAACTATAGTGATAAGAACCTATTGCAAGGATAGGTTAGTGCAGCCGACTCTTTGTCAAGTCATGGTGAGCCACTACCTTGTATACTTTTTTTTTTTACTTCCATTTAACTCCCACAGCTGAACTGCACCTTTCTTTCTCATGTCCAATTATTGCTGTTTCTTCACCTTAAATGTCTGGTCAACATCACCAAATAAAGCCCCAAATAATTCACCCAGAATCCCTCTAGGCTGCTCTCTCAGGTAGTCTCGTATGCTTAGTGTGGCCCCACCCTCCATGAGGTGGACCTGGACCAGGTTGCTCTGCATCTCATCTGCATAGAAATTTTTGGAGGACCCCAAGACTTATGACAAGAACACCTGATTCCAGTCATGAGTTGGGGGTGCTAATAAGCACATGAACCCTTTTTGGCGGGGTATCTGGTGTGTGTACACACAATGAGCAGTGCTGAGCCGTGGCGTAACCATGGATTGAAATGCTGTTCACTCTGCTAAGGAGCAGCCCTGTGAACCATATGGTAAATAGTGAGCCTTTAGGCTTTGGACTAATATCATGTGTAGTTTGCACAATGTTAAGCAGGTACAAAATTACTTCTTAAAAGTGTGTTTACGGAGTGTGTGTACCTGTGCTAAAACTTACAACGGTTTAAAAAAAAGTTAACATGCATCAATTCTAGATGTACCGTGTCTATGGGTACCAAATACAAATTACTACAACTGTTTCTTTTGAAGTCAGTATTTTCACATTTGCTTCTCATTTCCTTGTGGTCAGGGAGATCAGGGTCTGTGAGTAAGAAGTGGTGGAGAGGGGCTGCAGGTGCAAGAAGTTACGGGGCACCGAGAAGACAGAGGGCTGTCTGAGCTCCCAGATTTTTCCCTAATGTAGCAGTGAGAGGGGGACAAGTTCAAGGCAGACCTCCA
The DNA here is from genome assembly GCF_001723915.1 of Gavialis gangeticus. Lineage (NCBI taxonomy): Eukaryota > Metazoa > Chordata > Crocodylia > Gavialidae > Gavialis > Gavialis gangeticus. The sequence goes on along the minus strand of NW_017728994.1, from coordinate 22,144,566 downwards.
ATAATTACATTCTATACCTGGAAAATTATAACAAAGTTATAAATTTTCCATGTAGAGAACCTAATTATTTTGGGGAGGAGGGGAGGGTCATTTTATATTCAAGTAAATACGGCAGGTCTCTTTGCCTGGTGTGTTAGGAACTATACAGGAAATTGCTGCCCCAGAGAACTTGCCATCTTTAGAATGTTTCAGGGAGACTGAAGTGCAGAAAGGGGAAATTTACTTATCCAGTACTGGATAGCAAATCAGTAGCAGTTAGGCATGGGATCCAGGTTTGCCGACTCTGTCTCCAGGGCTTTGTTTAATAGACCACACTGCATCTTCTTTTACAATATACAGTACTATATATTGGTGTTAAGGCTGCTGTCTTGTAGGCCCCCTCTACACATTACAGGTATTGTACAATTTGTTGGTTGATTGCTCAGTAAACTGAAACTAGCTACATGTGTAAAATACCTGTCATGCCATAAAAAGGTCCAACCAGCTATAAAGTTAGACCTCAAAAATGTGTACTAACTTTATTGCTGGTTGGTATCCAGCTTTAATTTGCCTGCGTAACAAGGTCTGCCCTGCAGCTGCAGACACTGGGTCCTGGCAACTATGGGGCACAGCTGTGATCTCCCAGACACAGGGATGCATGGAACCCCCCGGGGTTAAGGGATCACAGCTGCCATGATCTCCTATCCTGGGGATGTGTGAAGCCCCTGGGATTGGGAGACTGCAGCTGCTGTGGTTTCCTAGCCTTGCAGGGGTGTGAAACCCCAGTGGCTGGGAGATTTCGTCTGACCCTGTCTCCCAGCCCCAGGGACTTCGCACCCCATGAGTCTGGGAGATTTCAGCAGCTGCATCTCCTAGCTGTGCAAGGTGCATGGGGTGTCCCTACAGCTAGAAGCCCCTCATCTGAGGGGATACCAGCTGCAGGAGCTTGTTTCTTGACAGTGCAGTGGGAGCCAGGATTAGGCTCCCCCTGGACAGACAGTAAGACATAATAGGATCTAATGTGCAATCCCATGTGTAGATTGTTCATTAGAGCCCATTGTGCTTTTTCCTGCATAGGTAGAGGGGGCCCATAGAAAAACATTTCCTGAGGCTGCATATTGTTGTCCAACACTGAAGGGTTACATCCATCAGATAAATTAAATTTACCGTAAAATATTTCTTTTGTTGAAGCCCCTTTGTTACCAGATGTCCATGTTTATTTTGAGGATTTGCCACTGCCGTAGTTTACCTTTTGAGAGAACCCTGCAGAACTACAGCCCTTCCGGTAGAAACAAGTGAATGGGCAGACCCCAACATTCTTTCTAATGGAGAAAGTTAATCATCAGGATAGTGTGCCCTTCCATGCTTTTCACTTATCCCCACCCTCTTTTACTTTTATCTCCATCCTTTCTTTTCCCTCATTGTCTATGTTGCAGCCACCTTTTGTCCTCTTATCTTGGACTTTCCAGTTTTACTGTGCTGCCTGGGTATCTGTTGGCTTGGCATCATGGAAATGGCAGGGACAGTCTTGTGTGCTCAGTTACCAGTGGACTTGCCCCACTCCACTAACTGGAAAGATATGCTGAAATGGTAAGGAGGTGCTTTCAAGTTTATTATTATTATTATTATTAAGCTTACTTTGAGGCTAGCATTTGCCAGCATTATACAACTCTAGACTACTGATGGTTCTGTGTGTTGCATTGGATGCAAGGCATCCCAGCACCAGAACTCAGGGTTAGAAGCTTCTAGAGTTGTTTATTCCCATCTCTTTATTTTTCTTTATTAATGTTGTCATCACCTGATGTGATATCTTGTCTCTGTGCAGTAACTTGAACTATTATAGCTATTGGCTGTTAGCTATTGGCTTGAGCTGAAATAGCACAAACTATTTTACTGTTTCCCTTTCAGTCAATTCTGAGCCAAAAATTAAATCAAAGGGTTAAAATATATGGTCAATTGCTTTTGGAATAAGTGTAAGTGCTCTCATATATGTACTCAACAACAAATAAGCATCTTCATTGTACTTTCATCACAAAATGGAATGTTGTAATAAGGAGAGCTGAAAGTTTGAATTGTGTATACTGATATTACATGCATATAATTTGTATGCATTTATAGTTTTCACATACACTTGAACCCTGTATGGTGTAGAAAGTATTTAAATGCTGGTGAAGGCATTTTCACAAGTGCTACCTAAAGAATGGCTGAGACCTTGTGCTCCCGGGTCTCAGGAATATGTTAATAGGAGTTCTGTCCTGTCTACATTAAAGAATTAAACAATTTTTGATACCATGTTGAGGTGCTCAAATGCCTGTCTTAAGAGGGAGTGTGTGCCTGAGAACATTTTCAGTAAGAAGTAATTTTCCCTCTCTAGTGAAGACCTTAAAAGGGGGAAGGGGGGAGAAGATGAAACAAAAAAAAGGGCCAAATAAACAAAACTTGAGATGGAGTGGGAGTGCCATAAAGTGTTTATTGCTGCTTGTTTGGGAAGGCTTACATTACTCACTGGTGACTCCACAATTCATAAGTAATGTGGTCATCCCAAACTCCAGGTGGTAAAAACTTTATAGCACCCATACCACCACATATCCAACCAAACTGTAAGTGATTGGCCCACAGGTTGGAAAATTGACTTATAGTTAGCTATAATATTTAAAGCTGCAAGCTGCTGGCGTTATTGATGCTGGATCCAACCTTTCTTCTACTTACGGAACAATAGCTTCTCGTGTAAACTTCAAATGTTTAGTCTATACATAGTTTTTTAATTCTCATGTTTTCCCCTGTCTTAAGTGTTTTGCTTGCACCTTGCTGTTTCAGTTGCTTTTGGCCAGGCTTGCATAAAAATAAAATTTGTTGGGAGATGCAACCCTGTGAACAATCCAAACACTAATACCATCTCCTATAGCAAATCTTTTGTTTTTGTATTTTCCTTTTAATGCTTGACTACATTCACACTTGGGTTAAGTATTTTTGCAGTTTTTGTCCCTCAGTAGATAAATTCTGCTGCTGAGTTTGATTAGAATTATTTTTTACAGTCTTTGGCTAGATTGATATATGTGGCTCTTACTTTATGATTCAAAACATTCCATAATTCTCCAGATGCTTGTCATCTTTCTAGGATGGATTATCACAAAGAGTTTTAGTCCATAGTAAAATTGGAACTAATTTGGTATCTGTAGGTATCATAAAATGTACCTGGCTAATTCCTAAGATAAGCTTGTCAGAGTAATCCTGGAACTCCCATTTATTTCTACTCTGTTTTGATCCTTTTAGCATTAGGGTGCAAGTGTAAAAGTGTGTATTCATCTTTGGAGCCCTGGATGATCCAGAGGTCATGTTCCTCCAACTCTGCTTCTCTGCTTTTATTCTATACCACAGCTGTGGTCACTGGTACTATCCAGTGGTTAGTTAATGCCTGAGTTAAACTCAAGGTCAGGCATGCTTTGGGTTGAACTTAATGTTCATATCAATGTATAGACAGCCACACAAAGAAATTTACTTTGCACATTATTGTGTTTAAATACGGTAATGTATACCTAGGCTGCTAATATTGTACTGGGGTAATGTGCAATATTGTTTTATCTTAGAGGCTGTATACTTCCTTAGGTATATAGCCACAACCTCTCTAAATTCCCTGTTAGTATGGCAGGTAGTAGTAATGCCTTTCTTTCTGTTTTCCACTTAGTTCTTCAGCTAATTTAAAAGCCTGATACAACTTCTAGATTGATTACTGAAAAGTGCCACATCATACCAAGATTCCTAAATAAACAGAAATTTGTCTGTGCTTTCTTGGCTTAATTCTGTGCAGAATGCACTTCCTCCCAGGCTCTGTAGAGTACCAGAAAATCATGCTTCCACCTTGTGTGGCAAACTAAAAGAATTTGTTATATATCTGCCAGATCTGTCTAGGCTCTTGGAGGGCACAGTCTTCCTTGTTTCCTGTTATTCAGTCAGTCTGGATAACGTTAGCTGTCCTTCCCTGCCAACCAGTCAGCAACCTCCTTATCCCCATTTATGACTGACTGGCTCTCCCATTTATCTATGTTCTTGTCTTGACACCTGAGTCAGGTGTCAAGGGAAGGGTAGGTTAGGCCCCCAGCTGCACATTAAGTCTTGTGCGAATTGTGGAGGGTTTTGTATATTCCAAGGGTAGGCGACCCCTAGTGCGTGTGCCAAAGTGTGGCATGTGAAGGCATTTTGCTTGGCACTTGTGCCTCAGGGAAGGGGCAAGGGCTGTGTTGCCACATGCATCCATCCCTCCTAGGACCGTGGCCTGTAACAGGGAGAACAGAAGAGAAGACTACCTGGGCCCCCAAACCTTTCAGTCCAGCTCCCAGAGCCATGTAGTCACTCATGACCTGGTCTGGATTACTCCTGGCTTTGTCATTTGTTCCCACGTGGATGAGGAGCATGGGGTAGTAATCAGAGGGCTGGATGAGCCTGGGGAGCCTCTGCAACATCTCAGATGTGAGCCCCAGGCAGGCAGCAGACCTCGTGGGCTAAGGCAGAGATAGGCTATTATTTTGGGAAGAGGGCCACTTACCAAGTTTTGGGTAGCTGTCAAGGGGTGCATGGGTAGCCCCACCCCTTGACAGTTGCCCCACCCCTGGTCACTATATTGGGACCACCCCTGGTCACTATATTGGGACCGGAAATCCCACCCCCTAGCCCCTGACCTGTGTCATCAGAAGTTTCTCCCTTTGCTTTAGAAGTACTCCTTTTGGGAGGAAGGGTGCTGCAATCTGGAAACCGGAAAAAAGATAGATATATGTATATACACACACACAAATTTTATTTAAAAATATTTTTGTATTGATTTCTGTGTTTACAAAAAGTGCATCTAGAAGTGGCTGCATAACAGCTCAAAATACAGTACCACTGTGTGTTTTGTCTGGTCAGTAAGGGGGTGTAAGTGATGGGGGGGTTGTGTCTGTGTGTGTGCAGTGTGGGTATGGTGGCTGGGTGTGTGCTGAGAGAGAGAGCCAGTGCCAGGCTGCCAGCTCCATAGTGTGCAGCTCTAACAGACTGCATGTGAGCCCATGGTTATAAGTGAGGGGCTGACCCTCTCAGCAGCACAGAGAGGGATCTTGGAGTCATGATTGACTCCAGGATGAACATGAGTCACCAATGCAACGAAGCAGTAGGCAGAGCCAACCACAGCCTGTCATGCATCAACAGGGGCATTACTAACAGGTCCAGGCAGGTCTTGCACCCCCTCTACACGGTGCTGGTCAGGCCGCAGCTGGAGTTCTGTGTCCAGTTCTGGGCGCCGCACTTCAAGAAGGACATGGAGAACCTGGAGAGGGTCCAGAGGAGGGCCACTTGTGTGGTTGAGGGTCTCCGTGGCCAGCCCTATGAGAAGAGGCTGAGGGACCAGAATCTCTTCAGTCTCTGCAAGAGGAGACTGAGTGGGGATCTTGTGGCTGCCTACAACCTTATCAGGGGCCAGCAGCAGGGACTCGGGGAAAGTCTGTTCACCAGGGCCCCCCTTGGGGTCACCAGGAACAATGGCCACAAGCTGAGGGAGGATAGGTTTAGGTTAGCTATTAGGAAGAACTACTTCCCTGTAAGGGTGGCCAGAGCCTGGAATAGGCTTCCCAGAGAGGTGGTGCTCTCACCTTCCCTGGAAATGTTCAAGAGGAGACTGGATAGGCACCTGGCTGGGGTCTTATGACCCTCCCACCCCCAGTGCT
>NW_017728994.1:22136954-22138823 GCF_001723915.1 Gavialis gangeticus | reverse complement strand
GCAAGAGGAGACTGAGTGGGGATCTTGTGGCTGCCTACAACCTTATCAGGGGCCAGCAGCAGGGACTCGGGGAAAGTCTGTTCACCAGGGCCCCCCTTGGGGTCACCAGGAACAATGGCCACAAGCTGAGGGAGGATAGGTTTAGGTTAGCTATTAGGAAGAACTACTTCCCTGTAAGGGTGGCCAGAGCCTGGAATAGGCTTCCCAGAGAGGTGGTGCTCTCACCTTCCCTGGAAATGTTCAAGAGGAGACTGGATAGGCACCTGGCTGGGGTCTTGTGACCCCTGCCACTCCCAGTGCTCCTTCCTGCCCATGGCAGGGGGTCAGACTTAGATGATCTGTCTAGGTCCCTTCCAACTCATTGATTCTATGATTCTCAAACAGTGCAGCCAGGCAGACCCCATGTCTAGGTTTTGAGCTTCTGCAACTCCACCCTGGGTCCTTACCAGTCCCATGGCACTTGCATGGGCTCCATGTTCCTGCCCGCTATTGCCTTTCCCTGCATTCCCTCCTGCAGTCTTGCCCACTGCTCCCTGCAGCCCCCTGCTTCCTGCAGTGCTCCCCACGGCCTCACTGCGACTCTGCTGTCCGCTGCAACCCTGCCACTCACCCTGGCTCCACCACCTGCTGGGGCCCCACATGGCTATGATGCCCACTGGGGCCCACTGCGGTGCCACTGCGCACTGGGGCTCTGCTGCCCACCAGTTCCTGCCTTGGCCCAGCTGCGGCTCTGCCACCCACTGGAACCTGCCACCCACTGCAACCCCAGTACTTACTGGGGCCCACCACAGCTCTGCTATGCACTGTGGCTCCACTGCCTCTCAGAGCCCACCACCTCCCCACTGCCTCCTGGGGCCTGGCCATGGCTCTGCTGCCCGTTGGGGCCTGCTGTACCACCTGCTGGGTCCTGCCATGGCCCCACCACATGCAGGGGCTCTGCTGGGTCCCACCACCCACCATGGCTCTGCTGCCTGCTACAGCCCGTCGCAATCCCACTGCCTGCTGGGGTGCACCGCAGCTCTGCCGCCCACCGTGGCTTTGCCACCTGCCAGGGCCAACTGCCCACTGGGGCCTGCCACCTACCACAGTCCCTCCCACCCACTGCCTTCTGGGTCCTGCTGTGGCCCTGTTGCTTGCTGGGGCCCAGTTGCGGCCTCGCCACAGCTCTGCCACCTGGCAGGGCCCGCTGCCTGCTGTGGCTCCACCACCTGCTGGGGCCCACTACCCACTGTAACTGCATTGCCTGCCAGGGCCCACCACTTCTCTGCCACCTGCCGTGGCTCTGCTGCCTCCCTGCCACCTCTTGGGGCCTGGCTGCAGCTCTGCCACCCATTTGGGCCCACTGTGCCTCCTGCTGGGTCCTGCTGCAGCAGCTGCCACTTCCTGCACTGCTCCCCATAGCCCCCACTGCCACCGTGCTGCTCCCTGCAGCCCCAACCACTCCCCGCAAACACCACTTCCAGCCACTTCTTCCATTCAATCTTATCTTACTTTCCACTCGGATGGTGGGAGGGGAAACAGCTCCAGGGGCATGAGGACAGAAGCTGCAGAGGCTTCTGGTAGGGGGCTGAAGGTGGGAAGGAGGTGGTGGAGCTGGGCTAGCCTTCTTGCTCAGCCGCAGGCTCCCACTTGGTCCTGCTGCTGCTGATCACCTGTCATCTTTGACAGGCAGCCATGGACAGATCAAAATTAATTTTCTAAAATTTTTGAAGGCCCCACAGGTCAGATAGGATGGGCTGCTGGGCCGCATCTGGCCCGCAGACCATATTTTGTGGACTCTTGGGCTAGGTTTCCAAACAGCAGATGGGTCCCTTGGTGCCCTACAGGAGGAAGGGAGTCCCCCCCCCCCCCCCTTGGGCCTTCTCTTGG
>NW_017728994.1:22124563-22131954 GCF_001723915.1 Gavialis gangeticus | reverse complement strand
CCCCCACCTTGTGCCTTCTCTTGGGGGTGGCAGCTTGCTGCTTACCTTCCTTCTCTTCTGGTGTCACCATTGGAGCCTCCTCTTGCAGGGGGAGGGGAGCATACCTGTTGTACAGGGCCAGGGGAGGAGCAGCCATTGCCCTGTCTTTCCTGGAGTGTGAGGTATCTGTCTTCCAGGTAGCTCCAGGTGCTTCTTTGTGGTCAGCCTTCCTGCTGGCCACCATCTCTATCTCCTTCTCTTCTTCCTTCTTTTGGAGAAGGGTCTGGCAGTTGCCATCGATGAAGTCTTCAGGTTGCAGGTATTTTTGGCACTCTGCCCGAAAACATTGCTGACCCCTGCTATATTCCATTGTCATATGACTGATGCTTGATTTGGATAGGTAAGTTTTAGTTTAATGGCATGTATTATTTATTGCACTCCTTGAGGTTCACCTCAGTGCCATACTATTTGATCATATTTTACCAAATATTTTTAGAAATCATATTTCACAATTCTTTGTAAAACAAAGATTTATTTGCGTGCTTTTTACCTATGGGGAACATCTTCAATTAGAGAACTTTCTATTAGAATGAAAGAGGCAGTAGAGAATCCTTCTCTCAAAAAACACTAATACCTTCTGAATAATGCTGCTGAAAAAGAAAATTGTTGTTGTACAAAAATGTGAATGTTGCTGAGAAGGCTACAAAAGGCTTAAGATTTTTAAGTCAGTCACTCTATCATTCAAAATAGAGAATTCACAGCTAAACCTATTTATTACATTTCCTATGGTTTTAATGTGATCAAGTTGTAAGAAAGGTTTATTCAGAGTAACGCAATCTACCACTACACTTTTTTGAGGGGTGTAGTTGACTTCTCCATATTTGTGGTTTTCTGGCATACAGGCAAAGAAAAAGTACTATACGTACTGAGCCACAAACATTTTAAAGCAAAAAATAAAGAATATAGCTTATAAACTTTGTGTTTATCATAGAAATGTGGTGATATTTTTGAATTTTTATGACACTGCTAAGTGATGAGTATTCATTTGTGCCACCTAGCCCCAGGTGCCCATCATAAGAGTGTAGCTGTTAATCATACACTGATCTCCTTCCCTAAGCCTAAACAAGAAACGAGGGACCACTAAAAACATGCTCCCTTTCATTAAAGAGGAAATTATTACCATATATTTTTGTAATAACCAATAACATTTCAAATTACTCACATTTATAGCTTGTAATCAAGTTTATGCTTAACCTCTAATCCCTGTGAAGTAGGTAATGACTGGTTTGTTAGTTAACCACTCATGGGAAGTTAAGGGCAGTTAACAATCTACCAAGCCAGTCATTAACTACAATAGTTACTGATTTCTCAGGTGTTACTTGCATTATAAGCTCCGTTCTAGGGTATGTAACAGAAATATTAATTCACAAAGAGAAATAGCATATTTCAGTTACTGTGCTATTACAGACTGCAAAGTCTGATAGCTTTGTGACATAAAATGTCCAATTTTTCTCCACAAACAGTATGCAGAATGTGAGAAATACTTATTTTTTGCATGTTTAGGCTATGTGCATGGGTCCCTTTGGAATACACATAGTAACAAGCATATTAATGGGATCAGGTTAGACGTATGTGGACAGGGTTTAAAGTGTTCATGGATCAGCTTTTCTGATGATGGGTAAATATGCTGTAGCACTCAGCCAATACCAATGTCATGGCACTGGTGTATTGTGGTATAAAAGATGATGATTCAGCATGAGGCGTATGCCTTCTATTCAAATATTCATTTTATATCCATATTATTAAAGCAGCATTTCAACAATGCAACACTGACACCAAATATATAGGAATGACTAATTAGGTTCTCAAGTGTGTGAGATTTGGGGATGATGTAAAGGTTAAAAGTGAAATCAATGTAACCGCTTACCTGAATGTGTTCTGAAAATAATTTTAATTGGCCAACATATCTGCAACAATACTGAATTATTGAAGTATTCAAGAGTGTAGTAGAGAGTATAAAAACTTATTGGGTTTTTACATTTCTCCTTGAGCTTAGGTAGCCATATGTGCATAATGAGAATATACATAACATCAACATGTTTCATTATATCAAAATATTTTCAGTCAGTAAGAAATTTGAGTAAATATTTTGTATTTGAACATCCATAATTGCTAGAGACTTGACTATACAAAGCCTTGACTGTGCAAGCTCAACTTGTGAAACTAGTTTTTTTGTAGTCTTTTACAGTGATGTACCTGTAAGCTAGAAGGTGTCCGATTTATTAAATACTTCTTATGCAACCCATGATCCATAGATCTGGATTAAGTCTACTACTTTTTCTATTAGGCAGGTGAGATATAACATGCTTTTTGTCCAACTCTGTGTGGACATTTTCTCCATCTGTCAGGTTGTGATCAAAGGAATGCATGATATCTGTCCTGACATAGCTGGACCTCTCTTCAGAGGCAGAAATATTTGAGTTAGGTTTTGGAACCACTCCTTGTGTAGAACTGCCTTTAGTGGGTGACCGGTGGACCAAAGACCTAGGGCCTTGTCCCTAATCACTTCTCAGGCTTTCTAGCTCAGATAAAGTGAAGCATCAGTGTGTGGCTGACAAAGTGTTCTTTTCTGTTTTCTACAGATTGTACTTCCTCATTCAGCTCCTGGTCTTATTCCCCCTATTCTTATAATTTATAAGCTGCCAATTCAACAAAGCATTTTAAATTTACAATGAAAATATGCAAGTATTAGAATCAACTGAACATGATTTTGAATGGAACTTCTTTTAATGTAGGTTCTTTTAAATGCAGTGCTATAAACTCGTAATAAAACATCATTTAGAGTTTAACATTAAATTAGCAAATTCCACTGAGTTTTTTAATTTAAGTGAATTTAATGCTGGATTCACTGTTCTGGAAAACAGTCTTGCAGCTTTAAAAACCTGCCGACTCCAAGTACAAAAATGTAATGCAATCTCTTCAGAAACATGCTACACAGATACAGCAGCCCTGACCTAGAGCAGCCACTCCAGTAAGCAATGGGTCCCTTTTAGCTGCGAGTCCCTTGATGCTTTCAACAAGGCATCTAATTGATGCTTATTGTGATAGTATGTGCATAAAGTGGAATCCTCCCCAATTGATACTGGTCTAAGTCTACTAACTCATTTCATATATGCCATCGAATAGCTGTCAAATGGTAATGACAATAGGTCGCTACCAACTTGGCCCACATTGGAACCAGTGACCTAGAGGTGAAAGGCTGCTTCTGCCACTATTAATCCCCTGAGCCATCCAGTCCCTCCTCCAAGTGTTTTCCACTAAAAGTTCCACCCGATAAATTGTTTGTGATTTCATTTAATGCAACATCAGATCTTGTAAGAAAAATAGGCTGCTGGTATGTCAGTGAGAGTCCTTTGATTTGTATTTAGACATATATAGCACTACTTTATATTAGTACCACATTTTTATATCTTGCGTGTTATATTAGCTAAAGATAGCTGTATTCAAACTGGAGTTTTGTATTTCCAGGTGGATCTCCTGTACTGTATGTCCCTTTGAGGGAAAAATGTAAGTTTGAGCCACAGATTATCAGAGAATTCCAGCCAAGTGGCAATTGCATTGTGATAATGCAGTACTTTGTTACTGAACAGGTTTAGAACTGATATCCTCATTATGTAGCATATCATGAAATGAATGTTACTGTTAAGTATAAGGACAGGACATATTAGTGGTATCTTTTATTACACAGTCTTCATTATAAAAGAACAGCTAGTGCTAAAATGTTATCCATTTGATAGGTACAGGTACATTGTTCTTGTGCTGCTGGCTCTGATTAAGGCTAGGATAATGCACAGTTCCTGCCTTTTATGTCCATCAGGAAACAAGACAGACCATGGTAAAATAGATGAGCATATGTTGGCAGCAGATTAAAAAGACCAGTGGTAAAGTCCATTAATAATTCTCATATTTAGGATTTGCTCTGTACTGTACTTACAGAATCTACAACATTTAATCTCCTTTCAGAAAGACCAGCTGAGAGAACCTTTTTCCCCCTCTGAGTGATAGGCCTAGATTTTCAGAGGCAGCACATTTGTCTGTCAGAGCTCTTGGCTGGTGTGGTGATTTAGTTTCCGTCAAATGATGTTGGTGTCCGGTTGATGATATAGCCTTGCTGGATATGGGGAAATTTGTTACCTTTAGCTTTGACAGGAAGATAATTGCTGATGGTTAACAGAACTGTGCAGAATCCATTGGTTTTGTAGCAACACAAGCAATGGAATCTGCTTCAAGAAGTCGCGGGTTTTTTTGTATAAACTTCTGTAGGCAGGCTTTTCAGAAGACATTTTATTTTGTATTACCATGAAGTGGATCTGTTTTCATTAACAGTGGAAGCTTATTAATCTGTCTAATTGGGAACTGTCTTCCTATAACAGGCTTAACGATGTAACCTTTTTTTTTTGTCCTACCTAATGGGTAAACAGCATTGGCTTTTTAAAATTATTTTGAACCCTTGACAAAGGAAGGGATTGAGGTTTGACTTTTCCCTTTACTGATTTAGGTAGAAATATATAAATAGTCAACAACAATTTTCTTTCATGCTATCTAGGCAAGTGACTACAATCACCTGAATGACTTAAAAATAAAATAGGATTTGATGAAACTTAACATTTATTCAGGTAAAATAGTAAATACTGAGGTAAAGGAGTCATGTTTAAGACCTAATTTTTGTTCATTTGCCTTTGTTTTTAGTGTAAATAGTGATAGAATTGAAATAGAGGAACTTGCCATAAATTATGATCAAGGCTTACAGTTTTGGTTGGAAATATTTGCAAATCCTAAACTGCTCTCAAAATGTTCAGGACAATTGCTTCCATCATGTTTTTTTCCTCAAATACAAGACTTCTTGTTATAATTTGAAGTAATTTTTATCAAAGTAGGTTTAACTTTCTTCAGTCTTGCTACTGCTGTCATGGGAATAGCAGATTTGGCTCATATTTGTCTTCCCAGGTCTGGGCCATAAAATGGAAAAGTAGCCTAGACTATTTAATGCTGAGTAACTGAACAGAGAAGAAAATAAAATCCATCTCTGGAATATCAACAGGTATCACCTTGGGAATGGTTTTGAAAATTATGTCAAGGTTATCTCCAGGTGTTTCCTTCCTTGAATTTTTTAGGTACTTCTGAGTTGTTTTAACTTCTGTGCTTCTGGGATGTGCTTCTTGTGCTTTTCTGTATGGACAAATGTAGTATCTGTGCATCTGCTTGTGTATGCCCACGTGCAAAGTATATACACAAAATACATATTGACACTTGTTTAATAAAAATGACAAATGAAGTTAGGTGTTCTTTTTTAACTGGGTGTTTAGTGTTTGCTAAAATACAATGTATTCTTATTTTCCTTGTTAAGATGTTTTTCTCTTTCTTTTTGTTCTTTTCATTGTTTAACCTTGATCATCTCATTGCTATTCTCCTTTAATACCTCCTTTCTCACTTTCAAGTGTATCCCATCATGCGCTCTCTTTATCTCACATATCAAAGTCTCCTTCTCTACAAACATTCATTGCTTCCAGTTTTTCTTTTCTTCTGCTCTTGCTTGTGGTCCTGGGCCTGCACTTGGTCCAGTGCCGGATTTAGGATAAGCAAGCTACAGTTTAGGGCCTCACAATTTGAAAATGGCGTTTTTTAAACAGGCACTGCAGCCTGTTGCAGAGCTGGGGAGGGGTGCGGGGTAGCAACAGCAGGTCCCAGAGTACCAGCCACACACAGTGCAGCGGCGCAGGGTGCATAAGGGAGGCGGCAGCAGTTGCATGCAAGTATATATGCAAATATAAAGCTTTAATATTTCTATTTTCATTGTCCTTTCTGTTACAATAATACACTTTTTTTGGTAATGCTATGAAGCCTTTTAAACTTGACATTGCTTAGGGCCCCAGAGTATCGTAATCTGGCCCTGACTTGGTCTTTCTTTCTGTCTCACCTGGAACATCTTTCACAGATGTGCTGGAGCCCAGCTTATTTTATGCTTATAAGTATGAGAGCCAGTTTGTTTCTGTGCCACAGGGGCTGGTAGACTAGGCCCCAAATACATATTAGGGCAAGGTAAGTATGTGGAGCTAACTGTTTAAATAATCTTACCTGGATTTCCTGCCCCCCATTTTTTGATGTTGTGGAGCAATAGGTGATAGAATGTAGGGAGTGTATGGCCTGTCTCCTGGTCAAGATAAGGAGCCAGTACTATGTTAATATTCTTTGCTCAGTTAAGCTGCCAAAAGGCAGACATGTCTAGGAAGCTGCTAAATCATAGATCCCTTACCAAGTCCTTGCTGGTTTCCAGGAGTCTGTTGCTACCTGTGTCTCTGGCACTCTACATTTCAGGATAGATTGACTTGCTAAAATTACTGGAAGCAATATAAGATGGCCAAATAGTGGTGAAAAAAATGAAAATATTTTATTGTGGAAAAAAATTGAGAGATGAGCAAGTGTTCACTAATATGAAGAAATTACTCACCCATCTTTGTAAGATGGGAAAATAAGATAAGTAGACTCATTTTAAGTATCTCATTAAAAAAATTATGGAATTCACTAATGGATTAGAATATTCTTTTACCACATCTCAAAAAACAACTTTTTGTTTTCTTTTAGGTGAAGTGGGCTGACAATTTTTCTTTCCCATGCACTCTGATTAACACTAACCCCACACATTACTGACTGCATAATAACTGCAGAAAGAGAGAGAAAAGTAGGATTTTTCAGCTTCTAGTTTATTTTGAAAGATATGACATCTGAGAGTATTGATTGGCTGCTGCTCTTCTGAAAAGCATGAGTTGCCTGTAGCCTCACCTGATATATGACTTAAATTTCTCAAACTGACCAAAATACCTTTTGAATAACAGAGTAATGTATCCTGTCTTGTCTAGGACTAGTGTAGTAGGTTAGAATATGCACATTATAGTGGGAAATGAAAGAATGTAATTAAAAATGTCATGTGCCAGCAACTCGGGTTTAATGACTTTTAAATAGCTTATAGGAAGGAAGAAAAGTATATTGTATTCTGGAAGAGATGTCACTAAGAACTAAAATTAGAAAAGTTACTCTAAAACACTTAAACTCTTCCCCCCCTCCTCACCCCCCACCAAAAATGTTTAAATGGTATGTTGTGCTTCAGATTTTAGGTCCCCCCCACCCCCCGCCAGTGAATGTGCATCATTTTATTTTCTTCACTTGGTTTTACCACTGTGTGACCTCATGTTGTATTTTTTCTGAATGACAATGAAAGTAATTGAAAATATTGATTGGCAGTACAGTTAAGTTGTCAACACAACCATTTAATTTGTCAGGAGGACTTGTTAAATTGTCAAAAATCATATAAAAAAAACTCCTTCAGTCACTGATGATATACATTAGAGATGTTC
>NW_017728994.1:22108272-22119563 GCF_001723915.1 Gavialis gangeticus | reverse complement strand
TTTAATTTTCTTCACTTGGTTTTACCACTGTGTGACCTCATGTTGTATTTTTTCTGAATGACAATGAAAGTAATTGAAAATATTGATTGGCAGTACAGTTAAGTTGTCAACACAACCATTTAATTTGTCAGGAGGACTTGTTAAATTGTCAAAAATCATATAAAAAAAACTCCTTCAGTCACTGATGATATACATTAGAGATGTTCACGAATCAAATGGGCCATTTTTGAGATAAGTGTTGAAGAAAAATTCTGAAATGGTTTACTCCAGATACATTTTTTTCGGTCAGATTAAAAAAAGAATATATCCAAAGAATACCTGGCTGGTAAACATTTTCAGTAGATTACCTTGGGGCCCAGATCCTGACGTCTTGTTTCCTGTCTGCTGCTTGTAACAAACCTCTTCAAAGCTGTTGGTTATGCTTTGTGTGAGGTTTTTTTTGTTTTTTGTTTGGATTCTTGGGTCTGTGTGTGCACGTGTAACTTGTTTTGTGTGATTTATGCATTCTAAGTCCACTGTAGGAAAAGCAACTTTGTTTTCAAATATATAGATATGTGCAAAGTTCCTTTTATTTATTCGCTCCATACCTCCTACCTTGGGTAGCTAGGTATGACTGTTTTGAACAGTTGTGCTTGAGAGAAAAGTAAGGTGTGTTAAAAAGAGTTAGGAAGAGAAAAGAAGAGAGAGAAAACAGGCACCAACTTTCTTCTGCAAAGTATTGCTTTCACATTGTTATACTGATAACTTGATTCTTGTGGTGGGATTTTCCTAAGTGCCTGAGATGCTTAAGAACACTTTCTATCAAAGAGATTCAAGGGAATTTGTGTTTCTAACTACCTGGGGCCCTTTTGAAATTCCTCCTTTATGTCTTCCTTTCTTGGGCCATCTCCAAGTTGTTGATTGCTCTTATTTCCCATGATTTCACTCAACTTTACCCTCTAATTTATTGCTGCTGTCTTTTTGTGTGCGTCTAGATTAGGGAAATGGAATGGGGATAGCTTCCAGTCCTGAAAGTCCCCAAAATATGGAACTTCAAAATTGTGACTATTTCAGGCATACAACATTTATTTTAAGCAGTTCTGAAAATTTTCTTTTTCCATTTTAGCTCATATAATGGGTTGTATAGTAAGGCCTTGACAATCAGAGGGGGATGAGAAAACAATCTCTAAAATAGTTTTTGTATGAAGACATGGAATCTATAGGACATGAACATATAATACATGATAGTGTATGGTAGAAGAGAGAGGTTTCATTGACAGTTGGTCCTTGTACATTTGCTCATGCTCCACACATGCCAAAACCTGGAAGCGAGGCAGTAAACCTTCCCTGAGAACACTCTCTTGCAGCTGCCCTGAAGATCGGTCTCCAGTATGCTTGAGAACACGGTGAAAGCAGAGTGCATGCGTGTGCGTGTCCACTTACTGAAGATGATTGGAATAATTCAAGCTAGATCATCCAAAACACAGGCAATACAAACTTTACAGTGCTCATCCCCATCATGTGTTCTCAAAATAGATGGACAGTGTAGTGTGTGTGTGTGATTGTGTGTGTACACATGAGAGCAAGAGAGTGAAGTGTATACTAGCTCAGCAAAACAAGGAAATGTGCCCATCTTTATACACTATTTTCATCCTTCACCCTTCTGAGTGGTGATAATGAACAAACTATTGTTCATTGTACTGGTCCATCAAAAGCCTGTGATCCTTCACAAGTGGAATTTTGTAAGGCTGTGGTAAATTGTGTAGGTTTTTTGGTTTGTTTGTTTTTAATGGGGAAACCTTGTTCTTTTCTGTTTAGTTTTGGACTTCGGGTGTGGCAGATTACTGTGTATTTCAAAGTATTTATGGTATTTTACAGATCTAACTGTTTTTATTAAACAGGATGGGGAAATTAAAGCCAATTTTTCTGCATAAACAATGAATCTATAAGTGAACAGTCATTTAAGAGAGAGCCCAGATCAGATCCTTTAAGCAACCAAAGTAATACAGATGGAAACAAAAATAATAAACAAATTAGTACTACAGGGTATGGGGAACAGTTAGCAGTGATAGGTTGTCCTAGATCTGAGAGTTTTCACCCTTAGTGTGTTATTGGCTCTTGGAGCCCCAAAAGGTAGATGCTATTAAAAAGAAACAAACCCTACCTCTCCCACAAAAAACCATCCCAGCCTTTAAAAAGCTACTGTACTTGTCTAAATGCTTTAATTATAGAAGATGATGAGAGAGGCTGCATGTTTTATAAGCATGTCAAATTAGCCATGTGTTCATTGTATTGGGAATTATACATTTTAATTATGATTTGTGATGTCCAAATTATAGGTCGGCCTGTATGCCTTTGTTGTAGTGGCTTTCTCATATCTATCTGTTCATTTGTGCTTTCAGATGATCTGTAATATTACTTTATTCTAATAAAATTTTAAACTCATCAAGTTAGGACAAGGAAATTGTTCTTGGATTGGTCCCCCACTGAGCTCCAAGTAGTAAGTGGGGGGGGAGGGTTTCTTTCTCCATACAAAAGTGCTTGTTCTGCTTGAAGGAGGTAGAGAAGCTTTGTGTCAGAGTTATGACATAGCAGAGTGAAACTGCACTAACCTGAATGTTGAAGTATCTTGACCTTATTTGTTCAGGACAGGGACAATCAATCTTGATCCCTGGTACAATCTTACTATTTTGAGAAATGTAGTTATCTTTAGGCACAAAATCTTGGTTATTACTGATTAGAAACATTTCAGCTGAGATCTTTAGGCAACAATGATTAACATATACCATCTAAAAGTAACTGTTCATTGGTGTTCAATCCTGTAAGAGGGCCTGTGACATCAAAATCTAGTGAAGTCACTGGGAGCTGTGACTGCTCAGCTTCTTAAAGTATCGGTCCCTTATTAATTAACAAATTAACCTAGACACAAAAACTTTCAAAAGCAATCTTACTCTCCCCTTCCTTCCACCCATATCACGCTCTCCCCCCGCCCACACGAATAGACAGGTAAGGGTCCTTTGATTATGGAAAGGCTAAGAAGTAACATTTATTTAGTGCATAATATGCTGATTAACACTTTCCAGAGATGTACTTTCTATAGGACATACCATAAATCCATTATCTATGAAAAAAATTCTCTCTTTCAAGTGCTTGTTTCCCCTGCATAACTTAAAGGGTAACAATTCTGATTTTGCAACTGTTTTTCAATAACTAAGGTTTTTTGGAAGCTGCTTGTGCTCAAAAATAGTAATTTCACAAGATCACCTTGTGAACTACCTTGTGGCTTATAAGAAGAGAAAATTTGGTAAGAGTACTGGTAGTTGTATATCAATTGATTCAGAAAGGGCTCATGAAAATGTTTCCTATTAGAGGATACCCAATGTTCAGCTGCCGCTTAGACTTAGAGTGCCCCTGCTGAAATGACTAATTGTGGAGCCCTGCAAAAGGTGGTGATGAATGAGAAAAGGCATCCAGGGGCCTTGCTGAAGAAATGGGAGCCCCCTCCCTCCCCTTTGAACTCCTTTGAACACACCTTTAAGAACTACTTCATAATGCAGGTAGTGTTAGAGTGATTTTTGTAGCTCTGATAGTCCAGAAATTATGCAAGAGGCAAGAATTTCTTTGCATAATATCTTTTATTGGGCAATTACATAGTTGCGATAGAGTTAGACAAGCTTTCAAATGCAAGACATTCTTCTTTAGGTCTAAGGGAGAAAAAGCACAGTGGGCACATCTACATGTGCAATTAATTTGAAGGAATAAACTCCAGTGCTTCTTGCTCCAAGTTTATTGCTCCCATGCCTGTCATTTGAATGTTTCACATGGGACCCCAGCACGTTGAGTCAGGTCAGAGCAGATCTTACTGGCAAGGGGGACACGGGGTCAGCCTGCCAGCCTGGGACTCTCCAACCCCACTCAGTGTGCTGTGGTGGGGCTGCCTGGACATGAAGCTGCTCTAGTACGGGACTAGCCAGCAGGCAGCCCCTGTACTGAAGAACTCATGCCCCAGTCAGCTGTGTCGGGGTCTATACATGTACTGCTGCACATGAAAAAACACCACATCAGGGTAGCACTTGTATTTACTGTTGAGTTAATTAGTTTACTGCAGTTTAATAAGGCTGCACATGTAGATGTGAGACCTTTACTGTGGAGCTAATTAGGAAACTGTAGTACATGTCTCATGTAGGTGTGCCCAGTGACAATCATAGTGCAACACAGATGCTTATTATAATGGCATGCATTTGTACATGTGTATTGCTCTGTGCATGTACAGATTTGCAAGGTGTTAAGTGCTTTCGTGCAGTGACCTCGATTCCAAGTGTGTAAGGTCAGGATCTTATGGGATCTATATCTTGATTTGCGAAAAGAGAAATTAAGAACTTGTTTTAACAATATAGATCTAGCAGATGGAAAGATCTGTTGACTTCTGTAGTCCATCCCATTACCATCTCAAGATGGTCCCCTTCAATGTATTTGTTAGTACTAGCTGTAGTTTAGTTTGAAATCCTGCAGTCTTGTGGCAAACTATTAGTTACTGCTAGGTGTACAAGTTGGCTTAAACAAAACAGTTGTAATAAAGATATTATATGTCAGTGTCCCAGGGGGACACAGACGGAGGTCCGGGAACACTCTTCCATGGCGGAACCCAAGGCTGGGGTGAGCTGCCGAAAGGAAAAAACAAAAAGCCCTAAGGAGGGGGCTCACTTACCTTCTATAGGAAAAGCTGCACTGAGAAGAGGCACTGGTGCGGTTCATCAGTCACTTTTATTTGCGGCTGGGAGCAGCACTGGCAGATGATGTCATCAAAAAACGCCACCTGGCTGATTTAAAAGCTGGCAGTGGGGAAACAGGGGGGGCAGCAGTTAAGCCAGAGGCAGGAGGCAAAGCTGCTCCCCGGGTTACTGGACGGCTGGATCACCAGATCTGCACAGGGCCAGGTGGAGACTCACAAGAAGGGTCCTGGCTCCCCTAAAGGGGTAAACACCTGGCCCGTCAGGGCAGCCGGGCCAAGGAAAACAGCACTGAGGGATCCCAACGACCACAGATGCTGGAGCTGTGAATGGGTGGGCTGAAGCCCGAACCCCTACTTTCCTTTTTCCTTTCTCTTTTTTTATGTTAGCACCTTGAAGGGCATCTAGTGCTTGAACCAGGGAAGGCATCCCCAATCAACCCACAGGGTCAAGAAGAGGAGTGGAGGCAGCTCCATGGAACAAGATGTCATGAAGATAAGAGCAGAGCAGACATTGAGACAGGACCGGTCCCACACCCCGTACACGCCCGGGGGCAAAGAGAGACACCAAGTGATGGGCAAGAGGGGGCAAGAGCAGGAAGGGACATCAAAGAGACAAGCTGGCAATCCATCACCTGGTTGTCCTGAGGGCTGGTGTATGACTGGGGTGTAGGGGAGGTGGAGCCCAATTATGCCCGCAAGGGGCAGTGCCCGGTCTGCAAGATTCCGTGAGGGAGAGTCCTGCTACTGAAGGGAAGATCAAGTTGTGGCAGGCAAGCATTCACTCCCTCGGGGGTGAACGCAGCCCAACACCCAAGTCCCAGGGACACACCCCGCCTGAACTGGGCATGCACTGTAAGGCTGCTAGAGAGTGCCTATACCAAACCAGGGGGGCGCAGCCAGTCTGATGAGTAATCATTTAAGTTCTCCTTAAAATACATGCCCTAACCTGGTGTGAAGCTATCCTGGGTTGAAAACTGCATCTGATACTTTTCTCAAGTGTTTGGGTGCAGACAAAAGTGCAGTTTACAGTTGTAAGTCAGAACTATTCTTTGGCCCCCAGGGGAGGCTGAAAAACTTCCAGACTGAACTCCCTCCACTCCCTTTCCCCCCTTTCATTCTGAAAACAGCAACAGGCTCTGCAGACGCAAGCTACAAAAGATGCCACATTTTGAAACATCTTTATCTGATACCTCGTGCAATGAAGGGTCAGATTTTCGTCCAATTTACCATTTTTTAAGCTGTTTGCAGCTGTGCACTTGTGTTTGGATACTACAGATGTACAAACCCATTGTTCTACTTTAAGTACCTGTGAAGTACCAGTGAAGTACAGAGATCATACTTCCCTCTCTCTGCCCCACCCCCCCCAGGATTGCATGTGAAAAACTAAAAACAGACCTAGTCTGAATACTTTAGACTGTGACTTGCATCAAAACAGGTGTGGGACAGTCATTTACACACACAGCCTGAATGGCAATTAAGCTGTATCTTGGTACTTCACAGGTGTTTCACAGCTACTTAAAGTGGGACTTGTACCTCTGTAGGGTCCCAGGATAAAAGGATTTGTCCCCAGACAAACCTGACATCTATTTTTAGCCTAAATATCTGTTCTGTGCTTGTCTGGATACAAATCAAAGCCCAGGACAGTCAGACAAGGGCTAAGCCCTATGTCTAACAAGGTTCATTCGGAAAAATCCTGCCATTGATCTCCTTGTACAGCAAACTTAACAAGAAGTAGGGATAATTTATTATTGTATCCTAGTTTGTCACATATGGAGATCATAATTAGCATGCTATTTCTGCAATAAGAGCATACAAAGATTGTGTAAAGATGAAAACAAGAGGCTGGCTTTGTGTGTAGTTGGCGGGGGGACTAAGACTCGACTTGGAATCAATACCTGGATCTGCTTTAAGTTTCCAGTGTGACCTTGGGCAAGTCTCTTAATCTACGTGTCCCAGGATTCTAGCTATAAATGGTGGGTAGTGCTTTTGTCATCCTACCTTTGTCAAATTTGCATATTTAATTAAGATCTCTTTGAGCCAAGGGCTTTGTCTAATTATGTGCTAATGCTGTCCATAGCCCACCCTATGGCTTGGATCCCATAGGTGACAATCTACTGCATATACTAGGATGACTCTACCACACTTTGTTTTGTTTATATATTTATTTATTTTGGACTCTTGGGTAATCTTCACTGTAGATTACGGAAGCTGCACACCAAAGAAATTGGCATTATTTTAAGTCTTGTCTACCTCAAAGGTTAAGCAATTCATTAACCCTGTAGTACCAATGCCCATAAATCTCATATTAATTAAGCGAACATATTTTAATGTTTAGCTTCCACGTCTTTCTAAAAAATCAATACCAGATTTGTAGGTATATCATCGGTGATTTCTTACATAAAACTATTTTAGATATTTACTTTTTTAATATACAGAATATAATTAAGACTGATGTTGATAATCCTTTCATTGTTATGTTTACTTGTTTGTGAATGGTGGGTCCATGGCACAATCAAATGTAATAGTATGAATGACAAATAAGCTCTGAATTCCTACCAAAATGCTATTTTATTCAGCAGTGTTACTTTTCTTTACTTTTTTTTTTTTTTTTACCAGTTAGCATGTGTGCTGTCATTGTTCTTTTTATGGTTATGTCAGTGTGATAAAACCATACATCCAACTGTCTATTTTATTTCCTTCTTCTAAAATCTTGTGCTAAGTTTTTCATTGTGTCCTACATTTTTATATCAACTGCTCACTGGTTATATTCCCTTTAGGAACAAAGCATGTTCCTTCAAAATATTTGACTGAGCCTTACTTTTGACTGTCCTTTGCTGAGGAACAAACTTTTGAATATGGTTTTTAAAATAATTTTACTGTAAAATAACTGACTAGCATCTCTCAAAAAGTGCTAAATTAGTGACAGTGCATCACACTTGGCCCTTGATTTCTATTTACACTTAGAAGTAGGTTAAAACTTTTATTCTCTTCCTTTTGGTGTGATCTGCAACAAAACTGAGAAGGAAACAAATGGACTTTAAAAAAAAAATGGAAAAAAAACCCTCTAGTACTGCAGTCTTTGAACCCAGGACTTGGTGATGAAAGAATATTGCATTAATTCCTGCACCATTTAGCCTCCTTATCTAATAGCACAGGCTTATTCTTTGTAACTAACAACAATGAAGGGTGCCTTTAAGAAATCTCCAGTGAGCACCGAGGCATTACAGATTAGGTCAGTAGAACTGCTGCTAGGTTGAGCATGATGGATGAGTGGGAGAATGAGTTTCTGCTGCACGGTATTGTGAAATCTTTTCATTGTCACCAACGGGCCTATGAGGGGCTGATGAATGAGGGAGCAAGTGTCAGAAACGCCCTTCCTTGCCCTGGTACACTTTTAATATCTCCCAGAGCTACAGGATGAGTATTGATAAAAGTAAAGTTTAAAAATAACCATGGAGTGATAGGTAGCAATGATTTAAGGAGAACGCAGCAATGGGGTTAGAGAGGGTTCATTTTCCAAGAGTGCACAGAAGAGAGGAAGCTGAACTGTGTGGATCAGAGAAGGAGCAGGATGCTTTTTATAAGAAGCTAATGTGATGAGGATGATGAGTTCCTTGATGGATGAGTTACTTCCATCTGGTTGCAGTATATGTAATAAATAGCTGTGCTCATGTTTGACCTCTCCCACTTACCAGGCACATCTTTCTCTTTTGGGATATCCAGGAGGGACCTTCCATTAGAGGTGGGGGGGAGGGGGGAAGAAGAAGAAAAAAAGTGGTCAGGATACAGAGCTTGGCAGGTTTATGGTTTTGTGCAGGGGGTAAAGGAAAATGGCGTCAGTTACAGATATATAAACTGAAAAAAATGAAGAGACAGTTATATTTCTTTCTATGCCATGTTGTTTTATAAAGAAAAATGTGCTTTTAAATGGTCAGCTTCCAGAATCAAAAATAAGCTTGTAGGAATAGTTTGAAAATTCTTTTTACAGATTAAAATCAGCTTTGTGTTTATCTCTGTTACCTAAAAGTTTCGAGTACATGATGTATTTGGGAGGAGCTGCTGTGTGTGGGGAGGAGGATCTTCTCCAGCCTTCCTTGATCCAAGATTTTAAATGAGGGGAAGGGAAGAAGACAACAAAAGGCCTTCCTTCACAGTATGGGTTCTGGAAGGGATGTATCCGTTTAGAAGTTCAGTTTAAACACACAGGCATAGGCAGGGTTAGGGGAGCCCCACACTTTCTTTTTTTTGCTAGGTAATCTCCATATTGGGTCCCAGAAACAGCAGATTATTTATTGTAGTCTTCAGATTTGTGCTGTGAGTTGAACATTCAATACTAGGCAAAGCATAATCCAAAGTTAAAATCAAGCAAATGGGAAAACCCCCAGACAAACAATCAAATAATAATACCCCCCTCCCCTCCAAAAAAAACCAAACTAACCCACAAACCGCTAATTTTCCCTTAAAATAGCTTGGAAAGTGTAAAGTTCTTCTCAAGGATCCACATTCCCAGTTTCAAAAACACTGAACAGTATGGCTAGCTACAGACATTCAGAGCCCAAGGTGGAATTAATCCAAGTTGCATGGTTTTGTGTAAGAAGCATAGTTTAGATTGGTAATGAACAGAACACACATTCTGAGACCAGGTTCTGCAATTTTTAAACCAGTCTGTGTGTGCAAAACTTCTGCTCTGTTACGGGGATATGCTGGTTTCCAATCACTTACACCTGTAAAAGTGTAATATCTGTACCTGCCGTGGAGAATTATTTAGATCTCTAGTGAAGATGTTCTGAGGGCCTGAACGAAACAAATATAAAGAGATTAAGACGGTGAGACTTCAACACAGTTTTTTACTGCTAAGTATAACTGCACCATTGTTTGTACAGCACCAAGTTCGAGCCTTTCAATTTGATTGCTTTTCTTTGTAATGCTCATAATTCAGGCACTGTTTTATTGCATGCAAATTAAGCCAAATAGTCTTGAGGCAGGACAGTGAAGTGGCTTTAGAAGGATTTGGTATTCATGTGGAGGTATGCTTGTTTTTTTAAGATACTACTACTACTATTAATTTCTTTTAATAAAGGAAAGATATGCCAAGATATTTTTGCTCTTGACATTTTTTTCACCTTTAAATTCAGTGGATGTGTAAAGGCTCAGACAGTTTTTGTTGCCTAATACTAAGGTGCATTTATCAGGCACACCTTGTAATGGCTCCCATGAAGCCACTGCAGTGCCTAGTGTGAATGGGTATTAAGTGCAAACTGTCTGATAGATCCATAATATCAATTAATATTTTATAAAAAATCTTTGTGAAAGGCAGTGTTTATACACAAGTGGGGGGTAGATCTTAAACCTTATTTCAGTCTAACTTGCAACATGCTAATTAGCAGCATAATAAATGTTAAGAAATGAAACCTTTTTCAAGTCATATGGCCACAAGAAAGCAGCTATTTTTGTACCTGAAATGTGTTAGAAAACAATGTTTGATTAAAAACAGATATTCAATAATAGATCTTGGAGTCCTAATTTTCCCAGAGTCACATTGCATAGGATATTAGTAGGTGAGGCATTAGGTATGAGATAAGCTATTGCTTCCATTGTCTTCTGACTCATCAACTACAATTTAAAAATTAACTGGCACAAGTTTCCTGTGCGGCCACTTCAGTCATGAGTTCCCTCCAAAAGCATTTCTCTCATCTGGAAATAAATGTTAGTTTGCCTGGTTACGTACTACTCCTGGCCAAAAACTGATAGGGTAATGGGTCATGTCTTTGTGTTCTGAGATGGTCAGGAGTCACTGTTCTTTTGTGAAAGTTTTGTTGTAAAGCAGTTTATTTGATTTGCGTGGAAATTGAATAGGTATCCTTTAATGATGGTTCTTGTTTTGTCTGAGGAAACAGGTTCCCAATGCCTTTCCTATACCTCAAACTTCGCACTGGGGCAGGGCATGGAGGTGGCAGCAAATTGCAGTAGTCTTACGTGGTTGCATCCTAGTCATAGCAGTTGCCTGAATGAACAGCAAGAAGCTCAGTGTCCAAGAAAGAAATGAAAAATTTAATAAATGGATTTGGCTTTTCTGAAATCATGCCTGTGAAACAATTTTTTGAATTCCTTCCATCAAGCACCTGATTCATGGTCACCGTTCTTTGATTACAATAAATTGATTTAGCCTATGGATTTTAGTGTTTTAATGCCTCCAAAATATTTTGTGAGAGCCGCGTTCTAATTTGTGTGTCAACATACTTGGAAAATTCTGCTGCTAAATTCAAATTAAATCCAACTGTTGTGACTGTATCCGTTTTAATTAAATTTGTTTGCACAGCAAATATGCTAATGAATTTAATAGCTACTGGTTTGCTTTCATCATTTAGTCTTTGGTATATTACATTTAATTTCCCAGTAATGTAGGCCTGGGTAATGATCACTACTGATATTTACCCCATTTTATTAATGTTAGTTTTACGACAGTGCTGGAGATAATTAGCATTACATTTTTATTTTCCTGCAATTCTGCATTGTTGAAATAAATTCTAGCACCTGTGTGTGTGTGTGTGGTTTGCTGATGAATGGGAAAGAGCTGGCA
>NW_017728994.1:22088677-22098677 GCF_001723915.1 Gavialis gangeticus | reverse complement strand
TGCACCTACAAGAAGTCCTTTGATTCATGGTAGGACAGGACCACTGTCAATATATGGCCTTGTTGTTTGGCTTCCCCACAGTCTCAGAAGTTTTCATCAGTGCTCTCTTAGTAGTGGCAGTCTTTAAGGTACTAGTAGTACCTTGACAACCAGGGTGCAACAGCAAGGTGCAAACAGCTTGCAAAGGACTGTGACTTACTCCAGTTTGGGTTCGTAACCAACTACCAAAAATTACACTGGTCCCAACTCAGACAGTCAAGCTTGCAGGGGCTGCCTCAAAATCTAAAAGGGTATAGCTTTTGGGAGCACTGAGGAAGATCATCCCTCTTGGTCAAAAGGTACCCAGAGATGACAGTTAGGACCTGTCAATCTATACTAAGGCATATGGTCTTCTGCATTTTTGTGACACCATGTGCCAGACTTCACCTCAGGGTCCTACAGATCTGGCTGCATGCAAGCTATTCCCAGGAAGGTACCTGCTGCGTTGATTGCTTGCTGTATCCATGCTCGTTCTCTCCTTCCTCCTGTGTTGAAAGAATCAGAGGACCACGTGCAAGGGAGCACCATTCATACTCCCCCTTTCCAGCATTATGATAGTAATCGGAAGTCAGATCTTCTCCAGTGAGACCTCCGTTTCCTCCTTCTCACATCCTGGGTGCTGGAAAGCTCTTGCAGTAGGGGCAAAATGTTCAACATAAAGGAGGCACATCTTATTTCAAAGCAATTTGTCCTGTAGTAGAGAGGACTCGATTAGACATGATACCTGAGAAAATGGACAGGTTCATGTCCTGATGCTAGGCTTTGGTTAGGTTAACTGTTTTAATGGTACAGGACTTAAAGCATAATGACCTTCTCAGCAGCTCAGTTAAATTATTGTTGGCAGTAATCTTGGCCTTCCACCCAACAGTCCTCAGATTCAGCAAGGAATCAAAACTCATGGCAGAGGTGATATCTTTCATTAGAGCAACTAGATATTTGCAAAAAAACTTCTTTATTTGCAAGCTTTCCAGCACAAGCACCCTTCATCAGGCATAGGAGATTGCAAAGATTGTGAAAGTTCTCCTAGGTAGAAATTAAAATTAATATTTCACAGGAGGTCTGAAGGTGTGGTAAAGTCTCCTGTTCGGAATGTACCGTAGCAGACTTGGTTAATCTAATCAAAATGCTCCAGCATACTGCAGTGTTTTAATAGAAATATTAAGTTAAAAGAAATATTTAAAAACCCTAACTGGGTATTTAGCCTTTAGTTGACTCTGTAGAACAAGTTGGTTATTAGCCATACAATAACACAACCAAAGAAGCTACTATTTCAGCTATATCCAAAAAGTCATATAACTTTCAATTAAAAATGAAAAGGGGGAATATTTGCTGTCACATTTGTGCATCTGTCTCACTTCTTTTGCACAGTGCATAGTTAACTTATGGAAATTATTGCCACAGGAGGTTGTAGAGGCAGATAATATAGCCAGGTTTAAAAAAAGTCTAGACATGGATGTTAGCTCCATTAGTGGGTATTAAACAGAACAGTTCTCTGACATCCCTAAACCAATGATGTTGGATGCAGGAAGGTTATGACAGGAGTTAGATCACTTTAGATATACCCTGTTCATATATTCTTTTTCTGCACCATCTACTATTGCCACTGTCAAAGATAGGATACGAGGCTAGGTGGACCATTGGTTTGATTTATTATGCACTTCTTACATTCTTGTGGCACTTCTTAGATACTAGTTTTTGACAGTTACCAGAACTGGCCCTATGTTGGCATGTGTTGGCAAATCAGGGATTATTATTACGTCATTTTAGGTGTAGCCATTGGCACACTCAAAGGCAGCCTTCCTCAAGATGAAATGCTCACATTGCTGTAGTGTAATAGCAAATGATACTCCAGCTGTGCAGGCAGTGCTTTGTAGCATTGTGTGGACATCTGACATCCTGATTCCATCTCTGAATGATGACATTTGGCTCTTGATAGATTTTTGTTTCCTGTAGAGGAAGACTACTTCTTTCATCATACTAGGCAAGAATTTGTTTCATGGTTTGATGCCAAAATAGGACAAGTTGAACTCTGGACTTTTACAATTTCTGGAGAACTTATTTTTCAATGTACTACAAAAGATGGATTTGATGAACCAAAGATAAGACGTACGGAATACAGGATCTGACATTATTTATTGAATATTCATAACATGATGGATTAATAAAAACATAGCCTGTTAAATTTGCAACCTTTTCCTCTGTATTTGCTTGCCAAAATATCTAACAGGAAAAGACTTCTGCAATTACAAAAGGAAACAGGCATTCTTTTTAATTGTGTGCTAGCAAAGAAATGTATATAAGAAAGAATCTGGTACAATGACTATTCCCCAAGGAGAGAGAACAATATAGAGGAATAGAATAACAGGTACAAACTTGTATTATGCACACAGTTCAATAACGCTATGTTTAAAAAAAAAAAAAAAAGCAAAGTCAAGTTTTGTTTCTTGTTATGACAAAATCCTGTAGTAGAAGTATCATGTGAAAGATGAAAATCGTGTTTCCCTAAAAGAACAATAATAAAGTTTTAAAAAATGGCTTGTATTTCTGAACTCAGCTTGGAAGCAACTAAAAGTCACTTCCGCTGTTATGGTTACATGTGGAATGAGGTAGCAATTTTAGTCAATTTCCTAGTGAACACACATTAACATCATAGAGAATGTTGCCACAATTTGCACTATAGACATTCACATCACAGAGAACAGTCAAAATTGGCATGAATTCACAGGTGGAAGTTATATCCTTGTTAAAGTGACAAAGGGATAAAATTCTGCTCCCTAAAGTCCATGTACAGCAAACACACCTGCCTGTTTAGGTTCTGTCTGAGAAATGCATATAGTGAATGTCGTAGTACTAACAAAGCTATTGGGCCTTGACAACCAAACCAAAAGTCAAAAAGAAAAATAAGTATTTCTAACCAAATATTTAGATCCCTTCCAATACAGCCAAAAGCTCAATTGCTACTTTATGTACCATTGTCCTGAATGCATTTGTTTCTTTGAAATAAATTCCTTTTCCACTAGGCTCTGTTAATAATTCTGAAATGTAATATTCTTTTAAATTGATGCTTAAAAGGTACTGATTTAGTCGTCTTAACATTGGGCCAGGGTGTTAATAATTTTCTGATTTGCAGAACTTTTTTTCACATTGTCTAAAACAATAGCCACTCAGAGTAAATTATAATTATGTAAAATGTTGTTTTCTGAAGTTTAGACTTAATTTTAAAAAAATTACCAATAATTTTGGAGTGTTTCATTTGTTGGATGCCTCACTAGAGAGGCCTGAAAGGAGCTTGGTTTTCAGAAGGCAAATGTTTGGTCCTTTCTGGAATTCAAGATCCTTCTCAGGACTCCTCTATACGTGCACATAAAGGTGCAATGGGATATAATGTGTGATTCACACAATCATGCCTCCTGCCACACCACACTTGCACAGCAGGAAGCACAACTGTGGGATGGTGCATTAAATACCATTGCACTTTATTTCTGATGCAGGGAGAGCCCAATGATGGGCTCCCTCTGCACCAGAAAGAAGCTTGCTCTTGTGGCTAGGAGCCCCTCAGCTGAGGAGCTCCCAGCTGTGGGGTCACCCCATATACTCCCTGCAGCAAAGTGATCACTGCTAAGGTGATCGCCCTGCCTCAGGGGTGTGTGAAACCCTCAGGGCAGAGAAATTGATGCTGTGATCATCTTCCTACCCTGGGAGTGCATGAAACCACCCATGCAGAGGGATCACCACAGCAGTGGCTTCTGCACCCCACGCCACTGCTGTGGGGGAAATCAGTCACACATCCGTAGGGTGGGGAGATCATAGTCACTCCCCATGGCTGCCAGGCCCTAACTGGGTGTCTGTACTGGGAGGCACTCTGTGGAGCCTAGGTTCCACAGCTGTGGGACTCTGGGACCCAGCAACTGCAGGGAGCTGCCAGGACCCAACTTGGTGACGTTCACCCTGGTGGCTTGGGCTGTCCCTGGTGGGGGTGGCAAATTGGGGTGACTGCCCCAGCCCCTGCACTTTGGGGGCCCCTGTGGAGCCGGGCAGACTAGGGGCAGTGCAGATCTGGGCAGAACAGTGGCTCCGCATCCAGCCGCTCACTACCTCCCTTGCCCCCCACCATGGCTGGCAACTTCTTCAGGTCCAGGGCCCATGGGATCAGAGGTGGGGTGGGGCACCGCATAGGCTAATTTGCCTCGGGCCCTGCACCCTGCTCAGGTCACCTTTGCCTGTGACACATGCAAATTAAAGCTG
This sequence comes from Gavialis gangeticus, assembly GCF_001723915.1. Lineage (NCBI taxonomy): Eukaryota > Metazoa > Chordata > Crocodylia > Gavialidae > Gavialis > Gavialis gangeticus. The sequence continues at coordinate 22,094,393 of NW_017728994.1, read as the reverse complement.
GATAGCAACCAGTTTGAGAGCAAGTGCACATTTTCAAGGTCTAACTGTATAGCTGGTTGGAGCTTTTTATTGTGTGATAAGTACTTTGCACATGTAACTGGTCTCAAGGTAATTGTGCAATTAACCAGTTAATTACATGATGCACGTAATGTGTGGAGGGAGCCTCAAGTTGGGCTTTCAAATATTAAGGTACAGAGCTAAAAAAAGACTACTGAGGTACTAGTCATTTTTGAAAATTTAAATGTTAGGCTTTTAACGATATATATTTTTCTTCTGCATCAACAGTCACAAACAAAAAAACAAAGCCATTGCTTGTCTTTAAAGGGAAGGGTGCCTCTAAAGCTTAAAACAAAAGTTGTTATTTTCTGTCCATGTTATGTTTGTGTCCAAACCAGAAAGAACTGACCTTTAAAAGAGAAAAGACGTTCTCAGGTTCAAGGATGGGGGGATCAGGTGCTCTGTTATAACTTGACTTTCTACCATCTTAAAAGTAAGAAACAGGAGTCCTAACAACAAATTAGTAAAATGGCCCACTGATAGTGTTTAAAACATACTGGAAAAAGTTCTCTAGAAATTATGGAAACCTATACCAAAATATTTTCTATAACCTTGTATTTCTTTAAGGCTTTTTTTTCTTTCTACTGGAGCAGAATTTTTTTTCCTTCTTTGCATAAGATTAACAGTTGAGGATAGGGAAGAGGAATGTTGTGAAGTGTCATTGTGGACATGCCTTGAACTGTTGTCAGGAAATTTATCTTCTCTCTGCAAACTTCCTTGAATCTTCATCAGCCCTTTTGTCAGTAATTCTAGCGAGATTGGTTGGATGATTATGATGCAGTCTCTTAGAAGGGGTGTTAAGGGTTTATTTAGTGCTCATAGATTGATGGCTAATGGACTCAGTTGGCTTGTTTAAATGAAAGTTTCCCACAATATGATACTAAAGTGGAGGCCTTGAGTAAAGCTTTTATCACTCTTTCATGGTTCTCATCAAGAAATTCCCTTTCCTCTCTGGAAACTGTATTTCATGCTGTGTATTTCTAATCCAAGTGTTACATCAATCAGCAATCTAGTAGAAGTTTGTGGTTCTAACAAGAAGAGCATTTTACATGCTGTGAAGTGGTTTCCTCGTCAGACATTTATGTCTATCCCAGACTTCCATGAAAAATGCTTGAATTGGGACTTAACAGAATTTATTTATGCTCAGCTTCCCTACTTAATATTGGAAAATACGAAGGCTGTCTTTCATTTACTTGATCTTAATTTGTCTTTGCTTGACCTAAGAGTAGAGTTTGTGCTTCTCTTGGGGCATTAAAGTATAGATGTAAGCAAACTACCTGGTAATAAAAGAATCAACTTCTGAGAATTAAATATGTAAATCCTATTAGCAGTAGATCACAAAGTACTTTGAAAATCATTATCTTCATATTAACAACAAGAAAACAGACACACAGTAGTGAAACAGTGCAACCCACCTCACCCAGCAGGCCACTGTCAGTTCTCCTGTGTCTCTGGGCCAAGCCCACATTGTTTCACCTATTTTGTGTTTTTTGGTTGTTTTTTTTGTCAAAGTAAAGTATTTAATACAGATTCTTAAAAAATAAAATAAAATATATGCATTCATTTCATTTTGCAATATTTCTTGATCAGTATTTGAGTGGGAGACCTATAAAAAAAGTCATGCAGAAAGAGGTGTTACCAGTTTAATAGGTGGCACTCATTTTACAGTCGTTATTGAAATAAAGCCTGAGAATTCTGAAGAGTAGGAATTGAATAACCAACACCTCTCTTCTTTAGTATGACTGGAAGGGAATCATACGTTCTAATAATTTGCAAAATCAGGCGTGGCAATACTGCTGTGGATGTTGATTTCAAAAGAGAAAAACTCATTAAAATATTGTTACAGATTTTCTTTGAGTGAGGAATGTGGATTATCTTTAAGTTGCTGGTGGAGTTTTGGAGAACTTTTTCTTTCCCTTCAAGCCTTTAGTAACCCCTACCACCAGTGCTGACAGGGGCATCAGTGCCGTCTGCATTTTTTTTTTTAAGTGTTATCTTCTTTGTTTGAGAAGAGTAATTTTTGAGGCAGCCATGACAGCTCTGTCATTTCACTCACACCTCTAAATTTCTCTTTCTGTTGTCAGTCAGGAGACAGCAGTCACAGAATTCTGATGATCATGACTGATGGCAAAATATATGAGAAATTTAAAAGGGGCATTGAACATTATGTCTAAAACAATCATTTTGTGCTTTTATTTTTATATACTGTAAGTAGGTAGGAAAGCCCCTGTATGTTTACCTGTGGCTCAGCCATTTGTTTTTTTTAATCTATAGAACTGTGTTTATATATAATAACCTGTATGTCTGAGTACAGTTTAGACATTTTTAAAGAAAGCTGTTTATTCATTTAGACTGCTCAGCGGTTATAGTATTTCTACAATTGTGTAAATCCTAACATTTTACCATTCTTCAAATTCCTCTTCTTCTGTATTTAAATGACTAATTTCCCATCAAACTCTAGGGCTTCATTGACAAGCAAGGAGCTAAGGAGCAATAGCAGGAAGAATCTGAGTCATTTTTCCTTAAAGAGCTTTATCTATTCTAAGAAAATGAGTAATATACATCAATTATATAGTATGTAAATAAAACATTTAAAAAATTAATTTTTCATATCAGCATACGTTGTGTGAGAAGGATGGTAGGAAATACTAAAGAAAGCATTTTTTCAGTCAGTTGTTGTTTTTTTGGCATGAAATTAACTGCATTTTACTCTCTTAGTAAGCAAAAAATGTTGTATGAGTTGGAGCTGTGAAGCTGCACGGAGTCTGGTGCTTCACTCCATGGCTGTAGGGGCAGCAAACTAAAACTCCTTGAAGTAGTATTAGTTTGCTGCACCCCAAGTCATTTACGGCACATTATGCCACCGACATCATTGCAAACACTGACATCATTAAAGTGGTGCAAAAGCATTCAGCGTGCTTTCAAGTGTTGTGCACACAAACCTCTCATTTCATCTACAAATGGCCCATGGATCTAAATTACACCTCTTACAAAAATCCTCGTAACTTAAACTGATTCCACCTCAGGCTTTTTAAATATCTGTACCTAGCTTTAGGATCTGCCAAAATGTAGGGATTTCTGCTTATTGATTCACTCTGGCAATAAATGAAGAAGCAAGGAGAAATCAGTGCATAGTCCCCACAGCAGAGCTGATTGGATGTGCTGGGAACCTTTTCTTACGAGAACATAGTAATGGTCAAACTTCCATATGTGTACAAGTCATTGTTGCTCAGTGGATCACTGTGTTGCATTCGCCCAGAGCTGCTCTGGAAAGTTACGGCACCAGTTCTGGACCCTGATTAAGTCACCATGTAAACCAAACCCCCCATTTTGAGAAGAGAATTAAAAAACTGTCTAAGGCTACAACACAATCCTTGTAATAGGTTCACAATAGAGGTTAATATATTTGGGCTACATAAGGGAAAATTTTGCGTGTCCCTTGTCATAAGGTTGCATCTATAAGAAACTCTTACCAGTCTGGGGTTGTCTCTCCTGTTCTGATTTCCTTGCTCTAAGTAGGAACGAGAAGAATGCAACCTAAAGAGAACTGTATCTTTAAGACGTAAATAACCTTTCTGGTGCATGGGTAACTGCAAACTTGAGTTTGAATTCAGAATCACAGTAAGAAGAATCAGCGGAATATTTTTAATGTTACTATCAATTTATTTGAATTAAAACAAAATAAAACAAGAGTGATTAGAGACTGAATATTAGACACATGAATCATCTAGGGTCCTGACTTGGAATTTAAGCATTTGACCCAAAAGATGCTTAAGGTTTGGGACATACATATTCATATTTATATTTGTGCATAAAAGAGGAAAAGTTGCATCTCATGAGATTAGCTCTTTCTGTACTTAATACTGTAACAGCCTGGTTTGATCAGTTTTGAGCAGGGAATCATGGGAAATATTTTGTTTTCCCTGGGAGCCAAGGCTATGTATTTACTTCAAGTTTTATTAAATGAGTTATAAATTTTCCCAGCAATTTACGCATAGCTCAAGAGGTTTAATTTGCATGTGTTGCCTTTTACAATATGCTTTTCGTAATGTTGCAGATGCTTCTTCCCTAGCTTCAGTAAACAACAGGCAGTTGGCCAGGTTTTTGACTGAACATTTGCCAACTCTTGGAAATGTTAGTTAACTCTTGAATGGCCATTGTGTGATCCTTAGCCTGTCTGATACAAAAGAATCTGAGGAGATAGAGAATGGCATGAAGCATAAAATAGGATATTAGAAGCAGTAATTTGTTGGAATATACTTACATAGTTTTTCTTTGACAGTTTAATCTTTGTAAATTAATTTATCTTTTTTGTTAACAATTAGTAGCAAACAAAGCAAGATCTAGGGAAGTGGTTCTCAAACTTTTTGGACTCCAGGCACCTCTTGATAGATTCAAGATACCCCTTGGAAAATGTCAGCTCTCAGTTTTCATTTGATTTTTGACTACTGAAAAATAATAGAGTAATTCTTCTGTTGCAAAGAGCTCAGAAAGGCCAAAACAGGGCAGAATACTTTAAAAATATGAATTCCTATTTGAATTGTCTGGGATTATCTTGTGAATCATGTTTGCATACCTAACAGTGCTAACATTGTCTGGCACCATTGAGCATTCCTGAAAACATCTCAAGATACCTTAGTTGAGAATCGTTGATTGGTTATGATTTCAAAAGTTTACTAGAGCAACTGTAGTATAAACTGTAAATTAACATAATGCAACTTTTCTATCTCAGGAATTTTTTTGAAGATACATTTGTTATTATCTCTGGAACATTCGCTTTGAGGGCTGCAACCATAGAGAGAACACTCATGTGGGGATGAATAGTTCTTTATTCAGTGCAAAGGTCTGAAGTGCAGTAAATCTAACATGAAGTTTTGGATGGAGTGGTCAGGATACAAATAAAAAAATTAACAGCTTCTTCATTCTGCCTAGCCTGCATGCTGAATGAAGTCCTTTTGGAAAACCATGTAATTAAATATTACATCATAAAACATGCAGAAAGGAGAAGCAGATTTAAGATAGAAGGGATAACTTTAATTCTGCTGTTCCTTATTTTTGTTTTTATTGTTTGATTTGCAATTTCAATTAAACACAAGAATCCCTTTTTGTTTTGTGTGTGTTATTCCTTGTTTGAGAGACTATCATAAATGAGGTTTGACTTAAATTATTTTTGATTCCTCTTAAACTGGATTAGATTTGAATGAATAACAGAGAGGTGAGAAAATTCAATGATCCTTTACTAATTCATGGAGTCATTCAGGATTCCATCTTTGTGTATGTGTGTGTTTTATTTTTTTCCTCTTTTTGGATAGCAAGTTATTGCTTTCCAAAGGGTCTTATGATATGTAGCCAGCACTGTGCTGAAATTAAATAAAATGAAGACAGTAGGTCAGCCAGTGATTCCTCATGACCAATCTGCTCTTTGATTCCTCAAGTTCATTTCATCATGCTGTCACTTCTGCAAGGTCCCTCATTTGTGAAGAGGCACTGTATTGAATACCTTAAGACTATAACGAAGTAGGAAAAATGAGCTGTAGTGGGCAGAATAGAGTTATAGTATTTTGTTTAATTTCTTTTCTTGCCGCAAGGTAATTTGGCATCTATATATGTATATGTGTGTGTGTGTGTGTGTGTGTGTGTGTGTGTGTGTGTGTGTGTA
>NW_017728994.1:22084606-22088451 GCF_001723915.1 Gavialis gangeticus | reverse complement strand
TGAACATTGGGGAAGTTATTTTTTAGTTTCCAAAGGTACTTAAAGAACCCCCAAAAACAAAAAAAATTCCAAAACTATAGAGCTGCTGATGTTGGGATACTGGGGTGGATTAATATCAGACCATTTGTTATATCTTTTTGTGCTAACAGAATGGTGTGTTACTACTGTGATGTCATAAACTGATGTCTTAGTACCTCCTGTAAGAATTATATGCTCCTTTACTCTTCTAACAAATTGTATCTTATGACCCATTGGATTTCGCTTAGAGTGGATGAATTTTCCCCCCCAACATTTCTCATTTTCTGCTTCCCTCCCTCACTTCCTCTTCCATTTTATTGGGGAATGAGAAATGTTGCTTAGCAACTAGGACAAAACAGGTCAATACTGTTAGATGCATTAAACAACCTTCAGCAATGGTGGTTTTACAGAATAAAGTTGGAGTGTGTTGAAGTTTTCACACTTTTATTGGTTTGGGAATAATTTTCCTCATTAAAATGTTGGGATCGGTTAATGATCTTTACTCATCTAAACAATGAGGACAGTCTTTCAATCTTAGAGCCTTAAAACAAGAGACCTACATGCATTTTTAGGCCCCAAAATAAAAAAATCAGGTTAATTAGTTAGGTCTTTATATTATACATGAATTTGAAAAATTTGGCTCAGATGTTTCAAAATTATTTTCTCTTTGAAAAAATCATTTAGGGTAACTGTAGATGTGCCAGGAGGCTGCCCTGATGCACTGCAATTGCAGTGCATTGAAGCAGACTTGATTAATCCAGTCTGCTTGTGTGCTGATTAGCACACTCTAGCCAGCATCTGTGTCTTGTGTATCAGTGTTCCTGCACTTCAAAATGGTAGTGGGGCACTAGAGTTCATTCAGCAAGCTTTAAAGTGCCACTGCCACCATTTTAAACATGGGGATGTTGAGATACAAGGTGCTATGCCACTTTAATTAGAGGAGACCCCCACTCCTGGAGCACGTGTAAAAACACTCTTTAATGTCTCTCTAACTGTGGCTCTCACTGTAAATAAAAATACCACCTTTCTTTAGCCACTTCCCATCTCTGTTGACGGCCAGAGTGTTCCTGAGCAGAGCCATGTTGACTTTGGTGACTTTAAGGCACAGCAAATTGACGTTTTGGGGCTTAACATCAAAAGTACTTTTTGGTCGGAGATCAACCTTTATTTTACTTCAATGCCCAACTCACTGGGGGTCGAGGCACTACAAAAATGCAAATAATTAGTACCAACTTCAGTATCAGGGATTCTAAGACCAGCAGCTGCTGTGAACAATATAATGGTCATCCAGAACTTCTGAAAAATCAGGTACTTTTTCTATAAGGTTGTTTCAAAGCTTGAGGTTTGCAAAGTATTTTAACAATTTCAGGTAGTAGAGGACATTGAATGAAAAGCATTATATTTTTTCATATACAGTACACACTGGTTTCCCCAAAATCAGCTGTTGAAAATCAGGGTGTGTTTCTTAAGTGACTAAATATGGTAAGAGCTAGCTAGAAGTCTACTGAAGTCAAGGCAGCTGTCAGCTGATTTCACAGGAAGACCACAGGCTGGGCAGCCATTTTTGAGGGCAGAGCAAAGCGCCCCGCATACCTCTGATTTGTCAAAGGGCTCCATTGGCCCTGCCTCTTACCACTAACTGGCTGAAAGGGCTTTTTGTCATGTGGCCCCACCCCTCACTTCTGATTGATGGCAAGGGGTGGAGGGGCCAGCATTTTATTTTTGGTAAGTTTTTTTTTTTCCCCTTTAGGGAGTCTGCCAAAAGTATGACCCCATGCTTCTTTGCAGAGCCTGCATTTTTTCACAGGGCCTGCCTGAAATTGCAGTTTCCATGAAAATTGTGATTTCAGTAGGTCCCTAGTAATAGCTTCTGCAGCATGAGCTCCGTCCAGCAAAAGAGAAAGTAGTGCTGCAGGGGGCAGCACAACGAGCACTTGGGACTCCCTAGCTGCTGACTGTGGACAATAGGAGCCCTGTGTGCTCACTGTACTGCCCAAGTACAGTTTTACTATCCCTCAGTGTTACTCAGCAAGTGCCTCTGCCATGGCATCCAGGACTTTTGTCTCTGTATTTCTAAAGCAGAAGTGAGCCCAGGGTTCAGGGGCAGAAACTCATACTGATTCAGACAGGTCGAAGTCCTTAGTTACTCTGTAGGTAAATGTCTCTCTAACTGTGGCTCTCACTGTAAACTGTGGCTCCCACTTTACTCTGTAGGTAAATGCCTTTTCCACTGTGCTGCAACTTGTAATATAACACCTGCTCATTTCTTTTCATGTCTAAATTTTTCATGTTTACATTTTTTCACTTTTAAAGTATTAAACATAGTCACATTGTATAGTCATTGAAAAGCAATGGGATTATGTGCACTTTGTTGTGCTTTGGACGGGATGAACAGTAGTGGGGGTTTGGTTTTTGGTTTGTGAGCTATACCTTGTTTTTTCACTAATGCATCTTTCTATTGTTGTAACAGAAATAGGGATATAAAACTTAGATATAGCTTGTGTGTGTTTACCGACAGCTGCTTACTGTAATAACTGATATAATTATCTTGTATTATTTCAGAGATGAATAAAAGGTGTAGAGAAATTTCTGAAAAGACTTGAGAGCACAATTACTTTTTTTTTATTAATAACTTTGATCTTGTTATGGTTTGTTCATTAAACTGTGATTTTAATCTGTTTTATTAAATTTACAAGTCCCAGTTTCACAATTTGCCATTTGACTATCAGTTTTCAGTTGCATAGGCTAAAGTACAGATGTTCAAAAAGCCCCTGAAAGAAGCACTCTATCACACTTTACTTAAAATGCTGTAAGTTAGAGTGGAAGCGAGCTGAACAGATGTTTGCTGTTTGGTGGAGGGGGGAGGGAAGGGTTTGGAGCCTGGTCACTTGGGCCAAGGCCAGCAGATGAGGAGCACTCCTGCACACCTCCCAGGAGGATGCTGGAGTAGCCCCTGCCCCAAGTTCCACCCCTCCCCCCCACTACTTGCTATTGTCAGCAGCAACTGGATAGAAAGGGAGCCTATGCCATATGGGCTTTCCTAAAATTAGTGGGTCAGGTGTTGGGGGGGACCGGGCTGGGTCTGCATATCAGTTTCTGATGCAGTCAAAGGATGGGCTGGGCATTCTCATGCTGCAGGTGCTAGCTGCAACTCTCAAGAGCATAGGGGTGGGAAGGACTCCCTGTACCATGCAGATCCCCAGAGATTTCTGAGTCAGGTCTTGGCAGGAGCTGGACTGGGTCTGCACAGCAGGGGGGCTTCTTTCCCCCACCCCCAGTTCCTGGCTCAGCTAAAAGCTGGACCAGGCAATCTCATACGAGAGCTGCTGGCTGCAGCTATCAAGAGTCTGGGGTGGGGAGGGAGCCCCCTTTATATCATGCAAACCTACCCAGTTCCCCCCAGGATACAACCCAGCAATCTTGGGGATGGGGAGCAAATGGCATGGGACTCCCTCCCTCCACCCCACACCCATCCACATTCTCTGCCCCAAATCTTTTTGACTGAAGGGGAGATGAAGAGAAGAACTCAGGAAAAAGCAACAAGTAAAATTACACTTTTGTAATTTGTAGTCCACCCCCACAGGGCTCTATGAACAGATCCAGTTGGAGCTTTTAAGCTCTCTTAACAGATCTCCTAGATCAAGGCAGCATGCTGAGGGGGCAGTAATGTAGAAACATGAAGGCTCCAGTGGATTCTTTTGTGAGCAGTGTGATTTGGGAGTGGTTTTCCAGTTTCTCTCATCACCCTGAATGGGAAGAAATCTAAGGAAATGGCTGGTATCAGCTACACTACCTGACTTTCCCCTTGCAGGAAAGCCTGGGGCCAT
>NW_017728994.1:22072833-22079606 GCF_001723915.1 Gavialis gangeticus | reverse complement strand
TCCCTCCACCTCCAGTTGTAGGTGTGGCCAAAAGCCAGGCCAGGCAATCTTGTGCTGCAGCTGCTGACTACAGCTGTCAAGAGGCTGGGGTGGGTGGGGGGAAAGGAGCCCCCCTGCCAAACGGGTCCTCTCAGATTGCTGGGTTGGTTTTTTTTTGTGGAGTAGTAGGCCAGATCTGTGCAGCAGGGGGACTTCCTTCCTCCCCCTTCCACCTCAGCCTTTAGAGATTAAGACTGCCAGCATGAGACATCCAGGCCTGGCTTTTGGCTGTGCTGGGAACCTGGAGGTGGAGGGAGGGAGCCCCCCCTGCCATGTGGAGCCAGCCTTGTTCCCCCAAGACACAACACAACAATCTGGGGGTTGCCTGTGTGGCATAGGGGCTCTGTTCCCCTACCCCCTGCCCAGCCATGCAGAGAAGACAGATCCTTTTCCAGTATTGCCAACCCCACCCTGCTAAAAATCATGAGACAAACTCTTAAAAAATCAAGATATTGGCATGTAAATCATGAGATGCTATTTTTGAAGTGTGTGGGGAGGTTATTTTTGAAGGTGTTGGGGACTGTGAGTGTGTGTGGGGTTTGGATCCTGGTGAGGTGGGTCCCCACACAACCTGGCAGGATGCAGGGTACTGTGGGTTAGGAGTGAGAAGCACTAACAGAGCTGGGCAGGCTTGGGAGTGCAGGACAGACACACAGAGACACAGACACACAGAGACACTGACAGGCCCACAGACCAGCAGCCTGCTGGGAAGTGAAAGGAAAGGGGTGGGGGTGGGGGGGATCAAGGCCTCTGCAGTGAGCGAGGGAGTGGGGCAGGAGTAGGGTCAAGGGTGAATGGGGTCCTGGGGCTGGGGCAGGTCGTCCAGTGGTGCAGGGGGTAGGGCACAACTCCCCACAGCAGTACACAACCCTGGGGTAGCCATGGGGGCACATGTCCCCCACAGAGCAGAGGCGGGCTGCCCACTGCAGACTGGGGCTCTGTGCCCTGCTGCCTTGCCCCAGGAGCTCAGCTGTGCAACCCCAGTGTACCTCCTGCCTCTGGGAAGAGGAACATGGGGGTCTTTGTACAGAGATAATTATTCTGAACTTTTCTGAACAGAGATAAGTATTCCCTTGATCAGGAGTAGGGGCCATAAATTCATTTAAGAAATATATGTTGTGTCCATACAGGAGTAAAGGAATCTTTCTTTAAACTGCATATTACCTTCCAATTATTAAATTCAGGCATAGACTCAATATCTCTCTATTCCCTGTTTAAATTGTAGAAAAAATATTTTGTATGCATGTGTTATTTCATGTGGTGGATCTTCTATTGTAATAGAAAATTTCTGTAATAAAAAGAAAGATATCCCATTAGCATAAGTGATTTTTTTTTTTAAATGTGCACTTTCCTTCTTTCTTCCCAACCAGTGCTGGCTGTGCGCTACAATGAGTTTAATACTTTTTGTTTTGCATCATGTACTAATTTTTCATTATAATGTAAAATTATGTAAAATTTCATTATTCATGTATTAATTTTTCAACATTTATTTTTTTTAATTGAGGAAACTAGACAGAATGAAATTGGAGGAAATCTTATTTTAGGGCAATGTATAATTTTCTGGGCAAAAATGATTTGACTAGGTCTTTTGAAAAAAAATCCTATAATTAGGATGAGAATGGAAATTCTTCAAGTCAAGTTGCCCACTTTTGAAAAATTTAACATTTTTATTTACCTTACAATTGCCCTTGAAATACAGTTCAACACATTCATAGAAGTGAGATAGAAATTCAAAAAATATTTAACAGTTTTTGGAACTTTGATCTTCAAATGTTTGATTTTGTATGTTTAATAACTTTACATGACTAGTCATTTGCTAATGCTTCTTTTTAGAACTTGAACCACGTTGCTAGATTGTAATACTGCTTACCCTTACTATTAGGAATATAACTTGCTTTAAGAGCAAACAATAACTTTATAACTTTGCATGGTCATATTATGCATTATTGTAGGCTTGGGTATTATATCTACATAATAATAATTATTTGTGTATGTATGCACAATAATACATGGCTAATTAGGTATATTAATATGCATATTATATGCCCTTAACATAATATAACACAGTGTCATTTGGAGATTGTTTATACTACTGATAGCTTGAAGTTGAAAGGAAATGGTAAAAGATTATATTGAAAATGGTTTAATCTTAAATTTATGAATTTCTTATATTGATTAATGGTGAATCAGTGTCTAAACCCTGAGTTATCTGCAGGCATGTGCTACGTCAGGAGTTGAGTGCATTGACACCTTTGCTACACTTAGTTTAAAAAGAAGTCTCCTGATGGTCAATTAACTGATTTTCATGCCTAAAGTAGAAATGCACGCATTAGGTACATTATTATGAAACCAGCCTGGCCAGCTTTGAGGCAAAGCACTTAGACCTTGTGGTAACTTCTGGATCCAAACTAACAGGTTGCAAAACAGCTAGAAGAACAAGAGACCCATGCTATATAGAACTGCCTTGGCAATGGTAGCTTTGTTCATGGAGTGAGGAAGAAATAGTGAGATGTAGATCCTGTCAGAATATACTTTACGAGGCCTATCCCACTTGCAGTGAGGTGGTTCAGACCTGATGGTCCTGCTGTTTTAACAAGTACTGCCATTTGTCACTGTCTTGATATACAGATTTCTACGTGAAGGGACACAAAGAGAGGGAGAGAAGACACAAGCATCTTTCATGCAGTATGAGCATTATTATCTTTTGCATACAGGGAAGCATAGATCTTGTTTTTGCTATCAAAAATGTTATTAATTCATTAGTTATAACTTGAAGTAAAGTTCTGAGAACTGAGATGCCATGTACTTGGTGAAGTAGTACTCTTTGGACACGTCTAGACGTTCATTAATGCACTGTAATTATGGAGCATTAAGTTTAATGCCTATAAATTACAGATACTAAATGCGCTGTAATCAGTGCTACTGTGCAGTAGCACCAGCACACACTTTTTTAGTGATGCTAATGATCAGTAGACTAATTCTGTGCATTAGCACATTAGCATGGGTTTTGCCAGCCTTGATAATGTATAGTAGAAAGTGCACATTTAGCATCTCATGTAGATGTGCCCTTCTGTTCACAAGAATAGAGATTCGTAGTATAAAGCAGTAACATATTCTATTATCATTTCTTGTCACCAGTCCAGCTTTTGAGAGCACTCCACATAATTAGCTTGCCATTTTATTAACTACTTAAAGAGTAAGTAGCTGAGGCCTGGTTACAAGTTGTGCTTGAGGATCGTAGCTGATGACAAGACTAGTTCCCAGTATTTATTTTCTGCCATTGCAGTTGTCCCGGGGGGATGAACCAAGCCCCAGTGTCACGGTGGGTGGCTGGGTGGTGGCAGATTGGAACGAACAGGTGGGATTTGCGGAGGCTGAGTCTGAGTGGTACGGAAGCGTAATAGTTTCAAACAAATTGATTTATTTGACTTACGCTTAGAAGGCATAGGTGGAGCTGCTTCTTCGGTTACAGGTGGCACAGCAACAGCAAGTTAACGAGTGAACAAACAACAAAAGGGGGTCATTGGCCCACGGGGTTCCGGAGTGAGCCCTTGCAATCTACCCCGTGAGGGATAGGGACGGCTGCCCACTCCTTAAGTCCCAGGGCTGGTCAACAGCTCATGTAAGGATAAACATATAACAGAACAAAGCTGTAATGCGTTGAGACAAGGAACGGAGTCGTGACACCAGTCCTACAGGACAAACAAATGGTCGGAGATCGAAGCCGAGGTCAGAAGCCAGGTGAGTAGAAGAACGAAGCTGGAATCATAGCAATAAGGGTGATCCAAAGAGAAGTCAGAGTCCAAGCCAGAACAGTCCAGTAACCAAAGGAATCGACACAAGGAAAATGGAACGAGGAGGTAAGTCATTGTATGAGGTATGAAGAGAACCGGGGGATTAGATCCCAACCTCTCTCTGCCTCACAGTCCCTGCTGTAAGCAGCCTCTGCTTGCAGATAGAGTTCGGTCTCTCACAACGCTTACACTACACCTAACTCCCACCAACTCTAAACGCCCACCACACCAAACGCCCACACCAGGTGGGGGCTCACTAGCCTTTTATAGCTACCCCTTGGCCAATCAGGGCGCTTAAGTGGAAGATGGTTCTAGAGTAATTACCTCACACAGTTACCAACTAGGCATGCGTCAGATCAAGCTTTTAGTAGTAACTGAGCATGTGCAGGGATGGAAAGTAGGTCAACCTGATTGACAGCTCCTGAGGTTGCCCAGGGGACACGTGCTGGGCACATTGTGGAAATTTCCACTCAGGGCCTGTCTGCGCATGTCAGCTTCAATTCTCTCTGCATTGGCAGCATAACTTAAGATTTTGTTCTCACAGCAGTGAGTATCTTAAAGATTAAGACCCCAGTTTTTCAGTCCTTTAAGCCTGGTACTTAACTTTGGGCTTATGGGTAACCAACTGGAAATCACTGGTCAAGTTAAACATGCGAGTGCTTGGAGGTGGGTGTCAGTAGGGTTGCAGTCTAAATTCATTCACAGTTGATTTGCTGTGGGAGAATGGAGAAAAAAACTTGGAAGTAAGGCAGAGCAAAGTGTGTAGTATGTGTGTGCTGGTGGGAAGGGAGCTATTACTGCTTCCAGTATGTAGGTGCATGTTTGTGTAGTATGTGGATTATTTATTTTGGCTTGCATAGCTTGTACCACAGCTGTTGAGATGATCGCTACTGTGTGATCATCATTAGTCTGATAATGTAACAACATCTATCCTCTTATGAAGCCTTTGTAATAAAGATATTTTGAGGTAGTTTAATTGGATTCCAAGATTTGAAATATTTAGGGGAATTAAATATATTATTTCAGGCAGGAGATACATTTCAGTGATGATTAAAGCAATAATAGGAACTGAATTAAAAACTTAGTGTGGATCTGGGGCTGGATACAGACATTCAAAAAGCCCAAGGCGGAATCGATCTAAGTTATGCGTTTTTCTGTAAGTGGCATATTTTAGATTGCTAGCAAACGGAACACATGTTCACCCTTTGGTTGGTGGTGGTGGGAGGGGGCACAGGGATAAATCTAAGACCAAGTTCTACCATTTTAAAACTAATTTATGCGTGCTGAACTTCTGTTACGGTTATAGACCAGTTTCCGTTCTCTTATGCTGGTATAAGTGTAATATCTATTCCTGTCCAGAATGTCTGGGTTTGCTTCACTGATACTTTTTCATCTGAAGAGCTTCATAACAGAAAGCATACATTTAAAGTCAAGTTTTTCACTTGGACCTCTTTGAGTGAATACCAACTCATGGGCCGTATCTGTACTACACAGTTTTGTAAACAGCTCCCTTTGCTAGCAGGTCTGAAAAGATGCCATGCCCTTGCTGATAGAGCTAAGCTGACAAAAGCACCAGTGCAAATACAGCTACACTGACAGTAGAGGGCTTCTGTTGGCTTAGATTAAGTTTTTTTGGGGACTAGGGATATCTATGCTGGCAGGAAAAAATCCTCCTTGATATACAATGCAACTTCTCTGGGGGACTCTGGTGGTATAAAAATATCAGGAGACTGCAGTATAGACAAGGCCACAATGTGGCCAATCTGTTCCAATTTATATAATTTATAATTAGACTTTATGTAGAGAAATGCAGGGTTAATAGTTGAATTGCAGGGATGGTTAATAATGTAAACTTCCTAGTCGCATATTTCAGATGGTGGGATGTACAGAGCCCTACAGGCCTCTATCAATGGTTATCATCTGCTTTTGGTTTCCCTTACAGAAAAGTCCTACAATATTTAGAAAGGAATTTTTTCTATAGATTAAAAAAAATGCAAAAACCTAACCTCTTTAATTATCTAGTGTATGTTTCCTGAATAGGTTTAAAATAAAATCTGAAGAAAGATGACGATTTTCCACTGTTTTCTTTAGAATGTTTCAGTAAAGTTTGGGAGTAGAGTAAAAATAAAATTGGAAATGTGTCCTGGTTCCTTGCTTTTAGAGGAGGAGATCTGTGGTAAAATTTCCAAGAGCACATTATTTTATCCCCTGTAAATTTGAGTGTGATACACTCCTGAGCTCATGTATCCAATGCGAAAGAGTGAAATTAGAATAGTGAAGAAGGTAGAGGAAACGGGGTGGGACAAAATGTCAGGATGGGTTTTAGTAGGGAGAAATCACAAAGGAAAAGGGAGAACTGGGCTGAAGAGAAAGAAGTGGTAGCAAAGAGGGGGGAAAAAGTGCTATGGGTAAAGAGTAGAAAATGAAAAATATAAAATAAAAAATGAAAAAGAAAAAGTAGGGAGGGACACACAAAGAAAGAAAAAAGACAAGAACAGAAAGAGAAAAAGCCCTTGATATTTTTGGATGCCATTAGAAATTACTTGTGTTATAAGAATCTATTTTAGACTTTTAAACATGAACATGAAAACCTTCTTTTCTTTTTAATATGGTAATATGGCATATGGTAAAATTAAATCAGTCTAAAGATGCCAAAGCATATTTTTTTAAACTCAATAATGTTATTGTGCTTCTTTGATTTTGACTTATAGTCCATGCACTGGTGAATGACCAAGGTTTAAATATTCATTCAACATTAGCATGTATAAGAAATGTAGGATACTTTCATTAATTGGATTAGGGTTATATGTGTTTCATTTAAAAGCTGCAGTGATCACTAATGGAATGACCTTGAAGTCATTATCTGTTAAGAAGTGTGAGACAAGATTGTTCTTCATGTTCAGTTGTATTTGTCATTACTTGTGAATATAATTTTCATAT
>NW_017728994.1:22071313-22072822 GCF_001723915.1 Gavialis gangeticus | reverse complement strand
GAAAATGAAAAATATAAAATAAAAAATGAAAAAGAAAAAGTAGGGAGGGACACACAAAGAAAGAAAAAAGACAAGAACAGAAAGAGAAAAAGCCCTTGATATTTTTGGATGCCATTAGAAATTACTTGTGTTATAAGAATCTATTTTAGACTTTTAAACATGAACATGAAAACCTTCTTTTCTTTTTAATATGGTAATATGGCATATGGTAAAATTAAATCAGTCTAAAGATGCCAAAGCATATTTTTTTAAACTCAATAATGTTATTGTGCTTCTTTGATTTTGACTTATAGTCCATGCACTGGTGAATGACCAAGGTTTAAATATTCATTCAACATTAGCATGTATAAGAAATGTAGGATACTTTCATTAATTGGATTAGGGTTATATGTGTTTCATTTAAAAGCTGCAGTGATCACTAATGGAATGACCTTGAAGTCATTATCTGTTAAGAAGTGTGAGACAAGATTGTTCTTCATGTTCAGTTGTATTTGTCATTACTTGTGAATATAATTTTCATATAAAAGATTGCCCCATGTTAAAACTGCACCTTTTTTCCCTGCAGAGCATGGATGGCTTAAGGCTTCTAATCATTAACATTATTTTGTCCACTATAGGAAAAGTACATATTTTGCCTTTGCTAAAAGCTTTGATGTAGGGTTTCATCCAGACCAAGTAAGAGCAGTTCTAGTACTTAAAATATGCGTTAGAATTCAGTTGCATATTCCTTACCAGGGAAGTCCTCTTCCTAAATTATGACACCCCCCACCCTGCTCCCCAACCACAGTGCCCTCCCAGTTAGCTATTTTAATTATTCTTGTGTTATAAAAAATTGTCATCAAAGAAGGACCAACAACTGATCAAGGACCATCAAATGATTAGATGCACAACCTGAATAATGATTATTCACAGCAAATAGTATTCAAACTGCAAATAGCCTGGTGAAAACAAAAATATAGGTTTCAGGGTTGGGCCCCAAAGAAATTGAGTACTGAAACATGGACTCATTTCACAAATTATTTCAGAATTAATTGGGTTAAAGACAACCTTTCCCATCTTTTCCTTCCAATACTGAGACAAATGTTGACTTCACCATCTCAGCTCTGTTCTGACCATATGCATGTGGTTTGTGCCTGACTGTAATGACTCTCAAGGATACGATCTTTACCAGAAAAATGGATTGCAGCAGTGGTTTGGCCACACCCCTGCCCTCTTATGTCCTTTCTGTTGAGCAGAAGTGTTAGAAGTGGTGGTTCTCTAACAGCTAAGAATTGCCTTTATTGTATAAGGAATACTTGTATAGTTATCAAAGACTCTGGAGCTATTTTGCACCACTAGCAATCATTTGCAACGAATGCAAAATAGCCATAGTAACTATAGCCATAAGTAACTAATAATTTCACTGACTCGTTGTTTTAGAGATGTCATAGTGTCTATTTCTAAAGGATAGGATTTTGGTTAATTTGGATGGTAAGTGTTTTCTGGGCACCTATTATTAATTAACAGCAC
>NW_017728994.1:22052599-22071302 GCF_001723915.1 Gavialis gangeticus | reverse complement strand
CTAGCAATCATTTGCAACGAATGCAAAATAGCCATAGTAACTATAGCCATAAGTAACTAATAATTTCACTGACTCGTTGTTTTAGAGATGTCATAGTGTCTATTTCTAAAGGATAGGATTTTGGTTAATTTGGATGGTAAGTGTTTTCTGGGCACCTATTATTAATTAACAGCACAGATCCTGACCATAAAAAAACAAACAAACCCTGCTGTTTTCCATTTAGTATTGTGTCTTTCTTTTTACATGCCTGATAGATTTTTAAAAGAAGATAAGAATTAAAAGAATTCTAGTGGCCAGAAGAAATTGAGATGAAAATCAGGACACTGTCCCTTTGGACCAGTCACCTTTAGTTGCTTATCCCAATAGCTTTCAGTTCTGATTCAATATTTAAATACCTCTTCTTTCACTCTCCCAAAATGGGCACTAATTGCTGGCATCCATTAAAAAGAGGAGACAGATGAAATATTTCAGGTGAATCATCTGGTCTAATTTGGAAAGGTTTCAGTAGGGACAGAACAGCTTTTGATTTATATGGGAGGGTTGTCTCTCATCAGGATATACACGTTGGGATTTATTATCAAGAATCTGTTTTTAATTTTAGAGATTGTTTACCTAAACTACTGTGTGTCAAAGCTCAGGACAAATTTCTGCTTAGCATTTAATTTTAGTTCCTTGCCAGAGTGGACAGTAAAAAATGGGTCCTCGGAATTTGTGGCGTCATTATGAATCTTACCTTCTGGCAGCCCTGCAAGTAGTTTGTCTTTGAAATCTCCTTGGTACTTGTTAACCCTGCTCCGACACGTAAGAGCTATCGTTTATTTATTGGACTTTGCCCATTTATGAAAAAGTGTAGAAATTATTAATGGTTTAGTATCTATTAATGCATTACTTGGGTGGAATTCAAATTCTAGTATTTATGGTAAACCCCTTTATAATGAAATGTGCATAGAAATAGGAATGCTGATTCTATAACTTGGGAAGCATCTCATGCCATTGGCTGTCTGTAAAATATGATCTTACCAGGTTTTTATTTATCTCTATAAATAAGAAATAAGCACTTTGCATATGAGGGGAAATTATTAAGAATATTTGTGTAGATAATAAAGAGTAAATAACCTGATTCAATGAACCATGTATTAGGTATACTGCTGTGAGGACTGTTTTTTCTTTAGAAAGCAGATTGATAATGTCCTGTGCCGAAACCTTGCCAAGTGAATGGCTTCATGTGCCCTAGTGGAGTGAGAGAGTGCCTGGTTTGTAGTTCGTTATAAGTGGAGAGAATTAAAGACCATTAACATTTTAAAGGCAGAGCCATAGGGAATTATTGTTTGCTTTCAATAGGGTCTCTTTAGGTAATAGTTTTTCTCCCGCAAATTATAGGGCAGGTGGTACACGCAGGTATTAAACCAAAGCACTCAAAGAATAAATAAATAATAGGTATTTGAGTTATCTGGTAAGAGAATTCCTGTGTATTAAAGCTTAGAAAACTCATTTTTGCTGATGATGACTGGACATCGGTGGTTCTTCTATTTTACATGATTAGTTTTTGTAAATTAGTTTTTGTACTTTTCCCACCAGAATTGAGAACAACCAGACCAAAAGATGCACATGCATGTACATGTACACTGCCTTAGGGTTTTACAGTAATGCCTTGCTTTCAGTCTCCCCTGCGTTGGTGTCACTCTGGAGCAGTTTTCATGAAAGTAGGTACGTTGCATTGATGTAGAAAACAGTGGAAGTGAATCAACCACATTTATTCTTCTTACAGGAGAGGCACACAATCCTGAACTCAGGATTTGTCCAGTGAAATCAGTTCTAGTTTTCTTTGCATTTATTTTATGGAAGTGCAGTTAGTAAATGAGAAATACCTACCTTTTTACAATCACTGTGCAAAAAAAAAGGGATGCAATGAGCTGTTGCTGTGTAAATAGCACAGGAACAAGACAGAGAAGAAATTTGCTTGATGAATATTGCTCATACAGACTAATTCCTGAATGTTGTAGAAATGATAAAATCAAGAGATGATTCAGAAAAAGGAACAATGGTATACAATGCAAATGTCTCCACGCCTTTTGTTCAACCGGCTGAGTTTTTCACGCTATATTAAATGCGCAAAAGAAATGTTTTAAAGGCAATGGCGTTTCCTTGCTTTTCTGTGCGTCTTTTCATTATTTTTTATTCAGTTGAATGTTAATCTTTAAAATATTCATCACCAATGCTAAATATGAACAATAGTAATCAAATTGCATAGCTCCTTACATAAAGCCAGAGCCCATCCATCACAAAGCATGCCCTATGGCTATATATCAATTTTAAGCATTAAAGTTGCACTGTATTATCTTAGCATTAGGTTAATTGTCAAATAAAAATAAAAATTAATAAGCTGGAAAAAAGAAAGAAGAAGAGAGATTCCTCATTTAAAATCCTTAACAGATCCAACGTAATTGAACTGTCTCTTAGCAGAAATGTTAGCTTTAGCTCAGCAGAGACCCTGACCTTAACACAATTTTTATGGTAGACCTGTAATTTTGGGGGTACAAAGCTGCTGGGTAGAAATTCAATCTAATGCCAGCTCCACCCTCCCAATTTATTGGTAAGGAACACATGTTGAGAATTAGACAACCCAAGAGAGCTTTCAGCCTTGAGACCACGGGCTCTCTTTCTATGGGGGGTTTAGTGAAATTCAGAATTCAGCAGCCACGTGGAGCCTGAAACTTCTGGTATCATGTTACTTTTTGATCTCTTTGGGAAACTGACTGAGACAGGACACGTGGAGCCAGATGGTACTGTGCCTCCTTGACTTTGAAATGCAATCCTATTCCACTGTTCTTAAGTCTCTGAAACCATCTTGCAGTGTTGAGGAAAAAGTAGAGACTTTTCATCCTTCTGGCCGCTATTTCTGATTTAGGCTTAAGTTGAAGGTGTCTTACAGAAGTACTCGTATTTCAGGGACTTGAGAAGGGTAGAATAAGGTCACATATAGACACTTGAACTCTTAAAAAGTTGAAGAGAAAATCTGGCCCTTGGTCTACAAGTTCTATAAAAAAAAAAATGGCATAAAGATGATGCACATCCTTGGAGTTCTTATTACTACAATTGGCATTGTTTGATTCTAGCTGGCTTGTCTCTAAGGCCAGAATTATATGGAATACCACCTCTTTTAAACATTACTAACTGTGTTCCTGTTCTCTAGTTGACCAAATAAGAAATTTTAAAATTATTATTATTTTTTATTATGATACTTCAGGAAGGTAGTAAAAGCAGAATTCTAATGCTGTGCCAAGATATGAGTGTACAGAATGAAGCTTCTTTAATATCTGAATTAAGCAAATTCAAGATAAAACTTCCTGTAAATCCAATCAGATCACTGAGTTCTGTGAGTTAGAATGCATATGTATTTTGACCCAAGTTTTGTGATTTCTGAGAAGCCAAGGTGCAAAGTATCTTAGATACTTGTATAAAAATCCTTTAGTGCTTCTCTTGCTTCTCATTGCCATTAAAAAAAAGGAGGAAAAAAAAGCTATGCTGGTCATTGTCCTTAATCATAATGTCTCAGAATAATTTTAATTCAAACTACACAATAGAAATTTCCAGGTGGAACAAGAAAAAAAAATTTCAGTTCCACAAGATTTGCTCCTTTGAAGTAGGTTTTTAAGACCACAATTAATTGTATGTGAAAAGGAATGATAAAATTTAAAAAAAAACCCACCATGATATTTTTAATTAGCATGTTATACTGTTGCTATTAAGAACATTGAATTTATTTTCAATTATTAATATAATGAATTCTCTTTCCGAACATCACTAAGCCTAGAGAAGAAGGCAGGGTTGAAATGTACCTTACAAACTAATTCTGAGGTGTGTTAGCTTTCATGAGTCCAAGCTCATTTCATCAACTTCTTTATCAGAATAACTTGGAAACCCCTACAGAGCATAGATACTACTGCTAAACAAGTTATTATCCTTGTGTTGTAAATTCTAAGGTGTGTTCTTTAATTATGATAACAGAAGACCAAAATCTCTTCTAAAGACAATATTTATTAATTAAAGTCACAAATGTTCTCACAATATGCATTTAGAAAGAGAATAATGGGCTGTAATATCCTGCAGACTCCAGTAAAATTCACTAATCTCTGAATGAACAATCTTAAAACATACTAGTTTGAGTGTTACTTAAATTAGTATCTTAACTTCTTTATTTGCTACTTCCTCTTAGAACAGCCCATCAGCTTAACATTCATATTTCCTATATTCATTGCTTTATATTGACAAAAGTCCTTCATAAGAGGCTAGTAAAACCTGAGGCATCTAACCTCAGGTACTAACCTGGATTAAAATCTGCCTGAAAGAGGACAACAGAGAAGAGAGGATAAATGTCCAATTTTTAATGTGGCCAAAGGTTAACAGTTCAGGTGCCTTGGTGTTCTGTATTAGGCTCAGTGTGTTACATATTAATAACTTTTATGATCAAAAGCAAGATATTAGGTAGTCAAATTTGCAGATGACAAAGTTTATCATCAAGCCCAAGAAGACTCTTGAAGAATTTCAGGTGGATGTTACCAAGTTACATGAATGGGCAGCACAAAGGCACATGAAGTTTACTGTTGATGAAAGAAATGCATGGTGGGAAATAAACTATTCCTACATCTTACGGAGTTCTATATTAACATACATTTAAACTTATATTACATCTAAATGTAATACAAGTTACATAAAAGGGCCTGGGTACCATAGTGCAGAGCTCAATGAAGACTTCTGTATAATAGACCACCATGATTAAAAATTGAACAAAATGCTTAATGGAAAATGTAGTGTTGTGTCCCTATAGAAATCAATTGTGTGGCTAAACCCAGAATGCTGCATTAGTACTGGTCAGCCCACAGGTTCATAGATGATAAAACCGGGGAGAGGGGGGAGGCAGACCATTGTGATTATCAGTCTAACACATTATTGAACTGCTCTGAATTACTTTGTGTGAAACAATATACCATTTAGAATATTATCCAATCTTAATTTAACATTTACCAGTGATGAAGAATTCATCACAGCTATGGGAAAGTGTTTTAGTTGTCGATTACCTCACTGCTAAAAATGTACACCTTATTTCTAGTCTAAGCTTGTTTAAATTCAAGTTCAAATTAATGCTGTTCTATCTTTGTCTGTAAGTTTGAAGAGCTTGTTATGGTCTCCTGTATAACAGTATTCTTAAGTGGATTGAGCTGCTTGAATTTTTTTAACTGTAAAGTATGATTTCCTATCCTTCATACATTCTTGTTTTCAGTCTTACGGAATCCTTCACATTTTCCAGGTCTCTCTTCAATTTTTGACACCAGAACAGTTTTTCAATACTGACTTCCCTACTGCCACATATAGAGATGATATAATCCATTGACTTGTACTTTATATTTCTGTTTACACATGTAGTGATCTCATTACTCTTATTTTCTATAGCAGCACACAGGGAGGTCACATTCAACTGATTATCCATGACTCTCGCATCTTTTTTCAGTGGGAAAAAAACCTCAAGCTTTTGAGTTTACACCAATCTCTAACCATCAGGGTAAATCCATCACGAAACATATTATGCGTGATTTGCCTGTGTTGAGGTTCCTGATCTTCCTTTGAGACTTCTGTTGTCTGTTTTGGTCAGAGGCTAGGTGAACTGTAGGTTTCAAACATTAAGTCATTTTCTTCGTGTATAAATTTTAGGATTACAAAAATAATGCAGTTATTGGCCCAGTGGGATTGGCATGGGAACAGTGAGTTATCTGTACTTGGATGGAATCTAATTACTCCTCTGTAAAGGAGTCTGAATAAACTGGGCGCAAGGAAAATTGAAAGTTTTTTTGGAATGGAGAGCAGTGTAACTGATAACATTTTTTGTGGGCCTCTCTGAACATGAATGCATAAAGCAGGCCTTTGATGCCAGCATTAGCAAAGCCAGAGTATCTCATCCTTCTGTCAGGGGACTAACAGTAGGAAAAGACTGGAGCAGACTCAGAAGCCAGCTAAAGAATGAAGACCTGGAATGAAAGGCTTGTTGCTATCCTTATTCAATATGCAAAAGGGCCTTCAAATATGAAAAAATAAAATAAAGCAACTAAATAAGATAAAATATCCAGTGGCAATTTTAATAGCATCTTGAATCTAGGCTATCTATGTATAATGTTTAACAGGAATTCTACTTGCAGTGGTGTTGTACCTGTGAAGCAGTTTCATAAAGGCGCTATGTTTTTTATATAACATTTTGTCCCTTTAGAAATTATCATGAAGCATGTCAGGAGCTTTCACACTGAAAAAAATATGTCACATTAGCTTCCAAGTTTCTGATTGTCTAAATAACACAGTAACTCAACATACAGCTGTCTGGCATTTTGACAGTACAATAACCCATAATTCTTACTGCCACTCAACACTTCAAGGTTAGCATTTTGTAGTTTGCTCTCAAGGAGTATTCATTTAAATTTTCAAGAGGCAAAGAGTTGAATGCTGTCTTATACCTCTCCTTTGATTTATTTTTTATTTACTTTTCTAGTGCGTGCATTTTTTTCTCCTACTGTACCTTTTTTCTAACCTGCAACTTTTCAGGCACTAAAACTGTTCCTCAGCATCCCAGGTTTTCAGAAGGCTCTGAGAATCAACCATACCCATAGCAAAGGGTACATCTTAAACAACTGGTAGCCTCGTTTGTTGTAATAAGTTGCAAAGGAAACAGGATAGGAATAGAGATACTCAGTTGTTGAACAGCTTCTTTGTAGGACAATGCAGAGTGAATTAATGGCTTTGGGAAAAGTTGGTGTTAGTTTTCTAGTTGTAACTACTAAGATTCATTGAAAAAATGCTGAAAAAATTTACGTTTGACTCTTGAGTGAGGTTCCTCCAGTATCTGCGGGGTTGTTTACTTTTTTGGACCCTGAGTTAGTAAAGTATTTAAATATATGTTTAACTTTAGGTATATGTTTTAGTCCCACAAGCTCCCAAATCAACAAAATGATTCCTGTTGAGTTCAGTGGTCACCTACTTTGCTTAGTGGAATAGTGAAATGATTTTCCTTGTACTTTTAATAGGAACATCTGGTCTTCTCTACATTAGCCTTATAGACTTTCCTTATGGATCAGAATGATGTGTTGTTTTGTCTTTGATATTTGGAAATGTGATAGTTCTTGAACAGCAGAAGGATTAAGGAGTAAGCACATAATAAATTATGACAGGTCCTTATTTCAAGAAAAATTGCTATTATAGATTGGGTGCAGTTTAAAATTGAGACAAATTTTGTCCTCAGATACACATTCTACACTTGCAAAGGAGTACTTTTGTATACCAAATAAAACTCTGAACCATGTTTGTTTAGCTGTCATTATAATCAATGTGAACTCTGAAAGCTTTTGAATTTTGTGAAATGTTGATCTCTAACCCCTGAGTGAAATTGTGACCCCATTTATATTGATAGCAATTGTCACTGAATTTAGTGTGATGAGATTTGAACCCAACCTATTTTTTCTCTATATTTTTTTCATACCATCCAGTGTTCTTGCTCCATTAAAATAAAATATAATGGACCTAAAGCCAAGGTCCATTTTCAAGGCACAGAGAATACTATGTTTATAATGGAAGTGGGGCCAGCATGATTAGCAGTGATTTCTTAGGAAATCATGTCTTTCCACTTAATCTTATATTGTGAGAGCGAAGCTACCTGTTAGGGATTTCTATCAATTTCAATGTGCTTTTAGTGACTGGAGAAATAGTAGAAATGAACCCCTGCACAGGTAACTGGAAGCACTTAATCACACCTCTGTGAACTATGCAGATGTTATCCCCATGTTATAACTGAGGCACAGCAAGTTTGTGACTTCCTGAGGGTGACACAAGAAGCCTGGGCAGAACCAGAAATAAAATCACATTTGTCAGCTCTGCTGTTCCTTAACTTAATCAGAAGGCATGTTTACATACTATCTGACTATATTAGAAAGTATATTTTTGCAATGCAATTAAAATTTAGAAAATTGGTAAATAAATATTGGAAAAGTATTTTCCAATATTTATTTACCATATATTATGTTACACATAATAAAAATTACTTTGTCCAAAAGGAAAGCATTGTCTTTTTACGTTTTTAAAATAATTTAGAAAATTAACTTACTTTGTGAGAAACAAACCATGTTTAGGAAGAGTCAAGGTTCTGGAGAAGTACAGAAGGGCATGAAGCAAATTTAATTATTTTGGTGGATTAGCTTACTTTCAAGAAAATTAATATAATTCCTAGGAGGTCTTGTATTTTTCTAATTTCTTTAAAGAAATTTTTGCCAACAGAATTGACATCAGTATGCCTGAACCAAAGAACTAGCAAAGTTACCTCTTAGCTCCAACTGTTAAAGAAACATCTCAATATTGGAAATGTTGGAGTTATCTCTCCCATGATGCAATTTGAATGCTTACACAAACTGCTGTGTAAAAACATGGCTGTTACATAAGGTGAGGCATCCTTTTGTTTATTATGGAATGTTATTCAAAATAAAGTACTAACTAATGCATCTAACTAGACATACGGAACGTCTCAAGGGATGAAAAATATAAAGATTATCATGCCCTTGGTGGCTGAGTCCTACTGGACAGTCTGTTAATTTTGTAAATCTTTGTTATAGTCTTTCATCTTTACCACCTTGGCTTTGTTTTGACTCTTGCTGTCTTCTGGCCCTCCTCGAGTCCTTCTTTTCCTTGCTGTTCTAAACTCTGCTTATGGATTCCTTCTCTCTTAGCTATTGCTCCGTGGGATACGGCTTGATATTTTAAATGTGCTTGTTTGCTTTTCCATTCTGTATCTCTCCCTGCTCTTTTCTTTTCTTCTGAAAAATCCTTTCTTTGTTCTTCACCAGTTCTCTTTCCACTCTACGAGTTTAGGAGATTCACCAGACATTCTGGTCCTTTTAAACTCTGATTTACCTCCATTCCAGATTTTTTTCACATTCAACAATGTTCAGTCTACACCATCTCTTAATTTTGCTTGAAAGGAAATATTCTTTCACAGTAATACCACTGTGAGGAAAGCGGGAAGAGACAGATGCATGCAGGGGTTTTTTTCTTATGTCAATGTGACTGTAGTCTATAAATTTTGCAACCACAATTTTTGCTTTGAATCTTGTTCAGATGCACAGTAGGATCTTTAAAATGATTTAAATGAGTCATTTATTTATCTCACCTAGAAAAATTGGAACCCAGCAATACGTCGTCTCATATTTTTTAAATGCATGGAGGGGGAAAAAAATGCTATCTAGTATTCTCATACCAAGTCGACATAATAGTAAACTTCATGAACCTGTCGCATCATTTATTGGCATATTTATGACAAAAGCAATGATTATGTGGTGCTGGGGGCATCCAAAAAGAGGTAGAATAATAATAATGATAATAATAATGATAATTTTGAATAGGATGATATACTTGAGCACGAGTTTTTTGTGTACTATAACTGTCTTGTACTTAGAACTATTTTGACCATTTTTTTAAAACAGTGAGAATATAACAAAGTAAATCTTCAAATGCATCTCTGTAGTTACTCACTTCAGAGTAACAGAATACAGGATTTCTTCTCTTACTCTGTTCCAGCAGGAATATGCACAGCTTAGGTATTCATTTCAGTGGCATTGACAATACTGACAATATAATTGACCTAAAAAGTTCTGGATTTCCTGTTAATGCACTTTAGAAATGTACATCAACTACAAAAAATCATTTCTATCTACATTTCACTTGATTTCCATTTTCAAGAAAGAGGTTTCATCATTATTATTCTATTTGAATAGCACTGATATCTTGAGAGATGGAAGGAGACTTCTATTGTATGCAGGAGTACTTTATTTCGATATTTTCTTTGTCTGATTATACATGATAAACACACATTAGTGACATTCCGTGCATGTTTTGAAGATAAATGGGATATCTCTTTAAACCATTCCTGACACTTCCTAACCTGTGGGCTTAATGGCATATTCTTTCTTTGATTCAATAATTTGTCTGTCAAAAAAAGCTGTGCTGACATTCTCCTTGTTGTGGGACTGAAATGGAAAGAAATCTCTTATCTTTAAGATAATTTTTGAAAAATCGAGGTGAACATTTTAGGATAAAAAATGTTTTAAAAATGATTTTGGTTAGAAAAAAAGATGTAAGTGTTGACATTATACCAACTACTAGATGGCAAGTGATAAAAGGAAGAATGTTATCTAAAACTGTAAGTCCCCTTGAATTAATTAGGGAATGTGTGAAATATTAGAAATGAAGACAGTTTCTTCTGGTATGCCTTGCATAAGTCTGTCATATATCTAGTAACTTTAAAAAAATGGGCAATAGATGAACCTAATGGTGTATGAGGTGATAGATATCTGATCAGTGTGTGCATGTTATAAAAAATACACGTGCATGCATTGGTATGTATGTATATATCCACATACAGATTAATATCTCTCTGTATATACATGCAGGCTGGGAGCATTATATTTACAGAATAGCTTTACTAAAGATGAGATTTACAGCTGGTACCTTGAGCCCTTTCACTTTTCTATATTCTAACATTGTTCTGTGGCCTCCGTGGTCCTCAGAATAACTAATAACAATTATTACACTGGGTATCAGGTCTTTGAAAAAAAAATCTGTGGTTTTAATCTGATATACTAATAATAATAACCATTCTCCATTAAAAGAAAAAAGTTTCCTAGAACCTTGATATATCACCCAGAATCCTGTTTTATTTCCATTCATGTTTTCTCTGTCCTCAGAAGGTTTTCACATGTAACCTTGGGAGCAAGCTGTTGATACAGCGGCTTACTGGGCATGCCGATTTCAGGTGATTTTTTTTTTTTTTTTGAGGAGCCATGATAGAGTGTTTCTAACAGTCTTAACTTTAAAATATTATGCTTTTATCAGCGGTAGTCTAGACAAAGGGCTTCAAAAAGGATTAACTGATTCAGAGCGTTAGAACAAACACTCTGATTTTTCTTTCTTCATTGTTTTCCCCTGAGTTTCATTTTTTACCAATGACCACTTCTTAGCGCTTCTTCAATAGCCTGGAAAATGGGCAAGAACCCTGTGCTGATATCAGATCTGCTTATGGCTGGGTAGTTGACTAACAGGGATTGATTTTGTGCAGGGCACCTGCCTTATTTCTGCTCTTCTGATGATTAGTCTTGTTCTCTTTACTTTATAATCCCGCAACACTGACCTGGTGACTGTAGCCTATAAATTATGATTTGAGCTGAAACTCTTTGTGACCAGATTCAGAGAGGTACAATGTGTTTTGAGATGTCACCCTGGTAAAGCCCCAGAGCACAAGATGTTTAAAAATGTCAACCAGCCCAGCAAAATTTGCTGATGCAGTGCTTGATGACATAGTAGTAAAGGCAAGACATGATAAACACACATTAGTGACATTCTGTGCATAAAGGCAAGACAGCATGGTTGGAAATCACTGAGAGAAGAAAGGAATTGGAGAAAAATAATTTATTAATCCAATCCTGTAAAAAATGGAATAGCCAACTCCTTGAACTAATTATAGTTAGATTCAGGAAAGGAATATAGTTAAGCATGGATTTAAAGATGGATTGGTCACATTGGCAGGGAGATAAGATTAGGGGAAAATCAGAAGACTTAAATTAACCTTGTCTTCCCCCCCACCCCTTGCCAGCCCTCCCCTCCCACCCCCATTTGGAGGCTGAACTGTCCTGTACAATTATTGCATACAGTTATAGTTATGGTGTAGTTGAAACCAAGACTTTGCTGATGATAACTTTTGGATATAGCTCTGCTGCACAATATAGACAAGTATGATTAAATTCTCTACAAGAATGACTTAATTTCAAAGTCAAGGCATCTCTAGATGGTCCTGACAGTGGTACTGATGGGATCATGCAGTGTCTGAATATAGCAGTAACTCATTGAATGCTGTATCATGTTGTCATGTTTGGAGATAATGTAATCTCTATACCCAGCTGCATGGTCCATTAATTTATCACTGTTTTCTAATTTCCAGATCCCAGTGAGGTTGTCTTGTGCATAAATGATGTGGTGTAGAATGTCTTGTTTTCTATCAGTTGCTTTGTTGTATAATGTAAAAATATGGAAGATTAGGTATGGGTCTGCTCACTTTTTTGAGATTTTTCTAGTTCTCCTTTGAAGATTGTCATCAAAATGATAAAGATCATGTTTCTGGGAGTCTCCCAGTGGGGGGGTGAAGCTTAGATAATGGTTTTATGGATTTTTTCTGGTTTGGTCTAAATAGGTTCTTGGGATTGTGGGCAAATATAATACTATACCCCAAACCAATGGTATGTTTGTGTATGCTAATAGGATTTCTATAATTTTGCCTCCCCATTTCTTTTCTACCTTACTGGCCCAATGGAGCTTTCCCAGAAACATACAGGTTCTGCAGAAAGGGTAACAGAATACTTTTCTGAATTTGACCAGAATATGGGATGAAAATCTGACTGTGTGGCTGTCACCATCATTAACTAAATGTCCATTTGCCCAGGTCTGATATCTCAAGTCTGATGTTAATCCTTAACCCTTCATCGCTCAGGTAGCAGCAAAATAAACAGCCAGGTTGATACTTAGGTGAGAAACTTTTGAAAATTATAAACATCATCTAAGATTAGTGATCAGTTTAAATGTTGTAGAAAGCTTGTCTTTTTCAGGCTAAACCAGAATTGATGTTCAGTTGGCATGAATATGAAATATTTCGAGTCCATATATTATAGTGTTTGGAAATCAGACAAAGGATGTTGAGCTGTTTCAGTATTAAACCTTAAGCTCCTATTGCAGTGGTGTTAATAGATTTTGTTGACATGAAACAGAGCGTTTGGAGTTGACTGACCTCTCTTGGCACTAACCAGGTGATGAAGCTTCCAAATAAAATGATCACTCATAGATCCCTCAAAAAACCCACACCAAACAAAGCAAAAGCTCTCAATCCCTTTCACAGGCTTATACATAATTAATCATCCATCTACAACCAATCTAAATGGGAAAAAAAAGCTTTAAATAGACCGGTTTAAAGGCCAAACCCAAATTTTAATTGTAGTACTTTGAAGTATACATTAGTCGGTATGACTTTTTTCTTGGCGTGTATGCAGTCTTTTTTTTTTTTTTTTTGGACAGGAGTGTAATTTTTTAAAAACCCACAAAACATGGCTTGGTTAGGTAACAATATACAAACAAAATAACCCTAGTTTGTATTCTTTCATTCTGAAAGAGGTTGAACCTCAGAAGGCTAGTGTGTGCATGCACAGGGAGATTTGCTTTTTTTATTTTTATTTATAGAAGTGGCATAATTTAAAAAAAATATTAATGAGTTCATAAGAACTGACTTTAATTCTTTCCTTTTTGGTCATATCATTGAAGGCACCTGATTCAACTGTCCCCTTGGATGTAACTCTTGTATCTCACACTAGCCAATTTCGACAGTCTAAGTGCTCAAATTGAGCCATTTTGTTCCCTGTAAAATAAACCCAGGCCCATTATGCATGATTTTTCATTCACACACTCCTCCCCTCCCCTTCATTTTCTCCCTCCTCTTTTTTACTGCAGCTCTGTGAATGTAGAGTGGCAACATTGTGAAGACCAGTGTTTTCACTCCAGGCATGTCAACTTCAATCTGCTGCGATTTGGTGTGAAATCTGTGCCATGGTGTGGGGCAGAAAGGTCAAACCCCCCATAATTGATGTTGCTTATTCATCTGCTTCCCGTGTATTTTTCTCTCCACACACTGGCCTTTGTTTGGATAAATTGTTTGAAGATTTACTGTAGTTCTTAAAGCCTGAGAAGCGGCTCCTGCTGCACAACTTCAATGTCCCTGCTAGGCAGGAGGCTCAGCCAGGATGACACATAATGGCATTTAGACAGAAAGATCTTTTTCCCAAGACAAAACATAGAGGACATCTTCTAGCGTAACAATTAAGGCAATTTTCAGACTAATTTACTATGGAATCACTTTGTACAGCCCCCTTGTACACTGGTATGAAATATGTTAATTGCTATTAAAGCCTGAAATGTTATTCTAAAGAATTTATAGACTTTAAGCAAGTGGGGGCAAGAAGGGAGAAAGAAGAAGGGATTGTTTTTAATCTATATGATGATTTGCATCCTGCACTGACACTTTTCAGATTATTTAAAAATAGCTGCGGTAAAAAGGAATATGAATGTTGTAATTTAGTCTATTTTGAGTCATTAGCCTATGTTCTGCTTATGGCAGCTAATGACTTCATTAAAAAATGTTGGACCAAGAAAAAGAATGTTTGTATTCTTAGTGCTTTACTGTAGTTCCGCAAATCAAATTGTAGTAAGTGAGAGAATTTAAACTTCTTGGTGGTTATGCATTTTCATTGGACAGTATTTGTATTTGAACATGAGTTCAATGCAAGGATCTGGACATACAAATTAAATGTGAAACATTTTTTAAAGTAAATCTGTGTCCTTGAACATACAGCCCTGAAAAGGATGCATAATTTACTCTGCTAAAAGGAATCTTTAAAAATGGGAGAAAAGACTGGCTTTGGTAGTAAAGAAAAAAGGAAAAAGCTCTATCACCTAGTAATCCTGCCTGTAGATTGAATAAAATAGTTTGAAATCATTGTTTTGATTCCCATTGACTGAAGGCTAGAGTAGCTTTATTGGTTAAGCTGTTAAATCTGCTTCAGTTTAAACACTTTTTTCTTAGTGCACCCTTGCTTCAATTGACCTTGAAACACATTATCTCATCTTTTTGAAGAAAATTTCTATTGCACCAGACTCCTGAAGCTGTCTTTAAGCATTACATAAATATACTTTACTGCTTTATTGCTGTTACCTAGCTCTTTTTAATTTTTTTTCCCAAAGGCTAACGTGAGCTTATGCAATCAATGAGTATTTCGTGTGTGCACCTGAGAGGAGCCTTCATTATCCTACTAGCAAAGGGAGCTGTGCACAGCTGACTAGCATAGTTGGATGTGGGTGGCACCAAAAATAGTACCTTGATTTATTTGTAAAATGTGGAATATACAGTGTGTGGAAAAGTACCCGTTGCATTTTTAACTGAGAAAGCCAGTATAGCAAGATGCTAGTATGTTAGAGGATCGTTACCTTATCAAGAATAATGGGTTTAAGAAAATCCTTTTAGAATTGAAAGTAATTAAAAATAAAGTAACCAATGTGCTAATGTAGTAAAAAGTGTGTACCTCAATTATAAGTGGTGCTATTCTCCTGAGTTTGTGTATATATCTGCTCATATTTTCTCACGCTTTCTGTTATAGATTTTACATGTATTTTTAGTAGGTCTGTGAAAGTTAGTTGGCAGATTTGGTGTTCCTGTTCTGTTCTCCCTCAGCCTTGCTTTGCTCATGCCAATTATTTAAATAAAAAAGCACATCCTTAAGTCTCTGAATTATAGTGAATTTTCTGAGTACAACTGGACAAACTAGACATTATTTGGTAATCAAAGTTAATTATCCTGAAGTTTTAGGACTACTTTATTCATACAGTTGATGTCCCTTTCAGTGGTCTAAGAGTTTGAATTTATTCACATGGCACTTCCTGTCAGGAAGACTGCACTGTTGATTCAGTAGTATAGCTGGATTGAGCAGGACTGAGGAGTTAGGTATCCGCTTTGCACTGGTACTTTATTTGGCTTCTTTGGTTAGGAGCTGTCCATGATCTCTCCAAAGCCTGAAACTGGATGATGTGGAAGAAAATGGCACGTGGTGTACGGATACTGATACATCTGTTGCTTCCTTTGTGCCAAAAAAACCAACAACAACAAAAAAAATGTTTAATGGAAGAGGAGGAACATTTTTCTTCCCTTCAGGCTTAGTACTAGAATTTCCTCCATCTGTTGTGGTTTTGCTATGGTATAGGTGTGGAGTCGTTGATGACAGGTTGTTCAACTACAGAGACGTCTTATAAATCAAATTGATTTAATTTTTATTTTTAAAGGTTCCTGACCATGTTGGTATAAGATGCATCTAAAACAGAAAATATGGACAGATTGCATGGTAAATGTGGAGACTCAGTTCAATCGTTGAACAATAAAGCAGAGGGATGGACATATTGGTTGATTATAGGATGACCATGAGTATTCACTATGATGTAGCTATAAAAAAAGCTAATGCAATTTTAGGGTTTGGATGTGTGTACATCTGGAGCCATTTCAGAAGGGCAGCAACTGTTACATTCTCCATGTTGGATGCAGACAAACTGGGTTAATATAAATGTACCAGAAACTTCAGCTTGCACAATGGATTGTTTGCATCATCCCCATCTTGGGCACATGTAACGACAAGAATGTAACACATGCTGCCATTTTTAAACAGGTCAAAATATATGAAACCCATAGTATATATTAGGTAGGGTATATGCAGATAGAGAAAGGGAAACTCTAAAACCATTGTACAAGATATTGGTAAGACCCCATAAAATATACTGTGTTCATTTCTGATCATCAGTAGCCAAAAAAGACTAGAGGTGCACCGATATATCAGTTCCATATCAGATCGGCACTGATCCAAGGAAAATTGACAGTATCGGCAATTGGCCTTTTTTTGGCTGATAGATTGGAAGGCTGGAAGGGACCTTGGAAGATCATCAGGTCCTGCACCCAGCAGGAAAAATAACTGGGAATCAAGTGACCCCAGCAAGGTGCCTGTCTAGTCTCCTCTTGAATATTTCCAGGGTAGGTGATTGCACCAACTCTGGAGGGAGCTTATTTCACAGTCTGAACACCCTGATTGTGAAGAAGTTTTTCCTAATGTTGAGCCTGAATCAGTCTTCCAGGAGTTTGTGGTCATTACTCCTAGTTTTCCCCTAGGGTGCCCTGGTGAACAGTTGCTCACTGAGCTCTTGATGTACTTCCCTAGTGTGGTAAGCTGCTATCAGGTCCTTATCAGCCCTTTCTGCAGGCTGAAGAGGCTCTGATCCCTCTGCCTTTCCTTGTATGGCTTGCCGTGTAAGACTCTGATCATACAGAAGGCTCTTCCTTGGACTCTCTCAAGTTTGTCCATGTCCTTGTTAGTGTGGTATATATTCAAGTGTGACCATGCTTCACTATAACTTGGCCAGTGAGCTCTTCACCCCCACATCGAAATCGTTAACAAACATGTTGAAAAGTACCAAGCACCGATCCCTGTGGGACACGGCTGGCCACTTCTCGCCAGAATGACACAGATCCATTTAATACAACTCTCTGGGTCCTATCCTGCAGCCAGTTTCTCACCCACCTGACTGTCTCAGAGATAAGCCCACAATCCTTCAATTTTTTCATGAGGACATCGTGGGATACTAGACCCACAGGCCTTTTGGAAGTCTAGATATACGATGTCAACCTGCTGTCTTGTGTCCGGGTGGCGAGTTACCTGGTCATAGAAGGAGATGATATTGGCAAGGCAAGACCTGCCTGTCAAGGAGCCATGCTTGCTGTCATTCAGCATCTTACCTTGTGCAAGCTTATCGCAGATACTCCTTCATGAACTTTTCTAGAATTGAGCAGTGGCCCCACGCTCCCATTTGTTTTCTTCCTCTTCCCTATGTACCTAAAGAAGGACTTCTTGTTATCCTTGATTCCCCTTGCTAATCTAAGTTCTGTCACCACTTTAGCCTTTCTTGTCTCTTCCCTGCAAATGTGGTTGAGAATGTCACCGATAAATTCCCCATGCATGTGCACAGCCACAGCGCAGCACATAGCTGGCCAGGAGCACAGCCTGGAAGAGTGGAGAGCAGCCATATCCAGCTGGTAAGCTGTGAGGAAAGGAGCATCTTGGGGGTGGGCAGATTGAAGCCCCTGCAGTGAGAGAGTGGGGCAGGGGCAGGCACAGCACAGTTGGGGCGGGGTGTGGGACGGAGCCATGAGTGGCTCATGCAGGGGAGGGGAGGGTGGCTCCTGCTGCTGCATGCACCCCTGGAGTGCATGGGGAATATGTGCCCCCAATCTGCTCATGGGGCAAGGGCAGTGTGCCACTGCAGACTGGGACTGGGGGTGGCACTGGACACTTTCTAGCGGGGGTGGGGTTGGGCCCGGGCTGCACTTGGGCCAGACGGTGATGGGAGGAAGTCTATGGTGGGGCTAGGGAAAATGTTGTGGTGGCTGCAGCTCCACCCCTGTAACGCCTCCTCCCAGCATCACTGATGCCTGTGCTGAGCACAGCCTGGCTCAACCCCCAGCTAGGAAGAGCTTGACACTGCTCTGGCCCCACCCCACCCTTGCCTCATGCACAGATCCAGGGGGCACACCTGCCATGCCCTCCCAGAGTGCATGCAGTGGTGGGAGCCACATACCCCAGACAAGTTGCTCATGGCACTGTCCCATGCTCCATCCTGTGCTCTGTCCTTGCTATGGAGTGCCTGCCTCTGTCCCACCCCGCACCCTCACCATGGGTGTTGTCCGTTGCTCTCCTCCTGCCCCTCCCCCCACAACAGATGTACCAGTTGGACACTGGTCTTCAAGTTGCCTGGCTACATATCAGCAATCAGATCGGTATTGGCCCATATGGCTCATTAAAAATCGGCTATCGGCACTGGCCCAAAAATCTCTTTCTGTGCACCCCTAAAAAAGACTGATTGAGAAAAGAAAAATGATAAAGATTGGTTGCTAAGATAGCTAAAACAATGGAAACCTGTTCTTATGAAAGAGGATTAAAGGAGTTTTGTTTGTTTGGAATAGATTTCATAGACATTAGGGCTGGAAGGGACCTCA
>NW_017728994.1:22049345-22051725 GCF_001723915.1 Gavialis gangeticus | reverse complement strand
AATGAAGATATTGAATAATATAGGCCCAAGGACAGAGCCTTTAGGGACCCCACTGATCACAGGGCACCATGATGACTGACTTCCATCAACCAGCACCCTCTGGGCCTGACCATGGAGCCAAGCCAGTGGATCGTGGTGAAGCCAGCAGATTGTGAAGAGCCAGCGGATCAAATAACAAAACAGAGACTAAGAAGGGATATGATTACTCTTTACAAGCAAATATGTTTATATAGGGCAAGCATTAGGAAAGAGGAAGAGCTGTATAGGCTGAAAAATGACATTAGTTCAAGGCTGAATGGCTTCAAATGAGCTACGGATAATTTTGGACTGGAAATTAGAAGGTTTTTTACCACCAGAAGACTAAAGTTTTGGAATGAGATTTCAAAAGAAATGGTAAAGGAAAGGAACATGTATCTTTTTTAAGCTGAACTGGATACATTTATGGAAAGGATGGGATGACATCCTAAGGAATTCTAGTTTATAAGCCATATTCAAATATATGTGGAGTCATGTTGTGGTCCCTAGGTTATGAAAAAGGTAGTTCTTGGAGTGTGGAGGGCATTTGGTAATTCCAAGCTTTAGGATTTTGTTAGTTGCCAGTTGAGGGCAGGAAGATTTTTGCCTCATACATGCTGTTGCCTGCTTGTTTTGTTTTGGGCGGGGGGGTTCTCCCCCTTCCTCTATGGTATTAGGATATTATGTTGAAGTAATCTCAGGTTTATATGAGCTCATGTTATGCAGCGGGGGGGCAGTAGGGATCACCCCCCATGCCTGGCATCACCTAGTGTGTGGGGCTTTTTTTAAAATCACTGGGAGCTGGGGCAGGCAGGGCAGCCATGGTGGGGCTGGGGGAGTAGTTAAGGGATGAGGCCTCCCATGGTCTCCTCCCCCAACCCCCTCTTCCCCGCTCCCTACTTACCAGCTTGGAGTCTGGCTGCAGCTCCCTGCTGCAGCTACCAGGGACTGTCTGAATCATCGAAGCTCTCCGAATCTTTTCTGAAGGCTTGGAGAGCTTTGATTCAAT
Organism: Gavialis gangeticus; assembly: GCF_001723915.1. Taxonomy (NCBI): domain Eukaryota; kingdom Metazoa; phylum Chordata; order Crocodylia; family Gavialidae; genus Gavialis; species Gavialis gangeticus. The sequence goes on along the minus strand of NW_017728994.1, from coordinate 22,050,701 downwards.
TCGGACCTTTTAATTGGTCCCCTGATTTGATTCTGATTTGGCGATTTGGCCACCAAATTGGGTTGAATCTCCTCTGAATTAAATCAGCACCCAAAGCATCGCATAGCCCTATGGATTACTGTTAAACTGTTATAAAAGTCCATAAAATGGAAACATTTATTTGTTAAAGGGTGTTAACCCAAGCTAAGGTCTACGGTTAGGTGAGGGTTATTTTTGATCCATTTTATCTAGGCTTTTCCAGGATACTGTTAGTCTGCTCTGGCCAGATAAAACACCCTGTTTTCTTTCTTTCAGCATCCCAGGATGCACTATACCCAGTCCTTCCCACTCCTTTGCTCCATGGGCAAACTTTGAACCATCCTGAATTCTACTCCCTGAAGGGTAGTGCTGGCCGCAAGCCCTCCCACCACCAGGGTTGCGACCTCAGTGCACACCCTGACCATTTTGAGTGCCCAGGTGTAGTTTACCAGTTTGCTGCTTACTCTAGCACCCCCTGGAAAAATCCTGTCCCGACTCTGCCCTGGTGTGAGTACTAACCGAACTCTTGCCCTAATCTGCTGGTCAACCCAATTCCAATTCAGTGAAATACATTTAAGATTTTGGCCCTTTATTTTCTAAAATTCTTTTTTCACTTTCACTCCTTTCTCTTTACTTCTCTTTGCTTCTCCCCCCTGCCCATTCACTTCAAACAGATATTTTCCCCCAAAACATTTCTCCTCTGCATTTTAAAAAGGACATGGAGAAGTTGGAGAGGGTCCAGAGATGGGTGACAAAAATGATAAAGGACTTACAAGGTAAGCCAAATGAGGAGAAGTGGAAAGAAAAAGGCATGGGCAGCTTGTGGAAAAGGTGATTAAGGGGGGCGTGACTTAAAATAGGAGACTTAAAATATCTGAAGAGCTGCTGTAAAGAAGACCACAACAGAGAAAAGGTGTTCTAAGCAGAAACCAGGGTGCAGATGAATGGCTTAAAATTGCAGCAAAAAAGGTATAGACTGGATATCAGGAAAAACATCTTCCCTTTTAGAACCAGTGAACCAGTACATTGAATTTTGTAGGGAAACTGGAATTTTCTCCATTAGTGAAGTTCAAGAAGAGGATGGGTAAACATGCTATGCTATGGATAGCTATGCCTATGCTATGTTATGGGTATTGCCCCTGCTTACAGGCTTTGCTGGGGCTAGGAAGGAATTCTTTTTTCCCCTCTTGGTACTGCACGTATTGGTGGGGGCTGTTTTTCAACTTGCTTCTTCAGCATTGGGTGTTGGCTACAGTTGAGGCTTGAGATTTTAACTGAAGCATGCCAACGCTCGTGCTAGAAATAAAACCCAGAGATACCTGGCTAGAGTGGCTTGCC
>NW_017728994.1:22007425-22044345 GCF_001723915.1 Gavialis gangeticus | reverse complement strand
GGGGCTGTTTTTCAACTTGCTTCTTCAGCATTGGGTGTTGGCTACAGTTGAGGCTTGAGATTTTAACTGAAGCATGCCAACGCTCGTGCTAGAAATAAAACCCAGAGATACCTGGCTAGAGTGGCTTGCCTCTCTGCTCAGGGGCAGACTGATTGCCACATTTGTTATGGTCACATCGGTAGAGACTGGGGGGGGGGCGGGGCATGGGGGAAGCTTGCTCTTCTATAGCAGGGAGCTTTTCTTCTTTGGCTCTCTCAAGAATATTTTAACAATCTATGTAGCGACAGGACTGTCTGTTATTGTCTCCCTACTTTATCTGTGACGAGGTAGTGTACTCTAACTTGTGGTTGTGTGACAAAGTTGACTGGGTAGTTTCAGTTGTGGGTTAGACACATGTTTCATATGGGATGGATTGAACATGGATGATCCTGCAGGGGGTTGCACTAGAGGTCCCTTCTAGTCCTACATTTGTTTGATGTTTTGATTCAATCCATCTCCTTTTGAAGGCTTTGGAAAGAGTCCTATTGACTTAATTGGGAGTTTGAAAGAGAAATTGTTTGCAATATAACGTCTGTGCCTAAGATATATTGCCAAGTTGCTTGAGAGTATTGTTTAAATAGCTGGACATGTATATCACACATTGTTGGGGGTATGAGGGATTATATTTGTTTTAATAAAGCGTGAATTCAGTATTTTTGAAAGGTGCCAAATTGACAGCCCTAGAGGATGAACTTATGTATATCTGCAGAACATGCAGCCAAATTACTTTGGCTTACTACTATATCTTGACCCTGATCTTAGAGGGATCATTACTTACAATGAGAGGTTAGTTTAATCTATAGGCCCATTTGGTTGGTGGTTTTTCACTGAAACTGATGGCAAAAGTGCCTGATGTGTGGTGCCTTTTATGATTTGGATACCTATTCACTGAGAGGTGAAAACTCAAAACTTATTTCACATTGTCCATCAAATAGCAAACAACTCTGAAGCAGTAATGTTGTGAGCTGGGTATATATAAGCTGAAGACCTAGGGGTTTAGTTCCTGAAGCCAGAGTTCTGTAATCAGCCTCCCCTTGTATCATATTTCTGAGCATATATTAAGCCAATAACAAACAACTTAAGTTTAAAATAATACATTTACAAACAAAAACATCTTTACAGATTCTAGCGAAAGATTCTTTTTTTTTCCCTGGACTCTCCAGTTTAAGGTAAACTTGTAAGGCAGATAGTGCATGGACTGTGGGGAAAGCCTTTGAAGTTTTGCATGTAGTTATACTGAACATATTAGATCAATCTTAGCTTTTGCATTCAGTCACTACTTCCCCTCTACCCCTCTGCAATGTGCTAAAATGGGTTAGGGCAGTCTGTAGATGCATCTTCCTTTCCTTTTTAAAATTTCATCCTGAATGGGTTTGTAAATATTCAGTCTTGACTTCAACTTACATTGCAGTGTCATCAATTATGACAGACTGCTGCCTCTTTCCTCCACTCTTCATCTTTTCCCTGTCAGAATGCACCCTTTGGCAGAATATTTTTCAAGGGCTAAATGTGAGTCTGAGATCGAGACTGTCAAGGTATTTTTCATAATTTCAAAAATATTTTTCTCTCCCTCTTGTTTATAATTACCTCTTGAAAACGTGAAATTGAAATCTGTTCCTTTACTGTTTTTTCCCTTCTGTCTTTCATGACATATATACACTGTGTTTATAATTGCAGGGTTTCTTCTGAGGATTTATTAGTAGTGTGTTTTTTAAATTTTTTGTTTTAGGAGATTGAACCTGTGATGTATTCATTTTTACATGGGAAAGGTACATGATATGTAAAGAGTTCACATGAATATTAGCAAGCAAATTAGACTAGCCAGTCAGGACTCAGATCAGTTTTGCCAGCGAATTCTGCCTCCTATTTCTCCCCACATGTCTCAAATGGCCAGCTGCTCATGATGCTTGTATCCCACAGCAGGTGAATAATGAACCCCTAAGGCCACAACGACTGTTTACAGTCTGGTGAGCACTACACCCAAATACCACAGGAAGATGGTGACTTTCTTTGATGTCCTTGGTCTCTACTGATCTGATAATTGTGGGTTGCACTGGATTCCAAATCCTCCAAAAATAAAACTGGGCCATCCTGTAAAGTTTTGCTTGACAAGCTTCTTTTTCTTTTTAATTTCATTTAGACTTCACTTGAAATTGTTTCAAAGGATCTAGATTTTCCTAATCATTGAATGCTGAACTAATTTTTCTTGAACCATGCTTCAATCTACTTCTGCTTTATGCAGCGTTGCCAGCTTTGTGTCATTTTTTTGTGAGTTTTTGATATTTGGTATCCTTCTTTGAGCCCCAGCTCTGTGATCTTTTAAACTATATGAGAACTTCACCTGTCACTTATTTAAAGAAAGTAAGTTTCTAGCTCTAATGGTCATGAGAAATGTCTTGTAAATTATGAACCTAGAAAGACTCCGATATGAATAGTTGAATGAAAAGAATCCAATAATTACTATTTGATTATTAAGCTAATCTCATGAGTTTTGGGGTGAAATCCTGCCTTCGTTTTAGTCACTGGGAGGTTTGCTGTTGATTTTGATTGAGGCCAGAATTTCACAATTCAGTCATTGTTTTTATTCCCTAAACTATCCCCCACCACAACCTCTAAAAAACAAAACCACCACGCCTCCCCCCACCACCCCCAAAAAACATTTTTTTTCTCAAGCAATCCATCTCTCCATGAAAGGAAAAATGCAAAATCCTCCCTATAGTCCCTTTTGCATTTTGCTAGAAGGCACCTGAGTAGACAGATGCTGGTAATCCTGGCCTTATATAGACATGCAGTTTCTCCTGGAAGAGTTGCTCCTCTCCCAGGAGAAACCATGAGTGTACAGATGTTCAGGCTGCTTCAGGAGAAAAATAACCTGGGAATGATCAGAATTAAATTACTCCCAAAAGAATTTATTTTGGAATAATGAATGTCTGTACATGCTGGTGGCTTCTCTCAGAAGAGAACATCATCCTTCAACATTCTGCTCTGCCTCCTCCCCCCTAGGAGATGGTGTGTTGCTTTCTGGACACTGCTGCTCCAGCAGGGAGCAGAACATACCTCCTTAGCAGTCCTTATTTAGTGCTGCAGAGAAACACAAAATGACCATGGGCAGTCTGGGCTAGCCAATCAGGGCTACCCTATGCACTGCTGCCATCTGTTGCCAGGGAGAAAAAGGGATTCTGCAGAGCATGCTGAGATGTGTACATAGTGTTAGCATGGCAAGTTTTCCATTCTTCAGGGTCTCAGTATTCAAATGTCTGTACATGTGGCTCTTGATAAGTTTTTCTACCAGGGCAAACCTGAGAGGATTCATCCAGATTATTTGAACACCCATTGTTTGCTATATGGTTTACTATCATCTCCACAGTAGGGATGTCAACTACAGTTCTGAGAAAGTAAGTCCTTCCCTTTCTGCTAGATCCTATTTACCTTCTTAGTTTGCCCCAAATTCATACAGATTCAAGTTCTGCAGACTCTCATGTGGTAGCATATCTAATGTGAAGAAGCTCATCTTTATCATTTTTCCTAGGAGGAAAATGAGAAGAATGACTCTATTAGGGCTAGTTCACATAGGTGATGTCTCTGTCCATTGAATAGTTTTTGTTCCTCATTCTTCTGTTTGCATGTAATGCAAATCACTGGAAAAAAGATATGGTTTGGACTGTTAGAGTTACATAATATTCGTTTGCTCATGCTTGTGAGTTTAAACATGTGAATACTTCTCTATGCTCCTGCTTTTTGGGGACTTTTGACTTTTGAAGAAATACTGGAGGAGGAGTGGGTCAGGGAGCTTTGAATATTGGACTGCTTTATTCCTTGCTATAGAATTTCGAAATGACCGTGGGCAGGTTTCTGACAAGACTTACTTCACAGAGGAGTAATATAGTTGAATTGATTAGATTCCTTTCCTCTGAGGAAAGTTACACATACAAACAAACAAATTACTGGCATAATAGAGAAGTTGCTGGAAGTAAAGTAGAAGAACTGGCAGGATTAAGAGACAATTTATTGACTTTGTTCTATTGCTGTTTAAAAACTTCTCTTACTTCAGGTTAGAAAATCTGATATATACTTTGGGTTCTTTTCTGTCCTTGATATGCACGTGCAGTTCCCATTAGTGTCAGCAGGAGTTTTGCGCTTGCATCGCGAGAGGAGAATAGACCCCTGTGCATATAATGATAAGTTAGATAGCCTCTTGTGGCTCTGTGTATGATTCCCGATCTATTGTACCAGAGATACTACAGCATGAGAGAGAGCTGCTGTCATTTTCAATAGGAAGTGAGAATTTTAAGAGCTTGAGAACTGTCCTCTTTTCTGAATAGCACTTTTGCTGCATGAAGTGTAATTTATTTTTATCACAGCAGGCATAAAGCTTCCAGGTTTTCATAAAGAAAAATGATCCATTCAGTGCCCATGTCGATTGAGCAATCATTTGAAAACCTTTAAGTTCAAAACACAAACCTTCCTCACTGTAAAGCATTGTTTTTTTCTTTTAGGTGCAGCTTTTAATTTTTAACTCTCAGATCTTCATTAATACTTCAGACATAACATAAAATGCTGTGTTTTGATCTCAGTAATATTTAAGTCAGCCATCAATCTGCCTTGTAACAGTGCATGCTGTTTAATTACAGTGGCAGAAACTTCTGCAGACAGGGCTTTCAACTCCTCCAAAATACTTTCAAGGAGATATTTCTTTAATTTTCTTTCTCAGTAGCATATATGAGTCAGTAGCAAGGTTAGAATTTTTCTCAGAAGAAAAAAACTGTTTGCACCTTGCCAGATACAAACACACAAAAAGAGAATAAAAACTAAGGAGGGCCTATTATTAGTTCTATGTGTCAGTTTGATTAGTGAACCAGTTGCCTCTATCACTTCTGAGAGAACACTACATCATTAAACGGTGTCCATTCTTAAATGTAGAAACCTCACATTGTGTCTTTTAGTGCATAATTAGACTGTCTTTTAATACAAGCAGAGGCACTTGTTTCTGCATATAAACCCTGCACCTCAACAGGTCAGGGAGATAGTAAAAACCTGTTGTTTGGTTTTGTCTTGGGGAATAATGGAGTCACTAATCTACTTGATCTCTCAGAGTCAGATAAAGAAGAAAGTGAGCGATGCATACATTTCAAAGATGGAAGGCACTTGTAAAAGCAATTTCTTTGGAGGGAAAAAACTAGAGCAAAGGCTGTTGGAAACCTTTTAATTAGTACTAATTACCTCAGCAGAAAACGTTGGAGGCTTGAAAGGATTTGTGTCAGCAAGTGAAAGATCAAAGATTGCGGCGCTCGCATTTTAATCTGTTGGCTATAAAAACGAATAAGGGGGTGGTAATGGGGCCCATGAGAATGACAACCCAGGTGGTTGAGGCCTTAATCCCTTCTTTACTGCTAACGCCTGAGGCCTAGTTCCAATTACATAATAAGATGATTTAATTTTTGCTTTAATTTTAACAGAAATTAAGTTTTCTTTCACCCTTCAGTAAGGACAAGATGAGTTTTTCAGGACAAAATCCTGTCAATGTAGGTCTTTTAATGTTTTTAACCCAAACCTTTATAAGCAGTTTTTATTTAATAGAGCAGAATGACTATATAAAGGGCCATGAGGCAGCAAAAGTTCTTTGATGTAGTCTATGGAAAAGGGAGTGGTTTATTATAGGCCATTGGGGCAACTATGTTACAGACATCTATTGAGTCTCATTGATCATTCATTGTGACAGTTACTTAGAAATATGGTAACACAATGAGTGATATCTCTGTTTTAAACACAGTAGCTGCCTGATTGCACAGGCAAAAAACAGTTTCTGTGCATATTTTCTGGAGAATGTGTTTTACCTCTTAATATGCAATGTGTGTATGCATGTGTACATGCATGTGGACACATGACTTATAACACTGCATGAATTTTAAACCTTTATTTCTGTGACTGCTCTTCTAAAGCAGTCTGTTGCAGAGAAATCTGATTGCCACTGAGAGGGAACAACTTCTTTTTTGTACAAATACCCTTATTGACAAGGTAAACATGTGGCTTAATCTGAGAAGACACCCACCTTTGTAGCACCAGTGATATACGGATGAATTCATGTCCAGGAATACTCAGGCACTTTCATGTTGCAAGTGCCAAATTTTTTTCTAAATGTAGGGGAAGGAAATCTTGAACTGCTGTCCCTTCAAGTACCCAGCTGTCCTGATTATAATACAACACATGCACTTGTGTTATCTACCAGGGAGTGAAGAAGGAGGGGGTTAGGTTTTTTGCACCAGAGACAACTGGTTATTTACTCTTTGAGAGACTTCAAACATAATAGGTTTCAGCCATCTGTGTGTCCGCGTGCGCGCACGTGTATACACATGCATGTATAGGTAAATATTTTGAAATCTGTAGGAAATGGCAATGTTGTGTGTCTTTAGATTATATTTCATATTTACATTGTTTAGTGAACATTGCAGACATAGCCTAAAATAAATTACTTAGAATGTGAAAATTTGCTATGTAAAGAGAAATGTCTGAAAGAGGTATCTTTTAAACTAAATGTGGATGTCACTAATTCATGTAGTCTAGACTCTACAGTAACTGAGCCCATCCTGAATTATTAACTCATTTTCTGTTGTTGCCACCTGTCATATTCTGATAGTCAGAATTCTGTTCTCTTATAAAACCCATTGATTTGGAGTCTTCTACTCTTTGCTTTGTTGTTTCATCTGGGGCTCTTTTGGACCATTTAGAGGTCCTGTACTTTTTGTGGTGGTAGATGAGATGTAATGTAAACGGAGACCTTCTAGTCCTTCATTTTCCCCAAGCACAGGAAGTGACTGCTTAAAAACAGAAACTCTTTACGTGCCAGTGTAAAACATGACAGGGCAACCACTACACTAGAGACTAGGGTCATGTAGAAATGGGTAAGTTGGTTACTGGAAGCAGTCTTGCTGCAAAGTGTATATTTACTTAATGACATGGGCCTAAAATATTTTGTTTTGCTGCCCTTGCTGAGACTCATATAAATATGCATAGTTTGGTAACAATTTGTATAGCTTGTATCACTCATGCAAATTGATTATCTTCCACTTTTCTATCCCTTGTCCACCATATTCAGAGTGACATACCTAATATTAACAGAATGTTAGTTGGTCTGTTTGAAGAACCATGGATATAGAGGATTTATGCTGTGTATTCTATCTCTTGGCATTCAACTGCCAAATCATATCAGTTAATGACCTGGCGGGGAAAAAAGACTTCAGATACTCTAGTACAGGGGTGGTCAAAATCTGGCCCACCAAGGGATTTTGTGTGGCCCATGGTGGCTTCCTTGGTCCCGCCTGACCCAGACATGGGGGCAGCCCAGGCCATGGCATGTGTGGCCAGTTCCACTGCCCCAGGCATGCAGCGGGGCTAGAGCGGCACAGCAGCCGGACTCCACTTCCCTGCTGCCTTGGCTGTGGCGGCTCCTTCTGGCTACCAGACCCAGCCTCTCTGCCTGGGCAGCCCAGCCCATCTGTTCTGCACCCACCATCAGGGACAAGACCAACACAGGCAGGGTACTCAGCCAGGTGGCAAGGATGAGGCCACATGCAAGCAGGCAGTGGTGTCTAGGAGCAGGACAAGTTGACGAGGCTGGGAAGGTTGGGTTAGTGACAGTGCACAGCCAGGGCCCCAGGCATGGCCAAGGCCCAGATCCTCAACTCTATGCTGTCCCTGCCCCACAATCCTGGGTCTCCATGGAGACTGGCCAGGAGCTGTGCTGGCAGGGTGCGTGGCCCGGTGGATAGGGAGCTGGGTCTGGGATCTTGAGGCAGTGACAACACAAGGCTGGGGCCAGGGCACAGTTGTGATCTGTTTCGCACATGCCCTTGCTTGCAGAACTTTGCCCTTGGCTCCCACCCCACACTTTTACCACCCTCACCCACCCATCCTGCTCCCGGCCCTCCCCCCACCCCATTGCCCTTTGGGAGTTTTGGTGAGCTGTTGTTGAAGCGGAGGGGAAGCTGACCAAGTCTGCCACAGCTCAGCAAAACTCCCTATGTGGCCCTTGGACCCAAATAATTGCCCACCCCTGCTCTAGTACATCCATTTTAAATTTGTATTCCACAACCCCTTCCCCACAATGTTTTACTTGGTTCAGTTTGAAATATACTTACTTGTTAATAGTGGAGTGCCAGCACTGTGACAAGAGGGTAGCATCTAACATTCTCTCTCATATGTGTGTCCTTTGTTTTCAAAAGATACAGAAGCTGGAGGGGATGCATCTGTTGTCAATCATATATGTTCCTTGGAAACTTTATTCACATTGCAGAGTGTGGCAAGCTTTGTCATTTCAGGAGGTGCAGTCTAGAATGCTGTTTTGGCCAACCATATCCACTGTTTAACACTGGCTGCTCCTGTTTTTGAAGTAAAGTATGAACAATAAAAAAATAACCAAATGGAAAAGGAAGGGGAGAATCCTTATTGAAATTAAGAATGAAAAAGAGGACACATTTTTATTATTTGTTTCTTGAAACTGTTGGATTGGTTGGAAGATAATTTTTTTAGTTGTGCATATATATATATATGGTAAAAAATTAGTTGCATTAAAATGAAAAACAATAAACATAGACGCCTGTCACTTAATAGATGACGATGATGGTGTATCATTAGGGAGACCATATGTCCCAGTTTGGTCAGGACACTCCAGGATTCTATTGTGCAGTCCCAGTTGGTTGGTTAAAAGTCCTGGGCTGGAGTCCACTGGGGAGGCAGAGTGGCGTGGTACACCAGGCAGGTGGCTGGGCAGGCTCCACTGCTCCTGTGCAGAGCAAGGATATGCCACGGGTGGGTGGGGTGGCACTACTCCAATCCACCCACCTTGTTTCTGCACAGAGCAGCAGTGCCTTCCCAGCCCCCTGCCTGGTGCACTGTGCTGCTTCGCCTCCCTGCTTGATTTCAGCCTGGGACTTTTGACCAACCAGCCAGGCCCAGGCTATGGACTCCTGGAGTGCCTTGGTAAAATCCAGATGTATGGTCACCCTATGTATAACTGAAGGAACTGATTCTTCTTTGATTTGTGTATGCTTAATTGAGTTATATGTAAGCCTATACAGAATTGGAATAAGATGTAGTAAATACAATCCATAACAAAAAATAAAAATGGTATAATATACTAAATAGTTAAACAGATGAATAATTTTAATAGGAGTAAAATTATTCATGTGATTGATAGTGTCTGTCTCATTATGTGGCCAAAACAGTGGATTGGTGCATCCCTCTTTAAAGCATGTCAATCTATTGGGTTTTAACAGGTTATAAGAGCAAAATGTGGTCCTCTGTTTGTGTATGCTTGACTTACACCTTAATGGTGTTTGGAAGAATTAAGTGATTTCAAAATTAAGCTTAAACACATCCTTTACTGAGGTTAGTGGATAGCAAAAAAATATTTACAAATTGTTGCCATCTTAATAAAATTAATATAGGGCAATATGCAAACTTATTCTGGGAACACTTATGTAAGAATGACAGAGATTTTTGAACATCTACCCTTATTTTAAGTGGCGTGCTATAAAAAAAAAATCAGAAATTGAGTGAATAACTTGATCAGCACGTAACTAGTAATGCCCTACATTTAATGAATGAATAGTAGCTCAATGACTCTTAGAACCTTACTTCTTCTCTAGTTTACATGTTGATAGCTCATTCTTGCTTGAGAAAGTATAAAGTTTAAATAGATCTTATCAAAAAACATTACATTAGTGTGACGAAGCTCACTTCAGCACCTTATTAGATCTATTTAAATATGCATTAAAATATTTCAGGAATATATCAAACTGAGAATACAGTTCAGCTTTTAGAGAGAGATGAATGTGGCGGCTGTTAAGTTTTAATTGTCTCTTATCTCTTGCTACCATGGCAATAAAAATAAAAACTTTGTGCAGGAATATTTGATATAATACATTATTTGCTAAGAATAGGCTTAGTCAGCAAAGCCAGGCAGGCAGGAGCATATATTTTCTGCTTTTCCATTATTTTAATATCTAAGTCGTATGCTTTTAACAGTCTTTGTGTTTTTATTGTCTATATTTAACAACATTTAGAAATTGGTCCTGCTTTATGATACTCAAAGATGAAGCTTTGAGTGTTTTTTTTTTTTTAATTCTCTTCCTCCCAAGCAAATTTGGTAAGAGAATTAAAAGTCTGAATAATTTTACTGGATTTTATTCTTTGGCTTCTGTGCAGCTCTGAAGTGTTCTGATGAGACTCAGATAAGATGATCTGGCCTTTAGAGAGAGACACATCATATATAGGCAGACAGCTCCTGTGTCTGGTAACAAAGACTGAGGAGGTCAAAACTATCCCAACAGGCCTGGGTAGGTCAGTAAGAGGCAATGGTTGGAAATAAAATTTGGTAGGGAGGGGGGCAAGGGGTCTGGGTCAAGTCCTGTTCAAAAAGTCAGCTTTGTCAAAAGCTTCAGTCACATTCTTACCTACAGGCAACCTCTGCTGATCCCAACTCATTAATCGAACTGGAGAGCCGTCTTGACCCTAGCTCCTTCCCTTTGAAGTGTGGTGTCCTATGCAGCATGAGGAAATAATTTGCTGCCTGATTCAATGAGCCATCAGTAGAGCCAGCAGACCTAATGACATGTGAGAATATTAACCTCCTACCACGAAGAGCTGTGAATCTTGAGAGGCAGTCTATAATTCACCCAGCACTCCTGAGCCTTACCTCTCTCTCTCTCTCTCTCTCTCTCTCTCTCTCTCACTCATACAGGGATAAAGAGACCCTCATGTTGTAAAACTTCTATTTTCTTCAGTAGTGGGAGCATTACTGAGTCCTTTGTAATGAGTTGCTTTCCTTTTGCAGTATGATTAAATTTATAATGGAAACTAGACATCTGTCTTGCATATAATCATTTCTGCCTAAAATATGGTACAGTCTGCATAAGAGACATTAAGAAGATGGTAATTTGGATACTTAATAAAGGAGACAATTTCTTGTTTCCTTTTTTATTTTTCATAATTGAAAGAAAAAAGAGGGGGAGGTCTTTTCTTTTCCTTTTATTTTTTTCTTTAAGGGGGAACACACAAACATGCTCACATGCTATACTGTGAGTGTACTCTAGCTGCCCTTGGTCACATTGATCTCCCTGCCCCCATAAAAAAGAAAAACTGTTATTCATCTTGTGTGTTAAAGCAAAAGCATGTTTCTGCCCCTTGTAACTGCAGGATGAAAACATATCATGGGCTGTGCCCTGTTGCCACTGGAGTCAGTGTAAAAATTGCTATGCCCTTCAGTCAAAGTGATGTTCCCACCAAGTGCTATTCCCTTCAGTCAAAGTCCCACGTATAGGTTTCTACTGATGGTAAAGTCCAGTTAATAGAAAGTTGTTCGTTTTAAGAGCATGATTTGAAATGTGGTCCTGTGTACAATGATCAACATTAAAATGTTAGTAATTAATGTCTAGTCCAAAGTAATCCAGAAATCAATTGCTTACTTAAGAGTAAGAGTAATACTGTGTTATATTAGACATCACTATGTAGTTACTGTTGGAAAATGTTTCATTACACCCCCTGCATTTTTGATAAAGAAGGACACTATTGGAAACATGTAAAGATAGGTTCAAATTGCTAGTTTGGCTCTTGGTATTGCAAAGGCTAAGTGTTACTGTGTTTGGAGTGGGGAGGTGTAAGCAGGGGAATTCTGGAACACATCTGGTTTTAAATACTTGATGTATTTCAGTGAGAGTGATTGCTTAAGCTCTCTGCATTTTGCTTTTCTGAGTGAATAAGCAAGACTAGATCATTACTCAATATAATCTCATAAGTGTGAAAAAGAAAGGACATTCCTTTGGGCTCTCATTGATAAATTCACATGAGATTTTACTGTGATCAATATGGCAGCAAACAAGTAAAAGTTCACTGATGATTGATAAGTAACTAAATGTAAAGCGCCTACTGATCTGAAATGACTGGTTACCTATCCTAGACTAGTTACTGACTGAACCCAAGTTCTGTGTGGATTAAAGGCATCTCCAAAAAGACAAACTCTTGAGCAAAATAAGTTTCAGAATTTAAGCTTATTCTAATCTAAAAAGGCTTTGCTGGTATAACTACACCAGGAAGCTCCTTCTGCTTGTTCCCTTAAAATAAGTCATTTTGGCATTAGAACTTGTTTATGGTTTGTGTCTCTACTCTCCAGAGCAGTATTGAAAACAAATTTTAGTATTGACTGGGCCCAAGTTATCCAGGGCTGTATGTAAAAGTTCATTTGGTCCAAAAGTATCTTGTATAGACCCAGATGTAGGAAATGTATACATCTGTGGCTTTTCTGGTTGTAGGGGAGGAGAGGGGTGAAAGAGTTTGGGGGATGAAAGCAAGAAAAGGAAAGAGAAAAAAATGGCATATTTACATTGTGTAACAAATATTACAGTATGTTTTATTCTGGTGTGTAATGTTAAGTTGTTCTAAAGATGCATCTTTAAAATGAGAAGGATTCAAATGCTGTCCAAAACTTTTCTCCTCTTTTCATGTTCAACCGATCTATTATTTGTTCTCACCTCTCATGGCTAGTCACAAAAGCCAGTCCCCCGGCCTCTCTCTGCTTCATCTTTTTATTAAGTTTATTAAAACTAGTCAGATTATACTTTCTTATGGTACACATTTTGCTTGGTCCATTCATTATGGTTTCTTATCTTGGCAGGCAATCTGAATTGAACGGCAGCTAGTCCATTATGCACATATGAAGCCCATCACTTCTCCAGCAATGGCCAATTCATCAAACATTTATCTTTTGCCCTCTGAGCAGTGCGTCAATTTGCTTGTCAATCCTCAGCCTTGGTTGTTGTGGAAGATGGGAGAAAAATTACTTCTCTTTCCCTGTTCTCACCACACTCTAGTGGTTGAAATGGGCTTTACCCTACTTGCTCCATGTGTTTGCTTACTTCCCTTTTTCTCTACAGAAGTGGGGAGAGGTCAGGTTACTGTCTGAATTGCAAAGTGACAGAATGATTCAAGAGATATGCTACGAGTTTCATTGTGCCATTGCTTTTACACTTAAGACGGTCCCTACTTCCATTACATTTCCTTTGTTCAAAGGGCTTATATATGGGGTCAAAACTTAGCACTTGGATCAGGATGGCGTTTTATTTTAAACAAATAAATTATTGACTTTATGCATTTTTATTGTTTTTAAGGAATGGTTAGATCTTTATAGTCTATGCCCTTCATTGCTCTTACAAGTTTAAGAAATGACCCTGTATGTATGCATGTGCATTAGTGCATCTGTGCACATGTGTCTTATTTAAAACGATTTTGGAAAGGCTTTGTTTCATTACAGTTGGATTCTTTGTTAGGAATGGAAAGGAAACAAATGATGATATGCTGGTTATAAAACTGTCTATTATCCATCTTTCCTTTACTGGTTTTTTGTTTTTGTTTATTTACTTGGGAAATCCTTTCAAGTTTTTTCAGCAGGAAGATCAAGGCTCAGTCTTAAGAACGTAAGTGGTGAGATATGCCCAGTTGACTGTACCAACACCCCCTGTGTTTTTGGGCAAAAATGATCTTTGATTGAAAAAAAATACAATAGACAAAGGCTGTCAAATTAAAACTCTGGCTCTGTGGGTCAGGAGAGATGCGTGGGGCCTGTCTGCAGGTGGAATCAAGCTGTCAGACTGACCTTGCATGCCAGAGCCAATGTGCAGGGCCGGATCAGCTTTGTGTGCCATATGCAGAAAGCACTCTGGAGTGATCCTATGTGCTATGTGCAGGGCATGGGCTAACACCAACTGTATCTTGGACACCCCTGCAATAAACTGTTACATATCAACTAGAGAATTTTAAGCCATTTTTTGAAAACTACTATATGTTCTATAATACCTATTTGTCTGTTAGACCATGAAGAAATACTTTTCTAGTCTGTATTTTATTATTTTAAAAATACTCTGTACATGATGTCAGCTGAACTTTTCTACTCTTCCACAGGGAATATTATATTCTTGATTGTCAATTTATTTAAATGTATAGGATAATGTAACAATATCAAACAAAATCGGAATGTGCTTAAATAACCCTAAAGGTGTGACATACACCAATTTTAAAACATTAAAATGAAGGTTAAGGCTATGGCTCCAGTATTGGTTCTCCTACCTGATTAGGCCTGGATGAAATGCCTATAATGGAATATAGCTTTGGAAAGATTTATTAAAGAAAACCTTCCAGACATCCCAATCTGTTTTATAGTTTAAGGTAGAAACCCCCTGAAAATTAAGTTATTTCACAAAGTTTGGACACCAAACCATGGAAAGCTTGATGGTACTAGTAGACTCACAGTTATGAAATGACATAATCTTTGTTTATATGAGGTTTGTTAGCTACTGAAGACTTGAATCAGAACTGGTACCTAGTTGCACAAAGAACTCTTAACACCCTGTGAAGACAAAGCCTTAAGTGGTTTAGCAACTCATTTTTGCAAGCGCTCCCAACTTTATTGTGTTTTGACCTTTGAGTATCAACCTAAAGACGTAACTCCTGGAGCAATGCTGTTATTGTGAAAACCCCTCTTAGCTTTATTTAAAACTAAACTCATACTCATTGTTCTTCAAGCTGTGAAGAAACAAATAAAAGTATGACTTAGGTTGCAGACAGAAGTGACAATATGCGCCCAATCAATCTGGCCACAGAAAGCAGCTTAAAGCCGTGACCAAAAACAAGCGCATGGCTGCAGACAGCTTTAAAAATGGCTGATTGGGTGAAAAGCTGACCTCTCATGCAATGAGGGGTTGGATGAAGAAGTTTCAAAACAGAGTATCTTCCATAATTTCTGTTTGCACTTCCTGCCAGTCTTGAGCTGTTTTCAGAATAGGAGGGGGGAAAAGGAGCAGAGGGAGTTGAGTCTGGGGGTTTTCAGCCCCCACTGAAGAGTGTGGTGGCTGTAGTGGAGCCCCCTGTGGTAGCGGAGGGGCTTCAATTCACCCCCCTCCCCTCCAGCACTGGCTGGGGAACCCCTAGAATGAGTTCCCTCCTCCATTCTGAAACAGGGATAGAGGCTGTTGCTAGGGGAAGGCTGGTAGCTGGGAAGTAGATTCCCCTCTGCCCTGGAACCAACAGTGAACTTCTGTTTGTTCTAAGGGATCATTGTAACTCTTCTAAATCTTCCAAAGCATTCTCAGTTACAGCCAGGTGCTGCACTTCTGTCTGCACCCTTAAATTTATCCTAAAGTCTCAGAATGAAGACCACTTAAAAAATTTTTACATTTCATGATTTTCCATATATTCTTGACTTTCTTTTATAAACATTTAGGGTTTGCAATATTGCAGACTCTAAGGTTAGATGAATTTAAAGCTCAGAAACTGAAGATAATAGAAGGCTTCTAGGAATCCTTACCAGCCAAAACTACCAAATCTTATTCTGCTCTGGTCCTTATGTGTCTTGTAAAGCTTCCTCACCTTAGTCTTGATGGTATCTGATGTTCCACATGCAGTTTCAGTTGTCTGCAGTTTCTGAGCAAAGGAGGACACTAAAGGGCAGATTCTCTCTTCTTTGGATATCTAGAAGTTAAATGTATGCAGACAGCGTAGGATGTATTCCTATTTCTTATATCCCTTATGCTGAACGTGCAAAACTAATCCAGTCTGCTTAGGCAGACAGGTAGTAGTTCCAATCCTTCATCTCCCCTTTGTTTCATTCTTTGTCTACTACTATCATAGGGCTCATTTCAGTTTTATTCCAATCGGTTGACAGTGGAAGTGGAAGTGTAGTGAATAAACACTGCTATGCATGATGACTGGAAAGGATGGTTTTATGATGCCCTGGGTTTGGCTTGTTTTGGTTGCTGTTATGAATGGGCAGCCCAAGTCGCAAAGCTGGTCTAGCATGGGTATGAGTTAAAGAAGATTAGACAAAAAAGACAGGTGTTGAAAGAAGAATTGTGCCTGGTCTACAATATGCTTATGAATTCAGAACTCAACCTATCAACTTAACTTTAACTCTCTGTAAACATTTCATGAAAAAACCTCTCTCTTCCTGAAAGTGGTGAGGAGGGAAAGATTTATTGTTTTGGCTGAATTTTGCTTTGAGTTTTTCAGGTTCATTGAAATTAATAATTAAACTTAATGCAGAGCCAGGGTACGGATAAGTGAAACCAGGTTTTACATAGCCTCTTGTGAAATCAAAACATCAGTTTAGAAACGTGCCCCTCTATATTATATTTGTCCATGCACATAAAATTTATTTATTGTTTTTTGTTGTTGTAGCAATGCTTAAATCTCAGAACTGGAATTCAGGAGCCCTAGGTTCTGTTTCTTTTCTTTCAACAAATTGCCTTTAGCTAGTCACTTAACACCCCTCTCTTGCTGTCTTAGCTTTACCCTCCACAAAATGGAGCTTTTGAGCTCTCAGCAGATTTGTGAGATTCATTAGCGTTTGCAGAATACTTTGAGATCCTTGGGTGGCAGGTGCTAGAGGAGTGTAAATCAGTATTATTTCTTTGAATACTGAAATCATTACCTGTTAGGTATTAAGGCATCATCCTTCAGTGATGATGATGCCTTTTCTTTTAATCTGCTAAAATTTAGAAAGGCAAGGGGAGTGATTTTAAACAAGCTCTCCTTTCATAACAACCCTATCTTTAACTTCTGGTAATGGCTATCTCTTGTCAGCAGAGTACAAATCAATTTCAAGGAAAAAGCCAAACTCTCTCATTTACATATTGTTAACTGCCCTCTCTTTCCTGTTAAACAGGGAAAAAAATGTCATTAGGAATGAGTCAGCTGTCTTATTAACAGAGAGTAGAAGGAGCATGTCCTCTTTAAAATATACTTCTGAGCAGATTGCTGTTTCAGGACAAGGACAACTGCATAATATTGAGGTTTGGCCATTCTTTGATGAGATGGCTTTGCTTTTTCATCTCTCTAAATCCTGTGTACCCATGGACAAATATTACCAATTCGAATAGCTGCTATTTAGTTTCATTGTAACCAAATCCATTTCCACATCAGGCCAGGGGAACTGTATAAAATGGTATAGTCAACAATTACCATGCATACACAGTGAAAAATCCCCACAATGACATTCCTTTATGGTTAAAACTTTGCAGTAGATCATGAATGAATTATGGAAAGGAAAGCTGAGCAAAATCATGCTGATTAGGTGGAGGACTTGGATAAAAGGACATTTCTGAGACCTTTGTATTCTAAAGGATTATTTACTGTCTGGTTATAGAACATCTTAAGTCATTTGGCAGAGGGACTCAGTTGCCTGTTTAGCGCAGTGTTTTTGTAAGCTAATGAGGGCAAAGCGTGAGCCATAGGCAATGATGCTGTGATATTAGCTGTGACAGGGAGCTTGATCATAATTATCTTAACGAGGATAGGGTTAATTACAGTGGAAACTTAAAGTTCTTTCTTTTCGAATCAGGCAGAGCTGAATACGTTGTGATGTTTTGTCATTTTGATGTGACTTTGGAAATTGCAATGGAAATCTCTTGGCAGCACTTGCTCTCTTCTGGGAGTGGAGTGTGAGCCCTGCAATGAGGTAACCGAGATGGTACCTGTGGGTGAGATAATGGGCAGCTTTCATGTCATTAGAGCAGGCAAAAAGCAACCAGCAATACGCTTCAGTGATGCTTATTAGCTTTCTAAAGTATCTAGAGAAAACAGCTACCTGCCATTGCCCCTTCAGTCCTGGTTCTTTTGTGGCAGTAAGGCTGTGCCTGTTGGTTTTAATTTACCAAGCCTGGGACATGTCTAGGTGCTGTAAAAGATGAGGAAGCATCCAAGATTTCATTTTAAGATGGTGGTTTCTCAGGGAATTCCTTCTTTTTACTTGTCTGCCTCTTTTTAAGACTATGGGGATTTTCCCTTCCTAGGTATGAGATAGATATAGATATGTATAGATTTAGATATATCTATATTGATATCTATATATATCTATCTATCTATCTATCTATCTATCTATCTATCTATCTATCTATCTGTGTGTGTGTGTGTTTTCAGCTGTGCTCTTTGCTATGAGAGAGCTGCTGTTTTTGCTGCCCCCTTCCAATTTTGGATATGTTAATAATAAAATATATTGAATATAGTAACACAATCTGTTTGGCATTTGATGGAAATAGTAATCCTAATACTTTGTACTTTTATAGCACCTGTCACCTGAGGCTCTCAGAAAACTTTACAAACATTAATTCAGCATCCCAATCTTCCTGTAGGTAGGTAGGTGGTATTATTCCCGTTCCACAGATGGGAGATCAAGGCATGCAGAAATTACCTGACTTACTGAAGTTCACACAGGAAATTGGCTCTGGATTCATTTTCAGAGCCTGTGCTTTTTAGTTTCAGGATATAACTAGTAGAAATTATATATAGTAATAGAAGATGCACCTGCATTTCTGAATTTAATAGTTAATTTCACTAAATGGCAGAAAACAAATGTCATCTTTCTTTATTTTCTCAAGCACTCTGGGTTTTGGCAGTTGGTTTTTGTTGTTGTTTTCATTTTCTTTAGAGTTAAGGAAAACACAAAAGCCCCCAAAGCGTGCCCCCCCAGGCCCCCTTATGGAATTCTGTGAATAGCAAAATAACATATGGACATACATTTATGTTAATTGTTTACACCATGTCTCTGCACTATAGCAAGCCCTCCTCCCTCCCTAGGCTCTGAATTTAGTTGATTAAATCACCAAGTGCACACCGTGTTGATGACATGAAAACAACAATTAATAAGCAACCCCCTGTGTAACACAGCTCCTTTTTAACTGAGCAGCTAATAACATTACATGGCAAAAATTATCAAAACCAGACAGGTGTAAGGGGATTTGCGCACAATTTTCTCTGCTCATCTGTGAAACTAGTACCATTGTGTTCAGCCTAAGCTTTAGAAAGAAAGGCCGTTTCAATAGGCAACTCCCTCTAGTGTTTCAAGGCCTTTGTCCCACTTCATGCCTTGTCATTTTGTTTTATGCCTCCCCTGCAGCAGTTTTGGATGTGTGCTTTCTTCTCCTTGCCAGTTGCCAACCATTTGCTGATTCTCATGATAAGAGTATTATATTTGCATAACATAACTCAGGAACAATGTGTATTTTGATGCTGACACTGACCAGAGCCCAAGCAATGTTTATTCACAAAGGGCCTATTAGAGTCCCATAAGGCTCTGTGGTGCTGACAAGGAGGTGGCCTATTCTGAACTCCTTTTGGCAAGCTGGGGCCTTAAATTAAAAAGTGAGGTTTGGATACAATCCACTATTAACTATTTATATAATAAAGAGTGTTTAAAGGGAACTTTCTAAACTAGGTTTGTCAAATAAACTGAAACAAAAAAATCATAGCAGCCTGATAAATTTGCTGCTTCTTCCTCTAGATTGTTTCCCCTTAAATGGCACTTGTGTGGAAGGAATCAGGACTCATGGTAGAGGTAATATCTTTTATTAGACCAACTAGATTTGTGCAAGAAAAATATTTAATTTGTGTAGAAGGCACAGTTCTTCTGGTTTGACCAGAGAAGCAGACCTAGGGTCTACTCCTGATTTTGGTGGAAGCCGGGTCTACGCTAGGTGTACTTTCTCGATGAAGCTATGCTGCTGTGAGTTATTGTCAAGGCTCTCTTGGTATGCATACAGCATAAACTGGCAAAACTGGGCTTTTGTGTACAGCTTATTCAGCAACACCTCCCCCACCCTGGGTGAAATAAACCATTATAGCAAAGGAACAGTATTTTCAGTGAACCTATTTATACTAGGGGTTTTGCTCTCTCTTTGGTCAGATTATACCTCCAGGCATTCTGGCTGATGCAGCTTGGCTAGCAGAAGTGTGTAATGTAGACTTGGCCAATCATTTGCTTGGTCTCCATGTACCTCAGTGCCCATCAAATGGGGTTAATGACACTTAACCTCACCACCCTCAAATACCACTGCATAAATAATGTTGGCAGTGCTTGGAGATCTTCAGGTGAATGCTGTTGTAAAAGCAATTTTGTATTAGTTTTTACTTTCATATATATATATATATATATATATATATATGTGTGTGTGTATGTATGTATGTGTGTGTGTGTGTGTGTGTATTTAACTTTCATAAATATATATATGGATCTGTATTTTGAAGGTCAGAGACTTGATCTTCAGAGAGAAGCTTTTGATTTGTGCTCACTAATGGGGTTTCAGGAGAGGACTGGGGGTGAGGGTGCCTGTGCAGAAGGGGCATCATGATTTTTGCTGACTTGGTGGGTGTTAAATTAATCTGTGGGATTTAAAACACAAACATTTTGTATAAATATTTGCATTAGGTTAATATTTGCATATTTCTTCAATAACAGCATGTGGCATAACAGTCTAACAGAGGCCCTGCCTAGTTTTGATCTTTGCCAAAAAAACAGAGGGAGGGAGGAGGAAAATCCCCTTAGTATAAATGTCATCAGAAAGTGAATAAATAGTATAGACTGCATCTCCCTTATTCATCACATTTTATAAAACAGCCAGGAGATACAGTGATGATCTTCCCACTGGTAGGCATAGTAGATCAGCTGTCAAGTCATGCAATCTCAGCATATCTCTAGGTGTCTGGTAGGTGAATGAGCTGTGAATGTGCGTCTGTGCGTATGCTCTATATACAGTGCAGTCTTACTTGATTAATGCATGTGTTTTTCCAGCAGGAATGTGCAAGCCGATGAAATTAAGAGTTAACTTTGGAATAAGTGCCTTAGCAGAGCAACAAAGCCATCTCTTTCATTTCTCCCCGTATTTTCCTAACTGGGTGACAGATTCCCACAGATGCCTGTTTGTTTACAACCCTACATCTGCATTTCCACGCTGTAAAATTCCCCCTTTTAAAGCTGTTTTCTACATTCTGAACTTTATCTTGACAGCAGGGCAGTAAGTTTTAAACCAGAGGACATGGCTTCTGTCTAGGGTAATTTTATTTTGTTTGCAGAGACTTGAACAGGAACAAATTAAGTGGTTAATAAAAAGAAAAAAATCCTTTCACAATTTCCTATTATTGCATGTAGGGTAACTGCTAAGAAATGATACTTGAAGTTGTATTTATTATTGTTAGTAGGGTATGATATTTCTTGGCAGAAATGATGGATGACAACTTAAATTTGTGTCCAGGGAATGAAGGTGAACTGTGACAGAGTTATTTATCTTGGGAATGGAGGTTAGGGTCAGGCGAGGCTGGGTGCCTGAAGGCACAAGACATTGACAAATTCATCCTGCAGGCCCCATATCTGAAGCCTTTTGTTTTGGATCCTGGCTACTCACTAAGTGACCCCCATCCTTCATCCTGCCAGCATGTGAAGGATGTGTTGCAGTGCCAGCACTCCCCTTGCCACTAATTCTTGTCATTCACTCTCCTGACAGGCCCAAACCAAAACTATTCCCGCTCCTGAAAAGGAAGGTTAAAATATTTATTTCAGCTCATAATGGCCTCCCTGATTTAGTGGAGTATCATTTTTCCTGTTGCCTTTGTCATTTGCAGGTCACTAGAAGGACTGAAAACATTCAGTTGCCTGGAAGAGCTGATCTTGGACAACAATCTCCTCGGAAATGACCTTCTGTTACCCAGGTTACCCCACCTCCATACCTTAACGCTCAACAAGAACCAAATATCCTTTCAAAGAAATACCTGCAAAATGTCAAATGAGTTTTATGTGTCAGCCAAATTAAAGTATGTGAAATATAGTTCATGTGCAGACAAAGCATTCTCTTTCTTGGCACCTAGAATACCTCATAGTAATTTATTATAGGTCATTCATAAATGAAATGCACCATTATATCTTCCTGTTGCTCCATTTTAGTGTGAGATCTAAGTTATGGCTCTGAAGAAATCTTTTTTAATAGATAAAATAGAGAAAGAAAATAATGTCAGTGCTGCTGGCGTGCGGTAGCTCCTGTGTTTGCTTGGGGTTCTGTGGCAGGCTGACCTCTAGTGGAATAGAGAGTGCAGTGAAACAGCATTAAGTTTTTATACTTTGAATACCTACCGTTTAGAACAACGACAATAATCATATTGGGTGTGGCAATCTGTTAATTCACCCAGTTAACATGAAAAATGTGGCTGCTACATAGGCACTTGTGAGCCAGATACTGAATTCAGCACTTTCTCATTGACTACATGGACACGCATGAACCCAGTTCAGCCTGTGCTAGGTCCCTTATACCAGGAAAGGATTTACACAGATGTTTAGGTTTATTCAGAACTGCAAAACTGTTAGGCATAGAGGCTTATGCTCCACTGGAGTCAGTATTTAGGAATGTGCTTAAGTTGATTCCCTTGGTGTGCATCTGTTTAGTGGCCTTACTTTTTGAATAAATAAAAAAGAATAATAAAAAAGCTAATTGTTTTCATGGAGTATGCTTGGATTTAATTGTTAAGCCATTTGTCCATACCGTGACCCTTTTGGAAGCGGAAGGCGTATATACATATATTCTCCCTATGCAAAGGCTGATCAAAGTGTGGCCTAACGTCCAAATGAAGCTTGGAGCGTCCTAAAGCACAGACCATGAAAACCCTCTACTTGTAATTGCAGGGTGAGGACAAAGCACTCAACTGCAGGCTTTTATGACAGTGAAAGCAAACAGAAAGCAATTTATAGTCCTGTATTGCAGGCGATAAAATGTAGTTGGAAATATTATGATTGCATAGTTTTGTTTTGTTTTTTGAGTTTTGATATTTTAAAAAGTATGTAAATATGTAAGCAAAATTAGGTGTAAACGTTGTGGTCCTGGCAACTTGCCAGTGCAGCCCCAGGGTCACGAAGATCACTGTTGTCCAGTTTAATTTGTGTTCTTGGTGACACAGGGATTCTGAGGGTGGGATGCAGATAGCTGTTTGGTTTTATATCTTGCCATTCCAATAAAACTCTTATCATACATGTTTTAATGAAAAATAAGCCAAAAGATTCTTGCTGACCTTACATATGATGCAGCGTTTGATGCAGCATTCTCTGCTTTACCAAATGAGTACTGGCTGAGTTGCTAGATTTGTGTGCATGGTGGTATATTCCTCAGCTGCCGGGGTGAAGACACTACACTGAATTGGAACTAAATGAACAAAATCAGAGAAGGAGTTAGTGCCACCGTGTCACCAGTACTATTTGAAGAGGTTCATTGAGAATTACAGTGATGTACAAAATGCAGAGCTACATCCTGCTTGCTGTATTCAAGCAATGAATCTTTCCAAGTCAATGTGTGCAAGATGAGCAGAGTTTGATCCATAGTGGCATTTTTTAAAAAAATGCAATGTTAAAATTATGATGGCTAGTCCTCCGGGTGTACTCAGCTGTTCAGCGTTATAAGGAATTATGTACACCAGTGTACATTTTTGCAGTATGCTGCCAATAATTTAACAAAGGACTTATACAAAATCTGTTAGCTTGTGAAACAGCCAGGGTACAATCAGGGGTGTGTGAACTCGGAGAGAATGAAAAAGAAATCCTTTTCAGAAATAAAAATTTTGTGTTCTATGGGTAAGTGATCTCTGGCAGGGAAGAATTGGCAGCATACAGAAGCAGAGAAATGTCCCAGAACTTTGTAATCTGTTTGGATGGCATTAGGAAGGGGTTCTAGTGGGTCACTCTAGCTCCTTCCAGCACATCACTGGTATATTCCTGACTTTGGTATTTTATGTGTATATTATACAATAGTGACACCTGTATCATAGAGAAAGAGCTTGCAGTGCACCTCAGTGGTGTTAGAACCCAGACTGCAGTAACTTTGTAGAAAAGGACATGGCAGTAAAGAATACCTCAACTGAAATCAAACAGCAATCGGTCTTTCCTTACAAGAAGGAAAAAATCTATTAAAGAAACCTTTGAAAGACAGAATATATGTCAACTCAAAGACTAATTGGTAGCTTCCCAGAGTCTCTCTTCAGCATAACAGTATGCTTTATTTGTTTCTTCTATCATTATAGTCCCAGCTTTAGCCGAATTCAGTCCCTGCTCTGATAGACTATAGATGCTGATCTGTGTTACTTCTTATAGAAAGTCCACTTAATGTGTAGGACACTTCTTCCTCTCAGTTATTTTAAAGCCTAAATAAATTTTGCATATTTATTTCAGAGATGCTAATAGCTTATCACCAAATTTGATAAATATCCAAAGTCCTCTACTTTTTACCAATTCTGTATTTACTTATAATGTCATATTTCAATTCATAGCAAAATAATTTTCTTCCAGAAAGTTAATTTCCCCCCATAATTTTCCTGGTGTGATATCTCAGGGTTTTTTTGCATATATTTTGTACCTCCTGAATTGCATTGTTCTGTATTCCAACTAACTTTTATTGGCTGCAATTGTCAACATTATGCATTTTGAGGTAGGAGTGGTAATTGTTTTAAATATATGCTTCACTCTTTACACAGTGCATTGTAGCTTGGTAATCTGTTTTACAGATTGGTTTAAACCCTGAAGCACGCAGATATATATGGTGTGAATATTATGCACTGGTGTGAATTCACCAACTATGAAATTGATCTAAATGAGAAAAAATATATATTTTTAAAGCCTGGAATAAAACTTGATTAAATAAGCATATATGTAGATTCAAGACCATTTTTGAAAATAAGTTTTGTTAGTACCTCCATACCTATGAAAGGCATTGAAATAAATGTGTTGGCAAGTGCTGCTTTTGCCTATGATCTCCAATATGGAAGTGATCACTTTTAGGCAGACTGCGAGTCAACAAACAAGAATGGGGGGATTAGAGGGGTGATATTACATACTTCATGGACCATCACAGCTACATCACTCCAAAATTATCAGCACCCCAGGCTTCCAGACAGACGGAGAAAATGAAAGAGATGTTGGCTGCTACGGTAGCGAAGTTCAGGATTTGTTGTTCTGAGAAGTAGCAACATAAGTGTGGGCAAATATCCACAATGGTATGTTCCAAATCCTCCTTTTGGATTCTTTTGTCTTTTAGGCAATTCCTGGAACCGTATTCTATATGGATATATTTTGTTATATTACCCCCCTGAGTTAGGCCCTCCATAGGGACATAAAGTTGTAAAATATAAACTGTCCTGAACAGATTGCCACCTTCTGAAAGTCTTTAATTGCAAGCTTTTGACCACAAGCACCCTTCTTCAGGTATAGGAGAAAAGACATTTTCCACCCACCTGTGTACATTTATTTGTTTGTTTATTTTTTGCATAAAAAGGGACAGAGATGTTCCAATATAGTGACCAATCTATTGGAGACCTACTTCTTTATTTATAAGTGGCAATAATTTCTGTATGGATAAAACTCCAAATGACCCTAAATACCTCTCAGAACATTAGGGACCCGGATCTCAATTCAGATTTCAATTCCATTTTTGGGTGAATGGTCAAAGGTGGAAGACAGGAGGGATGTTTTTAGTCACAGTTCGATACACAAGTCCTGGTGTCTGGAGAGCTTACCGCCAACCGAAGAGACCCCACCTTCACTGAGGAGTAACTTCCCATATTAACTCCAGAGAAAGAGCATGCACACAGAAGTGCCAGGGAACAGCTGTAACTTTTACCTGTAACTTTATATCCATATGATAACTCATTTGCAAAGTCATATTACCAACAGAATCTGCCTGTTTCCCTTGGAGAGACAACAGTGGTAGAGCAGACTTTCTGCTTGGGGATCTTTCTTTGATACACCAGAGAGGAGTAACTAAAAGCATACTTCTTGCAACCTCCTTTACTGGTCATATGCCATTAGGGACAATTTGATTGCTGTTCTCAAGGGACAAACTTTTTGAAACCAAATTTTCTTGGCATCTAGTTCAAATACCATGGAGCTGCTTTTTTGAACAGTTGAAAAGACCACCTTTAGAACCCTCTCATCCACTTTTCCAGAAACTGCAGGAAGTACAAAGAAAGTTAAGATAGGAGGAAGAGATATGACCCCTCTTTTACCAATATGCTTACTAATATGGGCCTAATAACCCCCTAGGAAGAAGGGAGAAATTCTGTACATTTAATTCAACATTTTCTTGCTCCTATTCAGTACAGTAGATACCCAGATACTATGTTTTTGGGTCAAGATAGGTGGAACGATTGGAATATAAGATCTTTTTTTTCTGTAACGGACAACATGGCATTTCGGGCATGGTGACACAAAAGTAAGTAGTAAGTATTTATGGTTCTATCAATGTCTTAAAAGGTGATGTCAATTGAGGGTTCTTTTTGTATAACTAAAATTGGAGCTCCTTGATTACTACATCTTGCCAATGGTCATGATCAATATTCTGGTGTTGAAATTAATTATTTTATTAATAGAAAAATAATGCCAGTATGACAGTAGTTTATTTTTGCCTATATAGTTTCATGTGTAAATACAATATAGGTGTGTACTGTGCAGGCTCCTAAAAATACATTATTTGTATCTGATTATCAACACAGCAAGCAGATTTTGAGACATTCATTCTAGTTTTATAGAGACTTCCTGTTCTAGTAAAATTCCCCACATTTAAAACTGGAAATATTGCAATAACCATAAAAAAAAAAAAAATCTAGGTCTGAGATAAACTTTTAAAACATATCTAACATATACATTTTTGGGTGATGAGAGGTGAATGCTTGTGAAGACCTGTGCAATTTGTGTTTGCTGGCAATCAAGACAACTTTAACTAATTTGAATAAATCAAAGATGTAGGTAGTTCATTATTTTTATTGGTGGAGATTTTCATTTTGATAAATGTCCTTTAGGAACAACATTAACTGTTTTAGTATGATTGATGGAATTACTGATTAAGACAATGGATCAATACTTCCTGAGGCACCTTAATTAAATCTGAGGCATTTGAAATTTGTTTTTAAAGTAATGGAGAATGTGGGTGTACACATTTGTCTCTAGACTGCATATATACCTTGCAGTAAATAATCAAAGTGTAAATGAAGTCAGGCATCTGCATTCCAGCACCAAGGCATCTAAATGGTAGGGAGGAGAATTATAGGATCGTAGGAAAGTAAGGCTAGATGAGAACTTATAAGGTCATCTAGTTTAGCTCCCTGCTCAAGGCAGGATCATCCTTGACTAGACCATCCCAGCCAAGTGTCCATCTAACATCTCAATGACCTACTGAAGTCCCTTCTGACCCTAACGTCTATGAATCTATAACCTTCTCTTGAAAATCACTAATAGTGTCCATGAATTTAATGGAAGATTTCCTTTTTATCTAGAGCAAAGCTGATTTTATGTTACGCAGTGGGATGTTGTCATTTTTTGGTCCAGGTCACACCATGACTGAATGCTTTGGACTACAGTAACTCATAATGGAGAAGTTGAGTATAGATTTTCCGATCTGTGTTCAACTCTCCATGTATTCTCACCACTGCTTCAAAAATGTTGTGATCTTGTAACTAACTATATGATCTGCTGGTTTATTAAACAGTGTACTGAAGTTGCATGAATTATGACTTATCTCAGGGAAGCTCTTCATCATGGGGTAGTTCCTACACAATACCAGCCATTTCTTCTTCATATGTGCCTTGTAAAGGAAAATCTGTGATAGGAGATGGAAATGTCCCCTGGGGAAAAATTAATCTGTACCTCTGATAAGATCATGTTTATTTTTAAAGGGGTTGCAAGGGAGTGGTGGCTAGACCTAGAGCGTAAAAGTTAAATGAACTATAGCAAAATAATTGTAGTAATTATTTGATTATCAGATGCCAAAGAAATGACTAACACACAGTTTTACCATCATATTACACTTTTTTTCAAGTGCAATTGGCATAGGATATTTTGTAGACATTCCCAAAGTCCATAAAACTTTGGCTTTTTCATAAACCAACCAACCAACCCACCCTGCAAAACAAATTTAAAATACTACTATTTTTTAGGCAGCTGGGTATCTGGTTTCCTCCAAATTTGGTAAAGTACTATGTTCCTTGGTTCTACATATGCTATTGTAAATACTACTCCTACTAACAATGACACTAACAGAATAAAAGAGAATAGGATAATACTATGCATACTACTATTACAGTTTGAATGAAAGTGGGATAATAATGCAGGTTTCAGTAAGATTTGAACATAAACATGCAGGCCAAAGCAACTATGGAGCTGAGGCTGGCAACACAAATTAAAGAGAACAAAAAGTCTTTTTTTAGGTATGTAGGGAGTAAAAGGAAGGTGTAGGGCACCACAGGACCCATACTGAACAAAGAGGAACAATTACTGACAGAGCGGGGGGACAAGGCTGAGCTATTCAGTGAGTTTTTTTGCCTCAGTGTTCCTGAGCAAGGGTCAAGACAAGTCTTCTAAAGGGTTCTTAGATGGGTATCAGAGGGACACCAGCCTACCAACTGTTGATGCTGACCTGGTGCAGAGTCACTTGGATGGACTGGACGTCAGCAGGCCCAAATGAGTTGCATCTGAGGGTACTGAAGGAATTGGATGGTGTCATAGCAGAACTGCTGGCATGGCTGTTTGAGCACTCATGGCACTTGAGTCAGGTCCAAGAGGACTGGAAAAGGGCCAATGTGGTCCCTATTTTCAAGAAGGGAAGGAAGGAGGATCTGAGTAATTATAGGCCAGTTAGTCCCACCTCCATTCTTGGAAAGGTCTTTGAAAAGATTATAAAGGATCATAATTGTGGGAGTCCAGTGGGAAAAACAATGCAGCTGGGATTTGTAGGAGGTAGATCATGCCGGACCAATCTGGTTTCGTTTTATGACAGGGTCACAAAATGCTTAGGCACAGGAGTAGAGGTGGATGTCATTTTCTTGGATGCCAAGCAAGGCCTTTGATACGGTATCTTATCCTATTCTCATAAGTAAATTTAGAGGCTGTGATATAGATGTTTACACAGTTTGGTGGGCAAATTGGCTGAGCAGTCACACCCAGAGAGTGGTAGTAGATGGGTCAGTATTGAACTGTAAGGATGTGGGTAGTGGGGTCCCATAAGGTTTGTTCCTTGGACCTGTACTCTTCAATATCTTCATCAATGACTTGGATGTGGGTGTGAAGTGTACTCTGTCCAAGTTTGTGGACAATACTAAATTGTGGGGTGAAGGGCACACTCCAGAGGGTAGCGAACGATTGCAGGCAGACCTGGACAGTTTAGAAAAATGGGAAGAATACAATAGGATGCAGTACAACAAGGACAAGTACAGAGTGCTGCACCTTGGGGGCAAAAATATCCAACACACCTACTGGCTGGGAAGTGACTCTCAGCAGCACAGAAGCAGAAAGGGGTCTCAGAGTCATAGTGGACTTCAAGAAGAACATGAGTCATTACTATGACAAAATCATCAGCAAATCATCAGCAGATGCATGACAAATAGATCCAAGGAGGTGATACTTCCCCTCTCTGCAGCATTGGTCAGACTGCAGTTGGAGTACTGCATCGAGTTTTGGGTGCCGTACTTCAAGAAGGATATTGGTAGACTTGAGAGGATCCAGAGGAGGGCCACTCGTATGGTTAGGGGCTTACAGACAAGCCCTATGAGGAGAGACTGAGGGACCTGGATCTCTTTAGCCTCTGCAAGAGAAGGCTGAAAGGTGATCTTGTGGCTGCCTGCGAATTCATTAGGGGGATGCAGCAAGGCATTAGAGATTCTCTGTTCACCAGGGCGCCTCTTGAGGTAACAAGGTGCAATGGTCATCAACTGACAGAGAGTAGATTTAGGTTAGATATCAAGAAAAACTTCTTCATGGTAAGAGTGGCCAAAATTTGGAATGGGCTTCTAAGAGAGGTGGTGCTCTCCCCTACCTTGGGGCTCTTTAAGAGAATGCTGGATAGGCATCTGTCTGGGGTCATCTGACCCCAGAACTCTTTCCTGCCTAGGCAGGGGGTTGGACTCCGATGATCTGTTGAGGTCCCTTCTGACCCTAACATCTCTGAATCTATGAATAAACCAGGTGTTTCTGAGAGAGTATAGAGAGATGTAACAATTGTTTCAATATCAGTGTAGCAAAGCTTCTGTAACTTTAACCCTGTTTCATACAGGGCCAAAGTTAGAACAGTTCAGCTAACTTGTACCACTTCAGGATCAGGCGCATGAACTAGCTTGATCAGAATAACTGATACTCACTCTCAAGAGCCAGTTCCTCATTCACTTTTCAAGCAATTAGAGGACTTGTTTGTCCATACCGTGTTGTTCATAAAACTGCATAATTAAAATCTCCAAATAAAACTTATGATCAATGTCTCATGCTTAGATTTAAGAAATTACAAATGAAGTGTTATGGAGTTTAGATGCCTACGCCCTGCATATGACAGATGAGTCTGTAACTCCTGTTAGGTACCTCTATGCATATTTAAGTGCCTGAAGATGGCCAAAATTCCTTTGGGTAGTCGTACATGTTCATTGCTAATCGAGATTTAATGTGTGCCTGAATCTGGATCAGTGTTCCTTAAGTAGTTGAAGAGAATGGGGAAAAATGTACTACAGATTCTAATGAAATTACTATGGAAATGGACTTTGTTTCATGGAGTCCATTCACTCCATAAAAATAAGTTCAAGGTCTGAAAAAGTAAGTTATCGCTGGTAAAACACTACATAAGATTGATAACATGTAACAGCAAATATCTTAGAATTACTAAAAGATTACTGTTTTTTGTAATAGTAAAAGCTCCTACTCCAAGGAACCCCTCTGGAGCTTGAGATGTCCTACAAGAGATCATCTGGCTAAAGATGACTGCCAGATTCAAGTAATTCTGTAGTCTTCTCCTTTGGCAGTGTCTACAACTCCCTTAATCCAAATATAGTAAAAAATATGTTGCTTTCCTGCTTTTACAGACATTTACTGCAAGGAAGCACTATGAGCATTAAAAAGAACGTCTATGAACTTGTGTCCTGATGAAGGTTATGTAATACTTTGGTTTGATTTGACCTTGGTCCTGAGTGTGAGAAAAAGACTGACATCTTAAAATTATAATGTGATAATGCATCTTTTCTAGGGGTCTGACCAAAGTTCAGTGAAGCTAGCTGTTGTCTTTCCATCAGTTTTTAATAGATGCTGAATCTGGATTTATATCTTTTAACATAATCTTCCAGACGAAGGCTTAACTTTGCTTTATCATACTAAAATGTGATGCTCTTGTATTACTGACAAATTTTGCTACTCTCAATCTCGTATTTCCCTGATTCTTTTGTAAAGTATTTTGAGAGGATATATCAGACTGAATTATATCAGAACATGGTGGTGGGGTCTTCAACCAGCAACATTTCTTAATTATCAGTGGTCGCATCTACACGAGAAGCTTACTGCACAGTAGCTTATTACTACTGCGCAGTAGCATTGCTAGGCATGCGGTATTGTAATCTGATGTCTTCACATTTCATTCAGTGAAGGATTTATACTAATTGAGTAATTATGGATGTGTAGATGTGGCACTCCAAGTATTTATAGTCTGGTAGTGAAAGTGAGTTGTTGTGGGCTGTATCTCTGTCTCTCTGTCTTTCCCCACCCCTCCCCTCCCCTCTTCTTTTCTTCTGTTTTTAAACTCGTTTTCCAGTGGACTGAGTATATTAGTAAGGAATGTGCTGTGAAAGTAGCTGTTTGTTTCCATGTTAGAAAAGTTTCATGATGTCCAAGCAAAAATTTTGGTTAAGTGCTGGTAACACAAGAGTTAAGTTATGAACATGCACAGCAGAGACAGGCTTATGGAAAATTCCACCATATGCCTAGCAGATGCCCCCTGAGTGACCTATGAGCGTGTCAGTCAAGTTTGACCTACTTTTCACCATGCGCATGATCAGTCACCACACAGAAAGAAATCAGACGCATGCTCAGTCTATCTGTAGCGTGACATAATTGGACTAGAAATTTCTTTGTAGAAAGCGATTTGATTGGCCACAAAATTCCTATAAAAGACCTGCGAGCCCCCACCAAGGGGTGGGCGTTAGTAGTGTGTGGGCGTTAGTGGTGAGCGTTTTGGTGTGTGAGTGATCAAGAGAGAGAGAGACCTGCTCAACTTGTAAACAGAGGCTGCTATTAGCAGGGACTATGAGACAGGAAGAGATTGGGTCTCAGGCCCTGGGTCTTCTCCTCATAACTCCGCACAGCGTATTAGTTTTTCGATTCCATTTCTTTTCCGTATTGATCTTCTGGTTATAGAACTGTTTTGGCATTGACCTCGGCTACGATTTGGATCATCCCAACCTATCTCAACTACGAACTTACCTCATCATCTCCACGTCGATTTCGGCATTGTTCTTCGACCATCTGGTTGTCCACTTTGGACTGGCGTCACGTTGTGTACTTCGTTCACCGTGTTAGAGTTTTCGTTTATTCGTCTCCCATTTAATGAGCTGTTGACCAGCCCTGGGACTAACAAGTGGGCAGCCGCACCTATCCTTTGGGGTAGAACGCAAGGGCTCACTCGGGAACCCCGTGGGCCAACAGACCCCTTCGTTGTTCATTTGTTTTACAACTGTAACTGAAGCAAGTATCTCAACCTATGCTACTAAGCGTAAGTAATAAATCATCTTTTTTATTTGAAACCACATGAGTCTTGTACCACTCAGAACTCCTCGCCGCTAATCCCGCCTGTTCGTATCCGATACCGCCCTCGGCCCACCATGACCTTGGGGCCTTTATTCCCCGATACATGACTCCAGCAATTGCTAACCATTTTACCACACAGCATCCATCATTTTGTCAAAGTTTTAATGTTTTGCAGTGAACCACCTAGCAAAGAAAGAAAGGAGAAAAGAATGATAAACAGCCAAATTCTTTCATTCTGTGCCAAAAACAAAACAAAAAATTAAATTTAGCCCCATTTGCTCTTGGAACAATTAATGTGACATTTTTCTGAGTGCCATAGTAAATTTGATTGTCAGTTTTTGAAATGTATGTTTACATTGGTGGTGGTGCAAGCATAAATACTTTTTTCATTAATGTCGTTGAATCCTTAACCAACAACCTTTGACACATAACAGAATTAGAAGGCCTATTGGATCATTTGGCTGAAGTTGTGCCTGCCCTGCAGTACCTCAGTTTACTGGGAAACATGGCATGCCCAAATGAACTGGTCAGCAAGGAGAAGGATGAGGGTGACTACCAGAGGTACAGGTTAGTATCTTAACTTGTAAATACAAGAAGGCATATCCATGTCTGCATGAAAGTAGGGCATAGTCCCAAAATAACAAATCTTCCTTTTCTCTTGGCTGAATTTACTCACTTGGTGTCACATCCGTAGCATTTGACTGATTTTTTTTTTTTCCAGTGAGACTAACTCCAGGGGCCAAATTTCAGGAAAATATTCAGTTGTAAACATGCCCCATGTGTTTCAACAACTCAAGCTTGCACTTAAAAACTTTCCTTAATCAAGGTCAGAGTGAGACACTACTAGTTGGAGGACCATCAAAATCTGGCCATTAAAACAATTAGATTAAAAGAGGGTGTCTTTATTTTTCCTCCAAGGAAAAAATGCTTGTTTCAATATATTTAACAGAAAATGATTAAAAGACCCAGAGAAAAAAAATATTTCTTTAGCTATCATGCTTCTCTCCTTAAAGAATAGTTGGAGTATAGAATCAAACCACAAGTGTTAAAGTAGCAAAATATCCATGTGAAATCATTTAAATGAATGTATATGGGCACAATTAAACAAAAGGTAGTTAGGGAATTAACACAGAACCTTGTGGAAGTCGGAAACTTAGTTAAGCGTCACTGGTCCAACTGAAGTGTAGCTGGGACTTAGTTATATGCAAATAGGTTTATTTTTTGAATAATAGGAATAATTGTCATTGGTGATCACAGTGATAGAATATAGATCCAAGACTGTGGAATGCCTACTGAAATTACTTCATTCTTCATATTTGCTGCCCTCTGGCAGTGAGATGGTATTATAATAAAATTCTATTTGATGTCATCTGCGTTTCTTTTCTCCAGTCAAATATGATACAGGATTTCAGGCCATGAATTTTCCACATTAGCTGACTGAAAATGGGTTTCTCAGTTAAACTGTAGCCAAACAGCGTAGTCAGTAAGATACCTACCCAAGAGAGACTGAACTTTTTTTCTTATTTCAGTAGAAATTCAGAGTTATAATAAAACCCTAACTATAGCTTCACAAAATCAAAAAAGTCTTATATATGAATACAGTTAAAAGAGTTTGTAGAAAAGTGTAAGAGACCTGAAAGGAAGTTTGTTTGGAAGTTGTGTGAATTGGAAGTAGTCGTGTGATGCTAATATTGCAATTGGTTGAAATTTTGTTCAGAGATTTAAGCACAGGTGCCTAGGTATGAGTATTCTATATTCAGTATTCCAGACTTTTGAGAACAGTCTATCTTTGGGCTGAAGATTTTAACATCTAACAATGTGACTTTTGAATTCAGCAGAGCTATGATATCTTGGATTTTGCTAAATAGGTCAGTCTGCATTTAATATATTTTCTCAGTATTTTCATTCTGAAGTGGAAGGTATGGCTAGTACCCAGCTTACAGAAAGCCTAGTACTGCTTGCTCCTTGTAAATTTATGTGACATTTGCACTAGAGAATTACTTTAAAATGAATGATAATTCTACAGTTTACTGTTTTTCACTTTAAGTATGTTTTCTGACAATATGTCTTCTATTAATCATTTAAGCAAAAGTAGGACCTTAAAGAAACCATTCAGAGACAAAAACCCATGGTTCATTTAGTGCTGTCTGAAAAAAAAATCTTATTGATTGACATCCTCATGGTTAGGTGATGTAATATTTATAATATGTCACACAGCCATACATCAAAACAAGTGTGTCTGTTGTTTCATTTCAATGCAAAATGTTGATTTCTAAGAGGTCAAGGTAGTTTTAGGTCACATTGTGGCAAACCACTGTGTCAGAAATGTGAAGTGACTGGATTTATGTATCTGTTGAAAACAGCAACGCCGATACTTTTCCCTCTTCCTTTTAGAATTTTTTGGCACTTTTGCTGCCATAAACCAAATTAATTAAAATGGTTTATAAAGTGAATAGACTACTGATTAGTTGAATGACATACCAGAAACAAAAACTTCCTGTTACTTTCCCATAAGCACTCATTATTTCATAAACTTAGAATGTGCCAAGCAATATTATAGTCAAACAGTCCTGAAATGTTTACTTACCATTTCAGTTACTTTAAGGAGAATATTAAATGGGTGTTTGCATGGATAAGGGAAGCCTCCAAAGATTTGATGTAAAGGGTTGCATTCAGGTAGATCAGGGCTAAATTTTAAAGTCTCTAATCTTCATTTTGTCACAAAATATCCTGAAAAGTGTGTAGTTTTCTTATTAAGTACTGGTGAAAGATTTTATAGTGAAAATAAAAAATGTGGAGGAATCTGCAAAATATTCTGAATTCCTTTTTGTGTCGCTGCATTTTTCATTTGAAGTTTAAACAAAATTTAAAAATCTAAGTGGCTAGTTTCCACACTGTTCACATTTGCTTTTTAAGGTTTTCTTTAATTTAATTTTAATCTTTAAAAAAAAGTATACAGCTTGAAATCAAACTAAAATATAATACATAGGATTTCAATAGCTCTGAACTTTTCTCAATTCATCAACAAATTCAAATATTATTGCTTTCATCCTGAAAAAACTGATATTTTTTAAATATTGCAATTAGCAAAAAACAATAGAAACAGCAAAATTAATTCATTCTAATGTTGTCTTCTACCAAAGTTCATTAAACTGAGGTTATTCATTTCCTCAGCACTTAATATTTTATTAAATTGAGCACTGAGTTGAACAAAACAAACTACTAAACCCATAAAAAAGAAAGAATTTAGAATGAAATACCAAAGACAGAAAAAAATATTTTTGATTCAAATGCCTTAACATTTGCAAACTAATCATAGCTACATTTTACAAATCTTTGAAGGTTAGAAAGTGAATGTAGCTAGAAATCTTTCTTAACACTTTTCATTCACCAAGCCAAACAAATGCAAAAAGTAAAAATTTAACCCACAAAACCCCATATAGTATTGTACATTTCTTTCAGCTTTAACTACCTTACATGTATTGGTGGTATAGCTATAAGGCACACATTTTAATATGCCTTGGCAACAATAGTCCTAAAACATTTAAGTATATGTATGATTCCATGTAGATAACTTTACCTATGAATTTTTTTTCAACAATATTTTAAGATCTTCTAATATTCAAAGGATAAAAGTCATCCACTAGTCAATGGATACTGTTGGTCAAATGAGCAGAGAAGTAGTTAACTGTGCATGTTAATCTGAAGCAGAGACATAACAAGCAGGGTTTTGTGCCCTGGGGTAACCCTGTGAGAAAGCAGGGGGAGGGAGGAGAAGCAATGGTGGGAGGGGTATAGAAGTCTTACCGATGACAGGACCTACTGCATGCTCTGCCCACTCCAGCTCTTGTTCTAAAAGCAGCAGGGTGTCCACACACTTGGCTGCTGATACTGCTGTAAAAGCAGCATTGCTCAGGTGCTCTTCCCATGGGGCCATGGACTCTGCTGGTGTTGGGGATGATTCTGGGACTCCTCCTAAGTTGGTGCACCTCTTGCCCACCCCTAGGTATCCTACAGGTGTGAAGTCTGACAGAAGGGAAGATAGAGATGCACTTTATAGACTAGGGCTGGGGAGTTATTTGGGCCAGAGGGCTGCTTAGGGAGTTTTGTTGAGAGGTCACGGGCTGGGTCAACACCTGCCACCCCCTCTGCTGCAACAGCTCACCAACACTCCCTAAGTGGCTCTGCTCAGTGCAGCCAGATGGCTGGGATGGGGCCATAGGTAGATTGTGATTGGCATCTTGGAGTGGGATGGGCAGGTGGGGCCCAAGGTTGGGATTGTGAAGCCATGACAGTGAGGGGCTGGGGCCTAGGATAAAGGCCTGCTATGGGCACTGGTTCCATGGGCAGGGGGGTGCAAGGAGCAGATATCAGCTCTGCCCTGGGCTCCATGGAGACAAGCTGGGACCCATGTGGGCAGAGTATGCAACTGGGCAGAAGGGATGGGGTTGCAGATGGGCAGGGAGATTTGTTGGGGAGTGGGGGGGGGGGG
>NW_017728994.1:21996108-22007359 GCF_001723915.1 Gavialis gangeticus | reverse complement strand
ATTTGTTGGGGGGGGGGGGGGGGGGGTAGGGCCAAGGCTGGGCTTTTGGGACAATGACAGTACAGCATGGGGCCTAGGGAAAAGCTGCAATCTGCTCCCTGCATGTTCCTGCCTGTGGAACTGGCGCCTACTGCAGGGACGTGGGTACCAGATTGCAGCTCTGCCCCAGCTCCCAGCCCAATGCTGTCACCACTCTGTGTTTCCACCCCAGGATCCTGGCCATGCTTGGCCATCCTGCTCCCAGACACTGCTTCCTGCCCATCTGTGGCCCTATCCCTGCCTGCGCAAGTCCTGTCCTCAGTCATAAGTGCAGGGTGGATGGGCTAGTGGGGACATGTTCAGCGATGGTTGCAGAAGCATGTCTTGCCACAGGTTGGACAAAATCCCTTGGTGGACTGGATCTGGCCTGCGGGCTGTATTTTGCCCACTGCTGTTACAGACTAGCTGAATTAAGAGTTGCATGATCTTTTGTGAGCAAGAGCTCTGATAAAGTGAGCTCTTGCTCATGATAGCTTACCCATGTCTGATTTAGATAATGTATAAGATGCATCTCTGCTCTGCCGTCTGTTGGTTATGTGTTCTGTTTGATATGATTTAGGGTTAGAAAGTAATTGCCATCTTATACCAAAATGGAAAGTTTTGCAAGAAATGTGGTTTCAGTAGAAAGTGATTGGGTTTTTTATTATTGAAAAATCAAACTGCTAATGTGCTTGAATGTCAAGAAACCCATACAATGCATAGAAAAAATGGCTATATGTGTGGACACACATGCAAACACGCATATGCATGCACGCGTGCGCGCGCCCACACACACACACATTGTCAGGGAAAAAAGCTATGTTCTGGTTAGCACAGCTGAAAATGCTATATCTTGGTGGTGGTGGTGTTTTTGTGAATATTACGTGAAATTTAAAGTGTGTGAGCATGCACACGCATGTGTGTATGTGCCAAAACTTATTATTATTATTATTTCAAATGCTGTGGTTTTAAAATGACCACCCACATCACATTTTTGCATAATGTTATTGAAAGAAATAGCCCTTGAATGACTGAGGAGAATAAAAGAACAGTATATGAAGGAGGATATTAGCCATAGGAACCCTGGGCATCATAATTAAAATAAGAACAAAGCCTTGAAAACACTTCAGTCCTAAAAGGAAACAAAAAGAGCGGTTTGCAGAACTGTGTGTATTATAAATACTTAATCTACAATCGCTACTTTGACGATTGCAAGAAAGCAAAGGTCATGACCCAGAGCTCAAAGTAACAGAAGTCAACACAATAATTGCTAGTTGCTTCTCTTGTACCTGCATCTGGTTTGTCCTGTGGGTGTATTGTTTGCAGTGAAAACTTCAAACGTGTGTTACTGAACTGTGAAAATTCATCTGGGTCAGAATGTTTTATAAAATATTTGTTAATGCTATAGGTGACCTCACCTATTTTTATTACAGAGAGACTATTATGAGAGCTGCATGCCATGTGTGAAGTTTCTAGTGCTCACTCACTCTTCTTTGCTCATTATTGACATCTCCTGAAATGGAAAATGCATTAATAGTGCTGTCAACATGGAAACAAGGGCAAGTGGAAATAAATGGCTGAGTTAATTTAAATTAGCTTTAGAAGTACATGTTAGAAAGGTTATCTTTGGAAGAGAAGAGCACATGGGGATAACCTTATAGAATTCTCTTAAGATACTACCATAAGAAAAAAGTCCATGCATTTTGTGTGGATTAGCTTTTCAGTCATTATGCAGAATCGTAGCTGTATTCCTGCAAAGTGCTAATTCTTCTTGTGAGATTCTCAGCACTCGTTTGCCATTGCCCTTGTCCATAGCTGTAGAGTAAGCATTCCAAAGTTTGCTTTTTGAACTATGGAATGAATACAAACTCTGTAGAGGTATATTCAAAAAAGAAAGGAAAAAGAAGGAAATTTTGATAAGAAAAATATATCAACTACCACTGCAAACACCTACAGGGTAATATTAGAGGACTTATTGATGAGACATTGATCTAGATGAAATAGAAGGCCCACATTTTTGACAATGAAAGTACTTAACTGCTGCTACATCTTATCAAGGGCTTTAATATTGGCAATTTATGAATAAAAATTATTTTCTTTTCATCTAGTCCAAACAAGAAATAATTCATGATAGTCCTGGATTATGCAGGATTTGGACTGTCCCTTCTAGCCTTGTATTATATAATATGCTATTTTGTAAAAGGCAAGGATTTCTTAAGGTAATATCTTTTATTGGACGAGCTATGTAGTTGGGATAAAATTAGACAAGCATTTGAATTCAGGACATTTAAAAATAGCTATCCTTTTTGAATGCTAAGTAAGCCTTTTTGAGAGTTTCATCAGAGAGTCACTCTGAGGGCTAATGTACAAATGTTATTAGTTCTACAGGTATATAAATTGAGGCACAAAAAAATGAGTTAGTTTGACCAAATTAATGCAGTATATCAAACATAATCTTGACTGCAACTTCCTTTCATTATCACTAGATGTAGTGAGAGAGAGAGAGAGAGAGTCTTTCCTCTGCTCAGGCTTTTCTCTGGAGATAAGAAGGGAATTGGCTCTGGGGTCCTAATGCTGAGACTCAGCCTCAGTCTTAGAAAATTCAAGACTATTCTCAGACAGCTTTAAATTGTACTGTGGAGTCAGGTTGCAAAATGGTTGTTCCGTGACTTCAGTCCTATCCTCTTTCCATTATGTTCCCAACACTATGAATGAAGGTCCTTCAGGCCTGCTTTTGTGTAAGCAGGATATTTCCCCTATCCATGGGAATTCTTCTGGCCACTTGCAGCCTATTAGCTGCATATTTATACCTCTTGAGTCATATAAAGCACTTATATCTCAGTAGAGAATTTAGCTCATTGCGTTAAATTCATTCATTAATTCATTCTGGCTTTCATTGTGCGCTGTTACCAATTTTACACCAATGCTATTAAACTGACTTGATACTGCTGGTTTATACCTGTGTGAGAGTAGAATCAGGCCTTTCAGATCCTTCAAGTTCTATTATAAGCGCATCCATTTTTCTTCTAGTCACTATGATTGAAGGAAAATAATAGTAGAACAATATCACTATCTAAACAGAGAGGTAGATAGCTGTGTTAGTCTGAAGGAAGGCAGAAGCCAGGATTGAGATGTACCTTATAAATTAATTGAATTCAGTATGTCTATAATGTGCATCTCTAATGTGCATCTTGCCCTCTGCCAGTATCACTACTGGATATGGTTCCAGTACTGCAGTGGAGACCAGCCTTTTTGGCAAGGATGCCACAAATTAGCC
Organism: Gavialis gangeticus; assembly: GCF_001723915.1. Taxonomy (NCBI): domain Eukaryota; kingdom Metazoa; phylum Chordata; order Crocodylia; family Gavialidae; genus Gavialis; species Gavialis gangeticus. The sequence continues at coordinate 22,004,064 of NW_017728994.1, read as the reverse complement.
CCACACAACTCCCAAGTGCCTTTGATCTCCTTCTTCTGCTCAATCTGCTGCTCTGACTTCTGCTGCCTGTCCCCTTATTAATCTGCCATTTGTGACACACAGAGGCTGCCCCTGGCACTTGTGCTGTACATTGGCCATCCCAGACATACCTCAGGAAGAGGTTAAAATGTTCTGAAGCCAAATTCAAAGTCTACTATTCTACGCACTCATAAACTCTCTTAACTCTGTAACTTAGTTTTTTCAACCCATTAATTTAGTGCTATGAATGTAAATGTTTATAGTAAAAGTTGTAGGCTTTTAATAAAAGTAACAGAGCAATACAAAACAACCAGTCAGCCAAACAAACAAAAATGGTTTTTCTCTCTACTAAATGCATGCATGTTTATACTTGTTGCATTCTTCCAGTAGCTGAAGGAAATAGACATACATCCATTTATATAATACATTATTATCACTCTTTAGCTTTCATTTGCTATTATCTCTCAATGCCGTATAAGGCAAAATGTAATCTACAATTTGCCCAATTTACCATGGTAGATAATGAATGAGTTTAGTCCTCATATAACTCTAGATGTAATGAGTGATCTTTTTTGGTATGGACTCCATGGCTCCAGAACACACATTTCCTAGAACTGCCGCCTGTAATAATGAACAATTTATTAATGCTTAGCAAGAAACTCTTTGTCCTTAACTGCTGAAGTACAATGAAACAACTCCAAGTAATACAAACTGCCACAATAGCCAAGATGGGGTCATAGGCCTATTTACTTGATTAAGTTTTAGATTAGAATTCAAATGTTTATTATATATGCCGAAAATCGATTTTATTACCTTCCTACCAGGTACTTCTATAAGAACCATTTCCTTATGAGGTTGGGAATCTCTTCCTTAAATGTCAGGTCCTCTCCTGAGATTCAGTTAATTCTCACATAATTTCTCAGACTTGTTCAGAATAAAGGGATGCATCTTTAAGTAACAATAGATACATTGAACTTTCTAGTTTTAAATCCCTATGAAACATTAATTTATGCACATAATAACAATGAAAGGGCTCTAAATATCATTAGCTTTATTTTACAAATGGGGGAACAAGGAAATTTGATGATCTATCTGAGGCTCAGACCAAGTCCGTTTGAGAGACGGTATTTATTTGTGATTTGTAAATACAGAGTATTCGAATTTTCTGCTTCCTTAAGGCCAAGTCCAGTTTCTAAACCCTACTTTCAAAGTAACATATGAAGGATGCCTGCCTAGCTCTTGGCAGTGGACTTGAATAACCAAATGGAAAACTCCCTTTGCAAACATACCCCTACATGTCTTGACAGCTCTCTAAAAATTGTTAAAACAATAGTAATCACATGGAACACTTACAAAATCAGCAAATGAACTGTTAATCTCCATTGTCATTTTCACTTATCTAAAAGCTGAAATGACATGAAATGCAATATTCAATGCTGTTGTTTTCTCTGCTGTGTACTGCTACAAGTGGTCTGTACTTTTATTTTATGTTTGGTATTATATGTTATATTATATCCTAATACAAATTATTTTGGACAAAAGATAATGTAGGTTTTCTTGCATTGTCCATTTTCTTAGTTGATCATTGCCTAGAAGATAGGCCTACAAGCAGAGAGAGAGAAATGAGATTTTTCCTGGGATCCTTGTGTTTGGGGGTAGGGGGGTTCCCCCTGCTCTTGGGAGTTCACCACTTCCTTCATCACTGCAGATAATAACCCTCTTTCATACTACTGCAAAGATGTTAAGCCCTGTAACAGCAGTCTTAGGGCTTCTGGAGCAGTACTAAATTCCAAGATGATTTTTTAAAAAAATACCCAACTCCTAAACTAAAATAAACTGTGCTAAACTTAGAATGTAAAATTTAGATGGATCTTTTTTCATTAAATTGTGTTCTCTTAACTAGCAATTTTATAAGTCTAAAGCAGTTGTGATGTGTCATGCAGTTTATAGATCCCAGTGCCTGCCATAAAGTGTTTTATGATGGCTGCATTCTGTGTTATTAGTAGCTGTCTTTTTCTGCAGCCATCGTGTTTGATAATAGTCTTAAAACACCCAAAATTACTTACCTGCAAGCAACATTCCAGATAGTCCCTGTTGACAGTTTGAATAAGTTTAGTGCCCTTTTGTTGTACTTTACCTTCAAAACAAACTGATTGAACCATCAATAGCTCCTGAAAGCTGACAGAGGCATGTCATCTGGTCTAACCCTCTGATAGTAGGTTATCTGTGGGAGTTAACCTCCCTGCATTGTTAACTGAAATGTTTTATGTACTATGCAACTTTAGGATACTGCTGTGATAACCTTAGTAACTAAGTCATACATCACAGTAAAGAGATTTTGTGCAACAAATAACCCTGGATTAAATTTACAAGGGTTGAATTGATATTGTAAAGTGTTCATTCCAGGGCTTTGGTAATCCTTTCTTGTATTTTTATAGCAAACTGGTGTTATATTTAGATTGAAGATTCATTTACGTATGAAGCTGTATCTTTATACTGTTGACTAAAACATACACAAAGTCAGATTGATGTTTTACACACACACAAATCCATAAGATACACACATTATTATTATTATAGGTCCTGCTTTCCATCCCTTTTTTAGTTAAAGGAATTTGCATTGCTGGAATTTAATTTTGACTCACCTTTTAAGCTGCTTTATTTTTGGGATATTTCTGTACTAATGGCAGATTAGCATTTTAAAGTCTGGTACAGATTGCCATTATATTATAACATCATCCAAAACAGAGCATCTGTCCTATTAGGAAACCTGAAAAAAAATATCCTTTGTCCTACCATGCAATTTACTGTTTAATTTTGTGGGCGTGGCTTTTCTGATTTGTTCTTTTAGATGAGGCCTTAATTCTGAAATCGTAAAATAAAATAAAAAGTGGAGCAGTGTGGAGAAAGGATTTAAAATTGTCCCATAGAAACAGTTCTTTTATAATTCTAAGCTCTCATAAAATGACTGAGAGTCTGACATTTAGGGCTGTGATCCAAAGTCAGCAAAGATGACAGTACTGTCTTAGTCTGTTGTCATTTTTGTTGCTGCCTGCTTTTTGATGGCATCTTTCATTCCACCATTAAACATTTGCTGATTTCTTAATACTGATGTTTTCTTCACCTGAATATTCATCTTTTCTCACCCTACACTTAGTGGGTGTCTTTACTCATTTTGAGCTTTACTCTTGACATATTGTTTCCTTCTGTACATGTCTTCATTTGAAAGAATTTGTTGTCATCAGAGCTTTTCTGCCAGTAACAAGAGATGGATGCATTCTTTTACACTGAAAGATAAAGGCCAGCAGAGTGTTTAAAAGGACTGGAAAGAAAGCCAGAAAAGAGGAGAAGGAATCTGAGTGTGTTGCAGTATCCCAGAAATATAGCCAACTGAACAAATTGTCTAGGGACAAGTTCTGCTTAGCAAAGTGACTTTTCATCTTACATTGTTTTATTATTATTTCATTGAAGTGCATAGGTTGAAGATTCATATTAAAATTTTAGACAACTCTAATGTGTGTTGGTGAGCATATTCAGTTCACTTGTTAACAATTTACAAGGCCATTTGCCTCAGAGGAAACGTGTATCTGACTAAAAGGATGCTTTGTAGCATTTTATTTTGTCTGTGTATAGAATGGCTAAATAATTGATAAAAACTTATATGTGGTATATGTGAACTCAGTTGCTCTCACAACCCTGAATGTAAGGCCCCCTCTACATGTACAAGTAAAGGCACAATGGGATCTAATGTGTGTTCCACACAATCATGCCTCTGCCATGCCACTCATGTGCCCCAGTCTTGGGCTCCTCCTGCACTGGCAAGAAGCAAGCTGCTGCAGCTGGGAACCTCCCACAGCTGCATGGGTCTCCCAGCTGTGGGGATGCCCCATGCACCCCAGTGGCTGAGACATGCAACTGCTGTTAACTCCCAGCCTCAGAAACCCTTGGGGCTGGGAGATCACAACTGCTGGAGAGCCCCTGAGGCTGGAAAACTGCAGCAGCTCTCATCTCCCAGCCCTGGGGGCTGCGTGTACCCTTGGGGCTGGGATATCACAGCTGTACCCTGCAGCTTCTGGCACTGTGAGTCGCACTTGCGGTATCCAGTGTCTAAAGCTGCTGGAACCTGCATCCCAGCAGCTGTGGGGTGCTGCCAGAACCCGGAGTTAACAGCTGCTGGGGCTGAGAGTGCCCTTAGTTGCAGGACTTCCAGCCCCAGCTAAGCATGGTACACCCCGAGACTGGGGAGACCCTGCTACACGTGCAAATTAAAGCTCAGAAGCAATTAGCCATGAAGTTAGTACACATTTTTGAGGTCTAACTTTATAGCTGGTTGGAACTTTTTATAGTACGATAGGTACCTTGCATGTGTAGTTGGTCTTAGGGTAATCGTGCTATACCTGTAACAGGCAGAGGGAACCTAATTGGATCTCTTTGAACTGATGCAGAAAAATATTTAGAAAGTAACCCCTATCTTTTAATGTAGTATTATTTTTTCTATTTAAAATGCACTTAGATACATTTCCTGACATTTTGGCATGTGTCACTTCCTTCAAATGTCAGAGGATAATATAAGAAATGGATAACACCATATTTATTGGAATGTAAGACGAAGGGTGAAGACAGAAGTGACAATTTTCATCCAATCTGGCTACAGAAAGCAGTTTATAGCTGTGACCAAACACATGTGTATGGCTGCAGACAGAATAAAATAGTCAGTCTGGTGAAAATCTGATCCCTTATTGCATGTCGTATCAGATGAGGACATTTCAAAATGTAATGTCTTTTGTAACTTGTGTCTGTGGAGCTTCCAACCTGTCACTGTTTTCAGAATGGGATATAGGGCAAGGGAGCAGAGGGAGTTCAGGCTGGGGTTTTTTCAATCCCCTTGGAGGATGGGGCAGGTGTATTGGAGCCCCTCTGAGGTGTGTGTGGGGGGGCTCCAATTCACCCTTCCCATCCTTCAGCAATGGATGGGGAGTTCCAAGAATGAGCTCCCTCTGCTGCCTTCCCCCTCCCATTCTGAAGTGGGGAGCACTGGCAGAGAGCTTGGCTGTTGCTATGGGAACCTCCTAGCCAGCACCTAGACTCCCCTCCCCCTGGAACCAGCAGTGAACTTCTGTTTGGTCTGGGGTAATGTAATTCAGAACACTTTGCAGAAATTCTTCTGAGTTGCAGCTGGGAGCTGCACTTCTGTCTCTACCCAAGGTTTTTTCCTTCAATCAGCACTGGGGGGAAAAGCCCCTCATTCTTATATTGCATATGATCCAATACCCCTCCTCTCCCATTAAATACATTAGCTATCATTAAACTGCTGCTAGAAGCACCATGTGCTCAGTCATGGAACCCAACTATGAAGCTGATTGAATGTGCCTGAGTATGCCCATAAAATACCTGGTTCATATTAGGCAAATACACTGATGGGAACCTTTTGTGTACATGTGTGTTTGTGTGGAGGGAATGGGGCCCTTGAACAAATGGGCCATTGTTCCCCCAGGAGAGAACGAGCACCAGGCCTGGAGGTACTGCAATAGAAGGCCAGCATTCAGAGGGGTTGAAGCAATCTCCAACCTCCTTCCCTAGTGCCAAAAATGCTGATGGGAACTTCTTTGTGTGCGAAAGAGCCAGCCTTAACACCTCTCCCCACTCTTTGATGCCAAAAATGTTTATTCTTAGCCAAAAGGCTAAGATGGGAAGCTACCACAAGCCTAGGCTAGTACAACCCATCTGAATAATGGCCATTGTGCTCTGTCCCCCTCAGCCCCAGTTCTGTTTCAAGTCATGATGAGTGACTACATCAAATACATTTTGACTTCCCCTTCCCTCTCACAGCTGAATTGGGCTGTTCTTTCTCATTTTCAATGATTTCTGTTTCTTCACAAGCCATACACGTCTGGTAAAATCATCAAACTTCTGTGTAACTAAGGGGCTCTATCGCTTCCTCTCTCAGTCTGTCGCATGTGATTAGGGGGGATCCTGGTTTTCCATGATAAAAACAATCACAAATTCTCTGATAAAAATGGCAAACTCTCTGATTAAAGCCCCAAAATCAGTGATTAAAATGAAAGGCTACTATAGCTATATATATACATATATATCTCTGTATCAGTTTAACACAATGTTTTCTTGATATATTTACAATTTTAAAGCCATTTGGAAGAATACCAGTTCCTCAATCACCATAATAAAATAAATTCTAAATATCTATAAATTTTGGTGTTTGATCTTGGGTTTTTTCATCATGGAAAAAATGATGCCCCCTGCCCCCCTAGCTAACAGAATGCACGTCCTGGACCCTCACTTTCAAGCCACAACCCCTCATCCCTGCTGGCGGGACTACAGGGCCAGGGACCTGGGTCTGCAGCCACCTCACCCCATAGTGCCAAGCCCCAGCTGCTGCCCGTGGGAGGCAGCAGCTGCTGCAGTGGAGCAGAGTGCAAAACCCAGATCCCCACCACCATGCTGCCTGCTGCCTGTGAGCTCCATGCTGCCCTGGTGAGGTGTCCCCTGTCCACGTGGCACCAGTGGGGTCAGTGGTGCAGGCTTGGCTCCTCTGCTACAGCCATGTGACAGGAGATGCCTCATCAGGGCAGTATGGATCTCACACTGGCAAGGAGCTTCCCTACACTGCTCCGCTCCACCCTGCAGCACCGGGAGGCACACCCACTGGGTTGTGGAGGCCCTGGGAAAGGCAGTACGGCAGGCAGCTTGAGCCTGCAGTGGGCAAGCTGTAGCTGACCTGCCCCTACCCTGCACACAAGTCTGGGGGGGCATAGGTCCTCCCTGCCCCCTGGGAGTATGCACAGTGGTGGGGACACCTGGACAAGCCGCCCATGGTCCCATCCCACTCCCCACTGAGGTCCTCTACCTGAGCATTCTGGCCTTGGGCCCCAAACCCAATACAGTCCCCAGCTGGGCAGCAGCCCCAGCCCCAACCCTGCCCAAGTCCCTGCCTCCCTCCCTCCCTCCCTATGGGGGCTTTAATCCCTGCCCCCACTGTACTTACTTGAGGGAGCTGCTCTCCTGACTGTCTGGTGGCCATGTGCATATATATATGCATATGGCACCCCCTGCCTAACCACCCTCCTCCTGCTCCCCCCAGGCTCGTGCAGGCTGGAACTCTGTCAGCCTGCAGAGAGCTCTTTGGAAAAGTACAAAATCCACATGTTTCTTTCATTAAAATGAAAAATCCATGTTTTTTCCTGTTTTTCCGTGGGAAACGGAAAACCCAGATCCCAGGTAATTAGTGTGGTCTTGCCCTCTATGGGTTGGAAGCAGACCAGGGAGCCTTGCACCTTATCTGCATATACAGTTCTGGAGGGTCCCAAGACTTGTGACAAGAACATCTGGTATCAGTTGTGAGTGGGGGATAATTAGCACATGGATCCTTTGTGGGGTAGTATCTAGAATACATGCATGTACTGAGCAGTGCTGAACTGTGGGATCACTGTGGCTGTGGAGTAATATGATGCACAGTTTGTACTATGTATAAGTGGGTACAAAAGTGCTCAGAAGTGTGTTTATGGATTACTTTGCTGATACTTGCAGCAATTTTCAACAAATTATAACGCATCAATTTTGAACAAGTTTATACATACCCAGTAATTTGCATATATACAAATCTTAATGGATATGTTTATTTAAAAGTCAGTGTTCTTTAGTCTCCTATATTTCAAATTAACAAGGGGGGAAGGAGGAGCAGGCAGCTGCTGTAGTTCTGTCTCTGGCCTTGAGTCTGGGCTGGGGCCAGAGTCAGACCAACAGTCATTTCCTGCTCCCCTCTGCTTATCCACTGTAGCTTCTACCCTTTCCTCTGTCCCTTTCCCCCACTTACTGTCCTGTGCAGGTCACTGCTACATTGTGCTTGGGGAGAGAACAGTGACTGAGCAGGGTCTGACAGTAAGTGGGAGCAGGAAGGCTACCGGAGAAAGAAGTGGCGTG
>NW_017728994.1:21963198-21996024 GCF_001723915.1 Gavialis gangeticus | reverse complement strand
GGGGGGGGGGGGGGGGGGCAGAAGGCAAGGGGGCTACCTGACCACCACCCATCCCCATGACTCTTTTTCTTGCTGTAGCAGTGAGAGGGCCATGAATTCAAGAAAGTTTTCTGATTCTACACTTGGAAAATTATAACAATTTTATAAATGTTCCATATATAGATTCAAATTATTGGGGTGTGGTCATCTTGTATTCAGGGTTGTCTTATATTTGGTTTAAAATGTGGTATAATTATCAGTTAGATTTACTGTCCAGATGTTTATGGGAATACCAAAAGAAGAAGCTAGGCCTGGGAAATATTATCAATCATCTTTCCATCTTTTCCTAAGAAAAGATTATCATACTTTCCTCTTTGCAAAAGTCTGTTCCACATATGGTTGACTGAATGTAAATAACAGGTACTTGAGATGGTTAGATATTATCACCTTTTCCATGCTTTGGTGTGTTGTCTTTGTTTCTGAACCAGTCCATGCTGTTTCCTTCTGTACTTGAGGAATCAGTGGTATGTCTGGAGTTTTTTGGATTGTGCCCTTAACATCTAGTTAGAGAGGACTAGTGACAGATCCAGACAGAGGCTTTGAATGTGAATACCCTTCAAAATGGGTGTGTGTATGAATATGGATTTCTGAATCAAAACTTGATTGTGGAACCAACCTGCATGAAGAGGGCCCATCTTTATAGCAAGGCAGAATTGCAGTCCTATTTTCAAACTTTGTCTGGGTCATATTGAAACAATAATATTTGTTGAGTATTGCAGTTGAACAGAAAAGTAGGATCAGTTTCCTCAAAAGACAGTCATAGTCTAGATTCCAGGTGGTAGGTAAACAGGCGGGGGAAGGAAGGCCATTATTATGATATTTTGGATAATTTAATTTGTGAAGATAGCTTTATCTCTGAATGTGGATTTTAACTTGAAACATCTTTTCATCTCTGTTAGGTATTTTGTTCTGCACAAATTAACCAACCTGAAATTCCTTGATACTCGGAAAGTAACCAGAAGTGAGCGTGAGGAAGCCTTGGTAAGAGGTGCCTTTATGAAAGTGATTAAACCCATGGATGCTCAGGTAAGAAATTCAATGGATGTTATAATGTCACATTAATACTGTTTTGTGTTGCTTCATGAGTCAAAGATAAGTAACAACTCAATCATTCACTAACCAGAAATGTATCTTTCGGATATCAGTTCTAAAATCTTGGTGAATGCTATTGCCACATAATGGATAAGACACTTTACAGGCCACACAAGGTGTACCCACACATGCTTGCAGCAGCTCAAATAAGAGCAGAACAAATCTGAGCTGGGGATTTTTACCTCGACATGCACTTTGGTGTAGGGCAAGTTGTGTCACTTGGGGCAAAATAACTCTGCCTCAGCTCCTCCCAGATCTGTACCCAGGGGAGTTAGAGCCTGGGGCCAGCACCCATGCTGGCCTCAGCAGTATAAAAACCTACCTGTGCTGGCCCCAGCAATATAAAAACCTGCCATGGTGAGCAGCTCAGGGCTACTTGCCTTCAGGAGCTTCTGAGGCCTGGTTGTTTGATGTCTGGGGACATTACCCCTTGTGCCAGCTGGACTGCTGAAGCAGCCCTAACCTGGAGTGACCTCTGCACCCTCTACCCACTGCAACAGTCTGGCATTTGGGGCTGCTGCCTGGCTGTGAACTGCTGCCACCTGCGACAGCATCCGCCCCCTTGGACCTGTGGCCCATGGCTGCGCCCCTGCCAGACCCATATGGGGTGCCTCCGTTCTACTATCTGGGCAGCTATCACCCAGAATATGTGCTCTTTATGGTGGCCTGCTTTGAACTGTTAACTCGAATCCTCTTGGCCCCAAGTGGCCAAGAAGCCAGCCACCTCATCTGCCCTCTAGCTGGGTCCCCAGTGCTGGCCCTGGAGAGGCTCCTCTGCCCGGGTCTTGCCACTTTTCTCACCAGCAGAGATCCTGGTGTTCCCTGTTTATGAATTGCAAATACTCTGATAAGGAACCCAGATTCTGTCATTATAATACCCAAAAAAGTGTTCTTCTGGCTCAAGACACTCAGGCTGACACCCGGGGCCCCGCACTGGGCTGGGTCCTGCATGCACAGGCTCCATGCGCCATTGAGCTGGGCTAGTTCCATGCACACAGGACCTGGCCAGGCGTGACAGGCAGTCCCCGCAAATGGTGCAGGGCCCTGGATGACAACATGAGTGGCCTGGGGCTGTCTGAATGTGCACAGCACCACACTGGGCTGGGCCTGTATAATGTAGCATAGGCAGTGCTGGGTGAAAGGCAGCCAGGGCCTAGCCATGCTGCCCCACACTGTGTCGCGCCATGTTGGAGAGCTGTGCCAGGGCACCCCGATGGCTGCTGCTGCTGTTGGTGAGCTGTGGGCCATGGGGTGGGGCATGTGGGCCCTGCAGGGGGTGGATGGAGGACCCACCCCTCCTGAGCTGCGCCCCCCCATCACCCACACTCACATCCCCCCTACCCCTTCATCTCTCCACCCCTACTTACTTGAAAAGGAACCCAGGTCTAGGTTGCTGCAGCCTGCACTGCTCCTTGCCCCACACGGTGACCCACACCTGCAAAGTGCAGGCATAGAGATGCTCTGTCTGGCTACCAGAGCATCTCTTTAAAGAACCTGAGCCTCCAGTTGCCTCAGGGAACAGTCCTCCCACACTTTTTTTTTCTGTGGGTTACTTTTTGATACCTGGATATCTGGATACCTCAACTGCTTTGAGACGCAGCAAGAGGCACATGAGAGCTTGTCTGGATGTGCCCACATTGGCTAATAACCTAGGGATGGGAGAAATGATAGTATTTTCTGTATTTAGCAAGATCAAAAATTTACTGTGACCATGGTCAGGACCTCATAGTTATGGCTTTAACCTTGTTTCATTCAACTAAGTAACCAACACATGCAATCAGGATCAAAGGAATATTTTGCTCTGTCTAAAGATATATAACAACTGTGCGAAATGTTGCTATAGAGAGAGGCAATTTTTCTGACAATTTGTCCCCTGCCGTGCATGTTGTGCACAGATGTCTGTCTCAGAGCTCACACCTATGGTGTTTATTGACCTTTAGTTTACCAGCTGATTCTAATTTGATACAATGTAATTTAATGTGGTGTCATATTAATGATGGTGTTGATGAGGTTGGAAAGACAGTTTCTCTAATCTGTGACTCAGATGCAAACTCTTTGATACCAGTTGCCACAAAGTTGGGCAAATTGCATGCCTTTGACTCAAACAGAATAAGGATGTGATTTTTCCAGCATGCGTTCTTTCATGGTTGATTGGTACAAGAAATCAGCACCCCTAGTTTTGCTATGTATTTGTAGTATTACAAATAGCTCTTGAAATGATTAGCTATCTAAAAGTCTTTTCAAGTTTCTAATCTAGTAGCATTCTGCATGCTGTTTTCTTCTCTAAAATTCATCATCAATAATTTATTGCAGATTTCTGATAATGCTGAATAATAATGCAATAGTTATGGAAATACACTATCTTTGGTGGCATAACAGTGTTTCTAGATAAATTCATTATCACCAGTACAGTTGCAATACATAGCAAATTAATTCAGACTGATTCATTTTATAACTATTAAAATGTTAACAGTTCTTCTGATTTAGGCATAGGTTTGACATATTGTTTACCAGTGCCTTTAGCTATTTCAGCTTTTATAACAGTCTGTAATAAATGAAATAATTTATTTTTAAGCTCTTGTGAAAGGAATTCCTTACTGTGAGCTGCCTTTACTAAATCCTGCTATATGCAGCAGTTGAAATGTGTAAAATACGTTGTGTTTATGCTGTCTGATTCTTATAATCATTTTCATTCCATCTGATCAGATTTTATCACAGCTGCATAATTGTGAAGCTTTATTCTAATACTTTTGAGAGAGACATTCTTCATTTATAAATCTGTTTGAGTTTTGATCAACTGAGTAATGGAGAAGGAAATTCACTGTTGTTTAAACTTGAACGTACTTTACTGAATGTTCTTGTTTTTGCTTGTAAACTAATAGGTAAAAGAAAGATGCTTGATACAGATGTGATACAGTCTTTATCTTTTATATTGATAATTGAATCCACTGTATAGTTTTGAATTATTTACCCACTAATGATAAAATGTATATTTATTTTAAGAATTTTCTTGGCACAGGGCACAGATTTATTATTGTTATAGCCATGCTGAAGTTTTTTTAAATTGTTCATTGCAGAATTGCTGATGATGTCTAGCATAATAAAATCCCTTTTGCAAATGCATTTTGATGGCATGAGTAAATGCCTGTTGGGGTGCTACAAAATTATCATCATCATCATCATACAAAATTACATGCTATACAAATAGCTACTTTAAGAGAGTAAATTGGATTTAAAAGACATTGAAAAAAACAAAATAAAACAAAAAAACCCCTCCAAACAATTGTTCTGAATTTGTGCACATTTCTGTGGATATTCATGTTTTTGTATCTATATGCATTCTGTATGTGTGAAAGTATTCCTAAGTAGAAGGTGTATACTTATTGAGAGATACGTTGGCCACGTAGAAATACTGTGGGAAATCAGTTAAAACACTATTTACCCACATTTATGATGAAAGAGTATCTAGAATGAAGATTTACCTTGTATGACAGAAATGAGTGTAAGTTAATTTGGTAAATGCAGATTATTTTTTTTAGTAGCAACCACAGTGTATGAGCGCACATGCGTGTGTGTGTGGAGCTAGCTTGTGGATCTGAGTGCATGGGAAGATACTAAAAGATGCCTTGTAAAAATCATTTCCAATAGTGCATACATAGTACCTTATTAGATCTATTTTTCATTTTAAAAAGTCTAAATCTTAAATCTGTTTACTTCCCTTAAAGTAAGCAGGAGGTAGTACTGCTTATTCAGCAGAAAAAAGCAAAATGATGATCTGAAAAAGCTGTGATGTGGAGAGTTGCTTTCATTTTATTATTGACATAAAATATTTGGGATAGCAAAATGCCCCACCAAAAATAAGAGGTACATGAATTGAAAATAAAAGCCAAAAAAAAAAAATTCCGTCTGCCTAGCTTGTGCTTATTCAAATGCAGAAGTATCTAGCAATCACCAATCATCACAAAGTCATAAATATTTTATTTTGTATAAATTTCTACACTTTCATGTATGCCTTTAGTTTTTATTTTTTTTTAACAAAACACTTCACTGTCTTATGCTTTGCTTCATTTCATCCTTTGTTTAAAATGCATCTATTGGTGATGTGACTGCCTTTGTGGAGAGATGTAGTCACTTATTTAAAAGCAGTTTAATGTTACAATACACTATTCCATCTCTCCATGTAAAATGAACTAAACTTTATTACTCCATGATGTTTATATTTTCTTTTGTCAAAATATTGAACATAGTATCATGCTTGATTTTAATAAAAACCTTGTTAGCCTTGCTGGATAAGGGGCATTGAGCCAGATGAGGAAGCCTCGTTTAATGACCAGACCATGACCTCATTTCACTGGCATAAGTATAGATCAAAGTGGAAGATGCCTGTCCAGTGTGAAGTGTGTTTCTGGGCATGACAGCACTTCACATTAGAACGACAGCTCAAGAATACGACAGTCAAAATTGCTTAATTATGTCCCAGCTTTGTAATTATGCATCCTTGCTCCTGCAAAGAGCACAGTTGTCATTTCTTTGACATAATTATTTAAAGCTGTACCCTCCTTCAGTTATAGCTCATATATGAATTTTGCTACCAACTCTTTAATCTTTAAAACTTAAAGATACAGAACAGGCCAGGGTTTGTAATCCTACATCTGAGGATTTCCTATATTTCTATGCTGCATATGAATTGAATAAACAAAACTAACAGGTGAATTATCCAAACAAAAAAGCATACAAATATGTAATTTAAGAAGCCTGTCCATTTATGCAACTATTTATCCAAATGATATCATATTGGAGTGGGGAGGGGGTGTACATGCATGCATGCTCCCTTCCCCTCCTCCCCATACACACCCCCCTGCCAATATGATACAGTTTGGTTAGTCACACACACACACACACACACACACACACACACACACACACACACACACACACACACACTATATAGATATATAAGGCAGAATGTATACACATACATACCTTAGTTCCCTAAAAGTATTACAATTATATACCATATTTCATATTTATTTGGCATAACATACATTTTATGGCTCCTTTTATTTGTCAGTGAAATTAGAACTTCCCCCTTAGTGCATTTTTTCAGTTTCTGTCGGATAATATGGATAGGATGCACATCAATAAATCTTGTAATTCAGCTTGCCTGACCAAATCTTCGACTGATGTACACTGGCATAGATCTAATGAAGTGACTTCATTTCCATGGGACTACATCAGTTTTAATCAAGGGAGGATCTGGCCCACTGTGCTCAAAAGAAACTGTATACAGCTAGCGACTGACGTGTTATTTGAAAATTGTCTTCACTGTTTGGCAGTGTTGGAATGATATTGTAGCTGTTATGATCTGGGAGATACGTGCAAGGCAAGGTTTTTTGTGGGTTTTTACTTGTCATCTTCATTGTATGGTTTTCTCAACTGTCCTGTTCTTCAAGCTGTAGGATCATGACTTTTATTTATGGAACTTGACTTAGATTTCCTTTTCTGTAAATAACTAAGAGGAACCAATTAAGCAGCAAGCCAGGATGAGGTTATGGTTGTAATGAGAAACCGTGATTCATGTTCAAACTATTGTTTTCCAACTTGCTTTTTTTTAAAATCTCTCTCTCTGTCTCTTAGGTAAAGACAATATTTATCAATGCCACTGTAAGTAGTTCAGTTAACTTAAAATCTATTATGTGTTTTAGTTTCTGAAGGTTGTCAGTATGTTCACAGCTGCATATGGTAACAAAAATAGTACTTTGTTCTGATAGTGGCCAGTTTTATTATCTTAGATTTCTTAAATTACTTCCAAAAATACAGGTATGATTCCTCCCTTAACTGTGTGCTGTCTTCAGTGCTTCTTGCATCCCATTTACTGAATCAAAGATCTGCCTTTTTGTTTATGAAAATAATAAGTAATAAGATGCATAAACAGAAGGTGACCAATGAGTAGAAAGTTTTCATTACCTCTGGATGCTATTTATTTTCCCATTAAGAAAATCGTCCTGGGATTTCATAATGTGGACCAGCACCACTTACACTAGCTATAGAGCTAAGGCTCTAAAAAGAGTTAAGATGCATTGTGCCAGGGAATTGCTGTCTAGTTAAGAAGCCTCTTGAAGTGAGCCTTGATATAATAGACTTGCAAAAGTTCCTTATGGTCCATTGTGTCAGAGTTCCATGCACTAAAATGGAAAGAAATCATGGATTTAAGACTCCCAACTAGACTGTGATGCAGTAAATATAATGGCTTTAGAGAAGACATTGCAATAAGTCATCTTACCATCGGGCACAGGGAAGCACCCGTCTTGCACAGTTTTAAAAGTCGTTAAATATATGCTTGCACAAGAAACCATAATACAGTATTGGTTCACAGATCCATGTCCTAATGATTCTTTACCTTTGGGAAAAAAGAATTCTTAATGTGTCAAGTACAAAAAGTCACAAAATACATCTTCACGTTGATGAAAATTTCACTGTCTTACAAGGAATTGTTATTGCCTTTGTGTTAAGGAATTGCACCATGCAATAGGGATTGCCTGGGTCAACTTACCAAAGGCTAGGACAATATTAAATTGTAAGTTTTAAAAGTTCACTAAAAACTATTTTAAAAAAGAACTAGATATAATTCCACACAAATGCTGTGAAATAATCATAAGACTGTGAGGTAAATTGACAGAAACCACAGCATTCAAGAACCTTGTGTAGAAAATACCGTATAATTGTCCCCAAACAGTGGGTGATATTTTTACATGCTATCATACTGAGGCAAAATAGAGCTAGATGAAGTGTCATCCTTAACTGAGAATACCCTTGTTTTTTTGGTTTCAATCAGATTAATGTACTTATAACACTGTAATAAGAAGCGTGTGTTGCACAACAAGACATTTCCCACTTAGCAAACATTTTGCACTCTAAGAAAATTGACATGAAACAAGCACATATTCTCTAACATATACCTTTGCAGCCCTTTTCATTCTCCATTATTTAACATGCTGGGGAAGTTAGATTTTTGTATATGATTCTTCTAGTTTATCTCTAGGCCATCAGCAGGAATACTTAAAACAAAACCCAACTTATTATACAAAAGAAAGAAATCAGGTGGTGCACCTGCTGGGTCTTCTGTCCTCCTAGCTCCAGCTACCAGCACAGCCTGTACTGTACATAGGAGCATGGCAGAAGTAATAGTTCTGGTGCTGCTGATCTAGTTGTTTTCACTGTTTATAGCCACTAATAGCCTCCAGAGAATTTCAACATGCAGCAAGCTGCTAGCTCAAGTAGTAGTAAATGCCCATTTTAGCAGAGCACATATGCAATTAAAACAAGACAAAGGATTCATCCTCTTTTCTTCTTTCACTCTTCAAAACCCATTAGTAGAAAACAGAGTATAGTGATGACAAAATAAAAACCACTGGGTATGTAGTTGGAATAGAAATAAAGCACTCTACAAACATGCATAGAGATGTGAAGTAGGTATATGATCCTATAGAGACAGGAAGGTGGCTCAGAGAGGGAAAAGGTAGTATAATGCAGGTACTGGTGACTGGTTCTAAACATCAACGTTACATCATGGAATATATTAATCCATTTGGCTTTAACTGACTTCAGTGATGATTAAAGGCTTGGAAGAAGAATACTTCTTACTCCCCAGGCCAGACAAACTGAAAGACAAGTAACTGCAGACGTGAATTCCGCATTCCAGTGTATTTGTTGTTCTTATACTGTTGTACTTTGAGGTGACATTCTGAATCCTTTGAGCTCTATCAAATGTTTCTTTAGGGTCAGAAGACAGTACCATTTTCCAATCCCTTCTGTCCAGATTGATAGAAGGTCTGCTTTATAGCCATTTCTGTATGGCCTGAAGGCTGTTTCCTAGGGCTGTGAGAAGCTTCTGTCCCTGATTTGATTCGGCGGAGATTCGGCTCAATTTGGTGGCTGAATCTCCGAATCCGAATTGAATCAGGAGACCCTTTAATCTCCCTGAATTAAATCAGAAACCTCTGAATCAATTCAGAGAGATTTGGACATAGACACAGCTTTAAATGTTTTTTCTGCATACCTCAAGGTAGCAGGCAACTTGTGAATGCTGAGATGCTGGGGCAGATGGAGCATCCCACAGGAGCATGGGGCACTCCCCAGCATGCTCGGTACCAGACTTGGAAGTGGACCAGAAGCACTTTTGGTCCCCTTCCATATCCACCAGGAAGGGTGCAGGGGGGGACCTCATGCCACCCCAATTTGGTAACTGGTGCCTCCTGGGTCTGGGGGGGCACCTGGGCCCCCCCACACAGCTAATTACCAAGCTGGAGGGTTGCGGGGGGGGGGAGGGGGCGGCCAGTGCGCTCTCCTGCAGACACAGAAGGGGACAGGGAGTACTTCTGGTCCACTTCTGGGTTTGCTGCCGAGCATGCCCTTCCTGCCCTTCCCGCCCCCCATGCTCCGGTGGGACACTCCATCTGTCCCACCATCACAGCATTCATGAGTCATGACCAGTATCTTGAGGTATGTAGAAAAATCATTTAAAGCTGTGTCTATGGCCAAATTGCTGATTCTCCAAATCAGCATCGAATCTTCAGATTTGGATTCAGCCAAATCGAATCTGGGAAAGTGATCCAAATCAACAAATCGAATCACTGTCCCTGATTTGTGCCAAATCCAAATCTAATATGGCTCCTTTCACACACCCCTACTATTTACCTTGAACAGGTATCCACTGCAACTGATCACATGAAGCGTTCTGCAGACCTCAGAAATTTGGCCTGAGAGTAGTAGGTGCTTTGATCAGTATCAGCACAGCACTACTATCTACAGCATTATAAATTTGTGTTCTAGGCTTTGAAGACTCATGAGATTGCTTGGGGTTCTTTTTCTTTGCTCTTTCCTTTCTGGGTCCTGAAAGAGCATGGCACTCACATTTTATTTTCATGTTTTCTGTCCATAACTGAGAGGTCTGGAAACTCCTTTTATTTTTAATTGAACCCTGACATTTTCATGTATTTATATGATTCGGTCGGGCCCTCCCTTCCACTCAAATCCCACTAGAGTTGGCATCACTGACAGCAGCAACATTTAATACCCAAGTTCCAGTGCAAGTTACCTATGTAGTAACTGACAACAGTTAAACTGGAGCTGTTGATCTGTACTGAGGTCACTGGCTGTCACACTGAGTTGTCTCTATTTTGCCTTGTCCTCCCATTGCCCCCTTTTTGTTTACTTCCACACCAATCATTGGTGAGTGAAGAGTGGTAAAGGGCATAGTATGGGTGGAGATTGGTGCTGGTATTCAAAATGAAAGTAGCTTTTTATAAGGTCTTTGAAGGAAGTGAGGGAGAGAGAGTCAGAGTAACAGGGAGGGGGAAAAAGTTTGCTTGTTCTAAAGCAAACAGTCAACAAGTCTAGTAGGGGTGATACCACGGGCAATGTAGAAAATTTTAAAAAAATTACAGAATTGTAGACAAGTGACATTGTGGAGTGCTTGGAAGGTGTGGAATTCAAATATGATGGTGGAAAAAATAGGACTCTGGTAAATGGACTGAAGGAGAGCAGAAGAAGAAATCTGCAAGGGAATGATTTATACACCAGACAGCACAAATAGTCATCTAGCCAGAGAAAATGAACCTGTGTCATTGGGCTATGAGATGACCAGTTATTTTTAACTGTGGAGGCTGATGTGAAAATATGTGGATGCTGAAGTAGTAAAGGAATTTTGTCTTTAGAATAGAACTGGCTATAGTTCCACGTGACATGAGGCAAGAACAGACTCTTCAGGTGTAGAGCTTTGTGTTAGTAAAGGGAACAGGAACTTTTACTTACTGTTTATTTTCATAGTGATGCTTCTTGAAAGGTTGATAGATTGTAGATCTTTAAAAAGTATAATTTGGACTGGATTTCAATATAAGTCATGTTACTGAAATGCTGAAGTCTCTTCCAAGGATTTGTGCTTTTTTATTTATATATCTATAGTCATGAAGCCAATGTCTTTGTAGCCATTAACGATCCCATTCCACATTTTACATAGAGTATGGGTGTTGATCCTGATGCCCTGGCCAAATTCCAAATCAAGTAATTACATTCTGCCTCCCTAGATTTCTCTGCAGTCTCAATTTACTGTACTATACTTCTTCACCTTCTGCCCTAAACTGTTATATAGAGTTGCAGTGTGCTAGTTAACCAGCTGCTGCCTTACAAATCAAAGGTGGCTGCATTTTAGTGGTAGGTGAATTGATCCCTATGTAAGGCTTATTTAATACATGTAAAGTACTTTGAGAGTCTCTGGTGAAAGGCAATATATGAATTGCACATCATTAACACATCCATTTAAATGAAGAAAACTCAACAACTTGTTTATTACTTTTTTATTTTTATTTTTTCTAGTCTTCAGATTTCCCACCTGTGAAGATTAAATGGAAACTGTAAGATATTTTTATATGGCGGCTATTACGGTGTTATGAGGTCCAGTACAGGGAAGCCTGTACAGCAATCCACCAATTCACCCTGCTTAACGATGTTATTCAAATGTATCTATTTTTGTGTTTCTTACTAAGCTCCATTGGTAGAATTGGTAGGACCATTTCGGCAAGTGACAGAATTTCTACCGATTTTAATGTGTATGTGTGTGTTTCCCTTTGTGGGAAGGAGGTGGCAAAGTAGCAACATGACTGCATTCTACTCTAGTTCTGACTTCTCAGAAAAGTTAACACTATTGTATTTGGTTAGCATATGACATTACAATCAGGTATAGGAATTTCCATGCTGCAATCTTGACAAAGAATTTACATTTCAAAGATACTTTTCTTCTGATATTTGTGACTCTGTGGATCAGCTAATCGTTACTTTCTTACTCGTATACGCTGGTGCATTTTCCTAGATTTTAAGGCACGTTGATCCTGAAATGTTTTCTAAACAGTTGATGAGGCATGCCCACGGGTAGAGAGGTATCCTAGAGTGTTAGAGGTACATGTGTTACTTCCAAACCACTTAGCAAAGATGTCATTATAAAATACTCCTTATTCTTATGTTTCTGAACCGTGAGCAAAGCTGACATAATTCATAGTGAGACATTCATCTGAATTTTTTTGGGAGATAGTGGCAAAATAACAGCAACAAAGCTTTATATGTAATTTTGTAAATGTCAAGTATCTGGTTCAGAAGTTGCCAAAACTGTCATGGCTGCATTTTCATCTCTCATTTGTTTTAGCTGTGATGAAATGTGATATGGTTGCCATAACAAGGTCTGCAGGGCATGGACACTTTCTCTCTTAAATTGCCTTCATTATCCTACTGACCAGTCAAAAAGGTCAGCAATTATTACCCATTGCATATGGACCTGCTTACAAGGAGCACTGTAAATGACAGCAGAAGTAGATATTGTTTCCTTTTATGTTCTTTACAGGAGGGTGGCTTTCAGTAATAGACAGGGTATTATCAATAACAAGACGGTGCACTGTAATTAGAGCTTCCTTTGATGTTAATTTACCTGAGTTCACTGGCATTGTTACTGATAGTAATTATACCAGTGTTTTCAGGAAGGACATTTTAATGTTTATTTTCCAAATAACTCGTTATTTATTTTACCTGCCCAGAACTCTACAGTGAAGGTTCTTTGGTTATTTAATTTTCTGAACAGAGAAGTCAGTTAAGGTAGATTCCCATTGTCACAGTTCTAACTGTAGAATTTTTAAAACATTTTTGAAAGATTACATTGTGAATTGCAAATCATCTTCACATCTCTGCTTTCTCTACTTTAGATTTCTTAACAGGTTTTTTTCCCCTTCCTAAATAGTGGTGTAGAACTGGAATCTAAACCATTGGCAGTTTGACCCCATGCTTGCAGGGAAATTTTCCTGTGTTTTCGCTATACATTCATCTCCTGAAAACTTTCTCTGTTTCTTTCTTCTTTCCTCTTCCTTCCTTTTACTGTTCTTTTTTTTTTCTGTCTGCCATACTCCATATTTTACCTATGATTTCAGGGCTCAAGTGACCAGGCCCTATTCACTTTTTAAATTTCCTTTTTTTGAAATTTTCTTTTTCCACAAAACCAATCGGGTATAATCTTCCTAAGAGATGACCTTTTCTCTAATAGTAATAGTTGATTCCTTTGTGAAATTTATATGTTAAAGTTGTAGTGGTATCCCCAATGCAAATATGCTTAACTTTGCACCTAAAGCCTGGAATTGTTTCTTCAGTTTTTACTGTTGTTATCCTTGGAATTTTCATATCTTTTAAAACAATGTCTATAATAAAATTTTAGGCCCTACTCTAGACTTCAGAATCCAGATGGAGAGGTTTGATATGTGAGGAGCTATACCCAGACACACAGCTTATAGCCGGGGTAGGCATAATATGGCTCAGGCGCCAGATCTGGCATACCAAATGATTCCGTCTGGCCCGCGGCAGGTACCTCAGTCCCACCTGGCTCAGACACCGGGGGAAGGGGGTGTGCATATGGCCAGCTGCAGGCCATGGCACATGCAGCCAGTTGTACCACCTGCAGGTGTAGAGGTGTCAACTGGTGGAGCCTGCCCTATTCCCACACACAGCGCTTGGGCGTGCTAGGTGCTATAGGCCATGGGGTTGGGTGGGGTGTCAAGGGTGGTGCAGTAACCAGATTCAGTTTCCCAGCAGCCCTCACCACCACTGCTGGATCTCAGCCCTCCTTCCCAGGCACCCTGGGACCATCCACCCCACACCCACCACTGGGGTTGCCAGACAGGGAAGGCAGGATCTCCATGGAGACCAGCCCAGGACCTCCACAGACAAGGTGAGCTTGGCTGGGCAAATGGGATGGTGGCACAGGTGGGCAGGGAGAAGTGTCTGGGAGTGGGACGTGCAGGAGTATACATACATCTGGTCTGGGCCCTGACCCCATGCTGTCACTGCCTCATGATCCCAGCCCTGGCCCTGCCTGCCCATCCTGCTCCAAGACACCACTTCTTGCTTGCCTGCTTCCCCATCCCATCTACCCAGCTGAGCATGGCCTATCTCCGGGGGTCCTGGGCCAGTCTCCATGTAGACACTGCCACCTGCTCTGTCTGGTGCCCCCCAGTGGTGGGTGTGGGATGGATGGGTCTGAGGCCAGATAGGATAAATTAGCATCTCCCTACGCCACCTCCCCATCATCACGCCAGGCAGTGTAAACAGCCGTGGTGAGGCTGAGGCCGTGTCGGCAATCTCCTCTTCAACTCCTCAACTCTCCTTCCCCTCCCTGCCCCCAAACTCCTTAAGTGGCCCTTCAGCCAAAATAATTGCCCTCCCCTGGTTTACAGTGTAAACCCAGTAGGACCCATCCTTATATTTTCATATAAACAGCAGCGTTAGAAACTATATGTGCACCAGAATTGACAATGGCTTTTAATTTGGCCACGTGAATTAAATGGGTAAATGTCCAAAATTTGGATCAGAAGAAGGATTGAACTTGGAGTGTTGACAGACACGCAGCTCCCTGCTGTAACTCATGGTGCTTTGCAGGAAGCAATGAGCTATAGCGATTCCTCAGGCCTGACATATTTGGTGTTGGGTCCTGGAGGCTGGGAGATCGAGCTGCAGTTTAGAGCAGCCGTGTGTCTGAAGCCACTCTCCCCTCACTCTGCTTCTCCCCTCCCTCCTCCTAGCTTCAGTGCTATCTTCAGAATGGGAGGAGCACCTTTATCTGAACCCTTATATAATGAGGTCTTTATATTGTTATGGGATTAGGACCTTTTAAAGCATTCTTCAGCAATGCCCTTCTGTAAGGGCATGGCTGTAGAGTGCTTCAGGGGGGTGACTGCATGATAAAATGTCACTTGTGTCAGCGCCCTTAATGTGGCTTTCGTCTACCAATATTACCAATCACTTGCTGCTGCTCCTTGAGCAAGGTCTTACACCTCCAAATACTCTCTTCCCTCCCTTCTGGGTCACCTCCAGTTGGGATCCAACTCTGGTGTGAGACACATGCATGTAACCCCATTGCATCCCTGTGAGCTTGGCCCCCAGCTGACCCTCCCCCCGACCTGACCCCAGTATGAGCCAAGAGGTAAGTGGGGCCCATGGTGGGTGGGCACTAGCCAGTGAGGCAGTTGTGAGTGGAGCTGAGGAGGGTCACACCCCACCATGGATCCTACTTAGGCCAGCCCCTAGGGAGCCATGCAACTGGAGATGCACAAACAGGCATGCTCTGGGCCCATCACACCAGTTTGTGCTGGAGTTTGCACAGGAGGGTGCGTGAGAGGGCTGTCCGGCAGCCACTTAGTACTGAGTTACCCCCAGGCTGCCCCATGCATGGCACAGTACACCCCAGGCAACTGAAGCCCCACCCACCCCATGCTAAGGGAAGTCCTCCAGTGCTCCTATGCTAGACACCAGGTAAAGGAGACGAGGGCTCACCCCTCCCCGCCTCCAGGGAGGGACCCAGGATCCCTGGGATTCCTCTGGCTGCTTGGGAAGCTGGAAGCTAGGGGACCCCCCAACAGGTAGCTGCCTGAGCCTGCTTACCTAACCACAGCAGCTGCAGCTGGTGAGGACCACATGGGAGCAAAAACACCCACCTGGTCTCCTACTAATATAAACACCCAGGCAACCATGCAACCAGGGTCCCCTGGCATTATGGTGATGGGTACATGTCATACCCCTAGGCCTCCTGGACTTTCCATTACCCCCTGCCTCCCCAGTACCTTGGAGGTCTCCACCCAGACAGAGCCTATGGTCCCAGCCTCCATGTAGATGGAGCCCTTGACTCCAGGCTGCAGGTGCTGCCTGGTACATCTGACACAACTGCTGAATATGGGATTAGGGGCACGGGCACTCCTGCTTGTGGGATGTGCTTCTTGCTGGAGACTGGAGGGCCAGGAGAGGGAGCCACAAGAGGAGGTGGACAGGCTGTGTGCTATCAGGGAACACAAGGGAGAGATCGATGCATACTGCCAGGCCTTGCACCTGGAGACGAGCACCGCAGATACTAGGCTGATGAGCAGGCCTGAGAAATATACCCCAACTGAAGGTGGGTAGAAAATGGTCATGTTAGGATTTAAGCCATGACGTGCATCAGCTCTCCCTCCACTAGCACTGCACAAAAGCTATGAAGCTCTCTCACCATTGCTGGAGGATGCACCTGTGCAGCATCAACCAGCACCAGAAAGAAAACAACAAAGAGTGATTGTCATGGGAAATGCTGTGCTGTAGGGCACAGAGGGAGCCATCTGCCAGCCTGACCCCTTTGCTCGTGAGGTCTGCTGCCTTCCAGGAGCCAAGATTCATGATGTTACAGCAAGTATTCCTAAACTGGTCCACCCTATTGACCCAGTGCTTCTTGTCCATGTGGGAACCAATGACAGCAAGAAGTAGGCCTGGGAGGATGATGTGGGACTACAGGACCATGGGGGCAAAGCTCAAGGACCTAGGACTGCAAGTTGTTTTTTCCTTAATCCTCTCAGGGGCCATGGCTGTTGGAGGGAGGAGTATATTGAGGAGTTCAACTGAAGGCTCAGAAGATGATGTCACCGTGTGGGTATTGAATACCTCAACCTTAGTGTGCAGTTAAGCTACAGTGGCCTCTGTGCGAGGGACAGTATTCATCTCATGGGCAGACAGAAGAAGCTCTTCACCGTGAGAGTCACTGACTTGTTGAGGAGGACTAGGAATGTCGGGGCTGGGGGCCACAATGACACACAGGAGAGCGTTCAAACCATGGATGTCCAGATAGGTTCTAGCATCTTGAGGCAAAGACATCATGACAGAAAAACTGAGATGTCTTAAGGGGAGGCTCAGATGCCTTTATGGCCAGAACCATGAGAAATAAACAGGAGAAACTGGCAGTCCTTTTGGCTGATGAGGAATTTGACTCGATTAGGTTGATGGAGACCTGGTGGGACGATTCGCATGACTGGGCAGTTAATATTGAGGGTTACAGGCTTCATAGGAAGGATTGGATTGGAAAGAAGGGGAGAGGTGAGGCCCCCTATGTGAAATCCATCCCTGAAGGTCACCTTTAACATCAGGGAAGGAACCTTTGAGACCTTCTGCGTTAGGCTACAGGGTGGACCGGGAGAGGGAGACCTAATAGTGGGAGTCTACTCCAGGCCTCCCTCCCAAGACGAGATGAGCAATTGAACATTCTCAGGAGAACTGACAGAGACAGCTAGCACTAGAGACATGATCATCATGGGTAACTTCAACTACCCAGACATGTGTTGGGTACACAGGTCAGCCAACTTCCTGGTGAAAATAGATTATATGTTTCTGACACAGGTTATGGAAGGGCCTACCAGGGGCACTCTGAACCTAGTGCCGGCCAAAGGGGAGAACATCATAGGAGACCTGAGGATTGATGGTACTCTGGGAGACAGTGACCATGACCTGATAAGGTTTACCATCCACCATAAGACTGGGAAGTTAGTCACCAGAACAGACGTCCTGTATTTCAAGAAGGCAAATTTTGGCAAACTCAAGAGGCTTATTGGAGAGTCCCTCTGCAACTGGCCTTTGAATAATCTGGGTGTGCAGGAACGATGGTGCTTCCTTAAGGAGACAGTTCTCATGGCTCAAAAACAGGCCATCCTCCACACAGGAAAAAAGTGGAAAGAGAGCCTGGAGACCTGCTTGGCTCACCAGTGATATTAGGGAGCTATTGAAAAAGAAATAAGAAGTGTATATGCAATGGAGGAATGGCTCAGCAACCAGGGAGGAATACAACCATATTGCCAGGGCCTGCAGATACAAGACATGGAAGTCTAAGGCAGGCCTAAAGATCAAACTGGCAACTGGTATAAAGGACAACAAAAATTTCTTCTACAGATACATAAGGCTGTACGAAGTTTTGGGTGCTGATTCAATCTGGAGGAGATTTGACCCAATTTGGTGGCTGAATCTCCAAATCCAAATTGAATCAGGGGACCAATAAAAAGGTCTGAATCAATTCAAAGCTCTCCAAATTGATTCGGAAAAGATTTGGAGAGCTTTGGCAATTCGGGCAGTCCCACTGCAGTACAGAGCTGGACTCCAAGCTGGTATATAGTGGGCAGGGGAAGGAGGGGGGGAGGTAACCATGGGGGGACCCCTGCCAGGCCCCATCCTCTGCCTGCTGGCACCGCACTTCAAGAAGGACATGGATAAACTCAAGAGGGTACAAGAAGAGCCATCTGTTTGATTAAGTGTGTGGAGGGTAAGCTCTATGAGGAGAGACTGGGAACTGGGCCTGTTCAGCTTGAGGAAGATAAGGCTGAAAGATGACTTGATAGCTGCCTACAAGTACCTCAGGGGGGAGCATCAAGAACTAGGACAGCAACTATTCAGGAGGCCACCTCAACGGAGGATGAAGACCAGTGGGCATAAACTAATAGAGGAAAAATTCAGGTTTGATGTGAGGGAAATTTTCTTCTCTGTAAGGGTCACCAGAATCTGGAACATGCTCCCAGCAGAGGTGGTGCAGTGACCCTCCTTGGAGGTGTTCAAAACAAGGCAGCTTGCCAAGCTCATCTGAGCCCAGTACTTCCTGCCCATGGCAGGGGACTGGACTTGATGATTGTACAGGTCCCTTCCAGTTCTATGATTCTATTATTCTATACTTTTAGTTCCAGGTTATTGGAGGAACATGATGATAACCTTGCCCAAAAGCAAAAGCAGAATGTGGGCCAACTGGTATGTGACCACTAAAAATGCTGGATGGGTCCACTTCTGATCACAGTCAAACCCATCAGCCACTTTGTTTTTCCTGAGGACATAATTAGTAACAACTAATCTGAAACTGGTTTATGAATAAATTTATCAGTAAGAACTAATTTCCAAAATGAGTCTCATGTCACTTTTTCCAATAGGAAGCCCGTTTCTTTTGAGAAATTATAGGGCAGAAAGATTTGAAAATGATGGCCCTTGTGGTGCCTAACCAACTTGGAATGCTGCTCACCTTAACAAAGAAAAAGGAGGGGTGAGAAGTCTTTATGTCAATACGTAAAAAACTAAAAGTTGCAGCTGCATTCCCCAAGGGTGAATTTTACCTAATTTCTGTGGTTCCAAATTCTGAGAGCTAGAGGAAGCTAAAGGTGGTCTCATGGTTTGTTGTCTGTCTTGCAGATGGTTTAAAAAAAAAGGAACAGAGAGGTTATGATTTGCATGAGTAAATTTCCCTTCAAGGTGAAAGGGGTGGAAATCAGGCTTAGTGAATACAGAGGCCCTGACTACATATTGGGCTAAGTGCCCTTAACTCCCATTTGAAATCATTTGAAATTGTGGGTTCTCTGTATTTTGTAGGAGG
The DNA here is from genome assembly GCF_001723915.1 of Gavialis gangeticus. Lineage (NCBI taxonomy): Eukaryota > Metazoa > Chordata > Crocodylia > Gavialidae > Gavialis > Gavialis gangeticus. Next base: position 21,976,670 of record NW_017728994.1, on the reverse strand, counting down.
TGATTAGCTTTAATTTATCTTTTGAATTTCAGCCTTCTTGGATGAAACGTTCAGCCTTCTTGGATGAAATGTTTAGCCTATGAATCATAATGGTCTGTGCTTATAAATGAAGAATGTGTAAAGGTTCAAAATAAATGTTATAAAAGTAGTCATTTTAAGTGTTCTTTAATAAGGAACAATTGGTGTAGTGAACTCTTTTGAATCTTGATCCATTGCCTGTTGACTTCAATAGGCAATAGATTGGCCCTTTAGTTATTTTGAAAAATATTTACTGAAGATGTATTTAGTACTCATTTTTATTTATCAGCTACAGATTTATTGAGGTGCCAAATGCAAGAATTAAAATTTCATTATTTTTGAAAAAGATCTATTTTTTGCTTCACCCTTGGTACACGTTATAAACCTTAGATCTCCTTTCCTTTTGAAGGAGATACCAATGGAGTATTTTCTCAAATATTACGTTGCAAGCATTCTTTGTGCTTCTCATTTCTAGGCTGGAAGCTAATGGACGTGGACTTCATGTTATGTATCCTGGCATGTAATTCTCACTGTGGCAAGTTTGATTGGGATATTATTTATGTAGGTTATAATAGAGAGAGGAGGTAAATACAGGGCTGAAAAATTAGCAGTCTTCCCTTCTCCCCCCACTTCCCACATTGTAAGACTAAATGTACAACTCTGTTCACATAACTGCTACAAACAGTTCACTGTGTAGGCCAAATGCTCTCTAATGCAGTAAAATTAAGAAATAATATGCTTTGAAAGTGATTTATGAGTGTGGTTAAACTGCCAGATTTACAAAGAAATAGTTCAGATCTTGGGAAGCCTCAGGAGTCACGTCAAAAATGAATGTGACCATGATTTAAACTGCTACTTTTCTTACATGACATTTAATATGTGTACTTTGGAGGCCCATATGTCTTTAATAAAATAGCATTAAGTTTTAAATATGATATGAATGCAGTCAGTTTCTAAATTCATAACCTTTTCCACAACTCCAAAATGCTAACCAATAAGGGAGTCATACAGGCAATAAAACATAAACCTTAGAAAATAGTTTTTTATTAAAATGGTTAGACAGTTGGCAGCTGTGTTGTAATAAATATATGCAGCCAATGTGGGTTTATCAGTCTTTGTTTACACTGTAAGCAACTGGGACCAGACAACTAATTATAACTGAAGACCAAAGGTCATAAAAAGTATTTATACTCTGCCCAGTCGATGTATATTTGAGAGGTGAACCTTGCAGTGTTAAGAAAAGTAAGTTGTTTAATAAAGAAATGCTACAGTATATTTTCTGGTTGTTTTTGTACAAGGATATACCATTTATTAGAGGGCTTATCCTTTAAGACTTCTCTGAAGTACTAAGTATTTCAGAAATTATAAAAAGATATACACAATTTACAAAGGATTTCAGTGTTTAGCAAATGAAGGCCAAGAAAGTTCAGCATTTCATGAAAAAAGGAATAAAGGACTCTCCTTTATGCTGAAGTTTATACTTAATACCAAAAGAATGTTAACGTTTTAAGAGGCATTGCTTTGCAGTACTAGGTATTTTATTATTTGGCTAAGTTGATCTTTCTGAAGATTAGCTTTGAAGCAGGGACTTTCTAATATAAAAACACAAATTGTCAGATAGCTACTGAGCTACTCAGATAGTTTAAAACTTTTATTCAGAACTACAGATTCTGGCCTCCTTGCCCCTTTATACTTTTAGCCAGGATAAGGAAAAAAAATACTGTAGTCCTGACAGAATATTCTGCATGAGTCTGAGGTTGTAATGAAAGCTATGCAAGTAGTATGTGAAGTCACATGGTTAAATAGGAAAAGGTAAATTTTATGCTTAGTCCTTAAGAAGGTGAAAAAAAATGGATTGCAGTATAGTTTTCCTCCAAAACGCTCTCAGCAGTCTGATTTTTGGTTAGTGTGGTTCTAGAAAAATGGCTTTAAAAGGTCTGCTTTGAGATATTACAAAACATATATTCAAATGCTAAACTGTAGTCCTCCAGAATTATGGGTCCCCTAGAGCATCCAGAAAATTATTAACAGCATGTAATCCAGCTCAGTGTGAATGCGTCTTTAGACTGTTAGCCAAATCTTTACATAATACAAATCATTCTACCTATAAGAGCACAAATATGTTATTGTTCTCAACAGGCAATTTAATGCAGCAATAGGGAGGAGAATAAGAGAAAAGAAGATTACAAGCTAGCTGATCATGCTTTTATTTCTCTTAAATCTCTCTGCATTTCTCTGTGGTTATACTTGTTTAAAGATTGTATGCAACTGTGCCGTCTATATGATTTGGAAAGCAAATCAGCCTAAATATGAAGTTTCAATGGGTGTAGTTTTTAAAGGATTTGATACATTTATTACAAATATACATTTTCCCCAGAGCAGTGCTGAACCTATAATCTTTTTTCCCCCTTATAATTCTTTTGAAGACTTAAATTTTGCTACAGAAAGCTCATTTATATTTGCCATCCCGTTGTGCAGCTTTATTCACAGAAGAGCTATTAAAGTTAATTATTTTCTCAGTTCTTTTTTATCAAAAAGAATATTAGAGTTAACACAAAAAATGTCTGTACTGGTAAGAAAAATGTTCTGGTGAAATAATACACAGCCGTCTTTTGTTAGTGATGATGATTCCCAACATGCTAAATGGCCAAGGGCCTACTGTTATGACCAGTACACAAAATGAGCTTCTGAATGCAACTGATAATTCAGATAACTAAGTGGTAGGCTTTTCAAACTGCTTCACCAACGTGCTATAGCTCTATAACGGATGCAGCAGCTGTTTCTCGTCTGTTATTTCATTCTTCAGTTTTGTTTTCTCTGTGACTGTTTTACAACTAAGCTGGTGCCATGGCATGTCATGGTGTGGTGGAAGGAAGAGCTTTGCCCAAGAGACTTTTGGAATGAAGGGTTCTTTTTGCATTTTCACTGTTCACCAGTCACTGTGGCAAATAGTTACAAAGGACTAGCACTGGAGAGAAGTCAAATCTCCTCTACATAGGTATGGTAGAGAGACAGAAAATACAGGCTTTCCACAATTCCCCCCACCAAAGTGGGGGGCAAAGCCATGATCTGGAGGGAGCAATGTGCAGTTCTGGTAGAAAAGCAGGAGTCTTGTGTGGAGAGGCTGTACTACTTATATGTTTTGTATTGAGCTATGAGTCATGTTGGTAGTTGAAAGCAAAATGTAGAGATTGGGATTGTGCTTCAGGGTCCCAGGGATGCTGTTAAGAAAGCAGCATTTACTTTGCATACATTTCAGCTAGGATTTGTGCTTTGCTTTGTTTCATATGTGTTTCCACGTACCTTCCCAGAGATCTCTCTTTGGACATTATATAAACTGGGAATCCATGCAGTTAGCATTAACCCATTGCTTCAGGCCCACTGAAACAGATAAATCTATATTGCTCTCCTATAATGAGCCTTTTCATGGTAAAGTTTGTTAGGTGAAAAGTGGATTCTTTCTTCCTTTTTTTAAAAAATTATAAAGTGATAACTGTTTATCTCTTAAAAGTTAAATGAAACACTACTGTGAAAACATTGCATATGCCCAGTGAGCAATTATGAACATTTTAATGGTGACAACTCATACAGTTTTGGAAGGTGGATGTGGCATAATTATAAATACGTGAGACACATACGGGACAGAATTAGTGGATTTTGAGTACTCTTCTCTTGTGGTCATACCTTTGGGGCCACTTTTTTGTAAATTCAGTCTCATTGAAAATATATATTTGAGTAGCCTCATAGAGTTAGCATACTGTAGGATTAGATCCATAATCTTGGTGGGGTGGGGAGAGGGGCCCAGGTTTCTAGTAGATGGTAGGTCAAGCGTGTCAACCTGACCATTTTTAAAGGTTTTCCTTTCACTTTGAGCTCATTAAAAAGCCTGGATGTGTAACTTCATTTTCAAAACCCCAAGTACATGGTCTTCCTGAAGCTTTTGAATTAAATAAATTTATTTCCTCTCTCAATAGAAATAGGGGAAAATATGGCCATCTTTATCTTGTCCAGGATATGGGAGAGCACCATTATTTCTTAAAAGGGTGGAGTAATAGTGGAAAACTGTAGTAAGCACAAGACAGTAAAGCATAGTACACCACCACTGTTATAGACGAGGCTAGGAACAGGGGTCACATATAAACACTCAGTTTCTCTTGGGAGAGTTACTGCTCTCCTAGAAGAAACCATGAGTATACAGACATCCAGGAGAGTTTCTTTGGAGACAGCAAATATCTGCACATATTCTTTTTTGAGAGAAGCCACAGCACAGTCCTCCAGAATCTAGGGGTGCTTTGCTTTCCTCCACCAAAAGAAGACATTGTGTTACTCACTGTACTCTGCTGCTCCAGCTGAACATGCCCCCTTCGCAATCCCACGTTATGCAGCGGAGAGACACAAGCTGACTCTGCGCAGTCTGAGTCTACCAATCAGGGCTGCCCAATGCTCTGCTGCCATTCTGTCTCTGGGCAGACTGAGGGAGCCTGCAGTGCATGCCAAGATGTATTCATATGGGTCCCTTGGCTGCACAGCATCAGCACTACAAGCTTTCTGATCTTCAGGAGCTCAGCATTCAAATGTCTGTTCAGGTATCTCAAGGTAAGTTATTTTATCAGGAGAACAAACGTGGGACAATTCTGCCAGATAATTTGAATATGTGTATATAGCTGTAAGCTATAATTAAGGATGCCCAACACTTTCCATTGTAAGAGACAAGTCTATTTTATATAGTATCAATCCTACTTTATGTGAAGTATATGATCCTGGTACACTTATTTGTGTGAAGATTCATAAAATATCATACATTTGCATCACTTCTGAATTTGAGTTTGCAGAGGGATAAGTTTCTGTATATGCTATGTATGTTATACAGTCCTTGTCAACTCTGTTCTTCTTGTGAAGTCTTTATAACACTGGGAAGAAATCCATTAGAATGCTTTAGGCTAAGATTAGCACTCATGAAGCCTATTTAGCCAGATATAAATTTGCTCCACTTAATAACATTAAGAGATAGCAGAAGATGGCTCCCTTATCAGATACTGGTAGGATCCATGAAATAGGTTTATTAATGTCTAGCTATCAATTTAAAGTTGCTCCAGAATTCATGGAGCTAGCAGTCAGAATAATTGCTCATTCCATTCCTGCCAGATTAGTGTGTTTCTTCTTAAGCACAAATGCTTTTCCCCATATTTACAGAACCCTCATCACAAATTGGACCCACTCTTTATTCCTGCATCTAAAAATATATGTTGCCACAACAATTCACAGTAGCCAGTGCAGCTTTTTCCTTCTCCTTTCCATTCCTCTCTTCCTGAAGCACACAGTTTTCTTACTATTATGATTTTGTTAAAAAATATCACATCCTGCTTCACAATGAATAGTGATAATACATGCATATTACTATAACATTTTCCACAGAGATTCTTACCTCTTGGTTAGGTTTGAAGGGAACTAGATTCAATGTGGCAACACATAAACTGCAGTGATTTGACTGCTTCTTGGAATTGTTAACATTTCTTTAGGTCTCCCTTTGTTGTATTATGCCCGCTTGCTCTTCTCTCAGTGTAACTTGTTCATCTGGAGAAGAACATAATTTTCTTTAGGAGATGTTATTGGTTTCATGATTTAGATACCACTTAGGGCTCTAAAATGCCAGTTTTTTGCGGGGGGGTTTTTTTTTTAATTTTTAATCTTTTTTTTTTAATTTTGTCTCTGGAACCACTTCATTTTCAGAAGCAATTGTTTTACCTTCACAGTTGCTAGAAGTACTGCCATTGACTTCAGTGGAAGTTAGGTTTTTTGAAACTAGCACCTCTGCATCTTTAATGGATACTCAGAATGTGCATCCTTATTGCAGTTTCTTAAGCTGATTTCTAAAATAGTTCTATAACTGCTCCAAAACTTCCACAAAATGAATGCTGAAAATTGTTGCTCACATTCATTATTTTAATTAGTGAGTTACAGTTGCATGACTTCACTAGGCCTAATTATGCTGCCATTCCTTTTACAATATAATGAATAATTTATACTACAATAAACACATTTTTGAGTAAAATCTTATTCCTACTCGAAATTTATTTTATATGGGGACATAAATCAAGAACACTTGAGACAGATGGAGGAAAATCAGAGTGACATGGAAGAAAATAAATCAGTGTCCCAATGTGTCGACATACATTTCTCATGGTGTCAAAGTTACCTTCCTAGAATGTCCCTTCACTATGAATCATAACGTATGAAGATTGCCATGTACATTTGCAGGCTAGATTCCTGTAAACTCTGAGGTTCTAGTATTCTCACTGTTTGTTTAGTGCTTTCCATCTTTGGTACATCTGGAGTCTTAGGTTTTCTTCAGGGTGTGAAGAGAGGTTTGTGTATCCTTTTGAAGCTGAGAATTTTTGGGGAAGGAACAGGAAGTAGATAATTCAGACCAAATAATAGTTAATCTCAGATATTAAATATTTATTTTCTGTTTTGAACTCAATGTGGTGTTAAGCAGTGATTACAATATTTATGTGCTTATATATTAATTAGTCCTCCATTTGAACCTAGAAATCTAGTTTTAGCAGTAACTTCCACACAATTTAGTAATTTGGCTAATATGATCAAAATCTTAGAAATCAAATATCCTCTCCCATCGGAGACTTGCAGTCTGGCTTTGACCAATGTTTCCTCTAAGGAGTAGCGGTCCGTGAGCACGCCGCTTTGGTCCTGCCTCCCTCTTTCAGTGCAGCGTGGGACACTTACTGAAGGTAAGCTCCTCACTTCTCGCCTGGGGACTGGAGGCTGGGGGCTGGCACAGGCTCTGGGAAACTGCTCTGCTCCCCGGCATCGCTTCGGGGAGCTAGGAGGCGCGTGGCATCAGGGGTGGGGAGTGGAGCACTTCCCTGGAGCTGGCAGTGCCTCCAGAGCAGTTCCTCAGAGCCGGCAGAGCCTCAATTGGGGCAGGCAGCGGCTCCTCCCTGAGGTGAGGCAAGGCAAGGATGGGGGCTGGTGGGGACTCTGCTGGCTGCAGGGAACTGTTTCGTGGGCTCCACTGGCTCTGGGGAAGTGCTCCACTCCCTAGCCCTGATGCCACATGCCTCCTTGCTCCCTGAGGTGATGCTGGGGAGAGGAGCAGTTCCCCGGAGCCAGCGGAGCCCACGCCAGGCCCCTGCCCCCACCTCAGGGAGGAGCTTACCTTCAGTAAGTGTCCCATGCCACAGCCCAGCTCCTCTCCCAGTGTGTGGCCTTGAAAAGTTGGTGCACAGCCAGACTTTTACTTGTGTGTGGCCGTGCACATGCGCACCTTAGAGGGAACCTTGGCTCTGACTGTCTGACATAGGCAGGCTGAAGATCAGTTGTACCAGTATGAGGTAAAGTAGAGATGTGTGTTTGTATTTTGCATACTGGGTATGTTTTTATTGAGTTAGAATTGTGTTGTAAACTAAACATGCATTTGGCAACAGAGGAAGCTCCTATGCAAAAGCTTTGCCATCTTCTTGTCCCTGCTGAGGACAATGTAGGTGAGTGGCAGAGATGAGGGCATTAGCCCCAGGTGCTCACTTAGAGGAGGTGCATGAACATCAGCTGCTGCCACTGTTGACCCAGCTCCTGCAGCCACTGCAGCCAGCCCAACTCCTGCCACCACTTCTGCCTCAGGAAGAGCATTTTGGGGTTTCAGTCATTTAAGTCTCAGAGAAATTGCATGTTGTGAATGATCAATTAGGCTGGCTTAACCATGAACACCCTGTGAAATATCAATCCTGGGTTTGTTTATTAGCTATACTTATTATTTATTTCATGTGTCATCAGTTCTGCCACACTGAAGTTGTGGAATTGGACAGCCTTTTCTTGGCATTAATGCATGGGAATCAATGTACAATTTCTGAAGCCACCAGATTAGCCTGTAGATAAGTACATGGAGTAGACTTCAGTGTTCTTTTTCTTCATATGTCTTAAACATATTTTTTCCCCTCGTGGCCAAATTTGCAGAGTTACAAATCCTTTCCAAAACTCAAGCAGTTTGTCAGAGAGTTCATGGGACTCTGGAGTTACTTATGAGTAACAGCATAAATTATCACCAGTGATAATTATCACAGATTATCACAACAAAGTGACAAGGAAATAAATAATCCAAAACTCTGGGGGGAGAATCATGTGAATTGTTTCAGGGAAGTAAACTCTCTGGACCAGATAATTTAAGATGAGTATGTGTGTCATTAGCAGATAGACCAAGTGGTATAAATTCACTATGTAGGAGCTTTACAGAACAGAGAATATTACTCAAATAGTTTTTCAATTAAACACATCTAGGAAAAAACGCTAGAAAAATTGGGATATGATTGCATGACTATATAGATTCCTGCATTCATGTTATCCAGTTATATGTAGTTTCTAGTGACTCTGGTTTATCTGTTGTCGGGCTGAAGAATATTAAACACAACACACACTAAAAAGACTGTTCCAAAAGTCAAGCGAGCCCTGGATCAGAGACCTCTGCTTTTACCAGTACATCAGTGAAAGACATTTCACCCATAAAAAACAGTGTATGAAAGAGTGGTTCATTTGAATCTATTCTTCCAGTTGAAGATCTGGTTGCTGAGAAGAGTCTGATATGCTATAACTTATCTTCAGTGTTGTGAATATCTTGTAGGCAACTTGAAAGGAATACACAAACAGAATTTGCCATTTTGAATGTAGAAAAAAATCACTGTCTTCGCAAGAAATGAATAAAATGGTTCAGGAACATTAACTCTAAAACAAATTCCTCAGTACTCTTTGAAACTTCTTCCATAATGGCCTTCATATAGGAAGTGTAAGGGTGGTTTGTTCAGTGCCCACTTTACCATTAAAGGGGAAAAGACTGCTCCCTGAAGGTTTATTCCCTCTTCTAGAGGACTGATGAAACTCATCTAGCGGGAGGACATACTTAGCTCAGTTTCATGTTTCCAGTTTTGTCTCCCATGTCACGCAAAGCAGTAGACTTTAGATGCAAATAACAGAACCCAAGTCTTGTTTCCTTCAAGTCAGCTACTCCAAAAGAAAGATTATTGAAGGTAATTCTATGACTCAGATCCCATTTTTTTCCTGTTGCTTTTCTGAATCTGAACTGTCTCTATCTCTACTCTCACTCCCCAGAGTAAGGGAGTTTGAGCATCATGTGAATCTCTTAGGTATATAACCTCATAACATAGAATTGTCTTAAAGCACAGTGTCAGAAGGGTACAATAGAAATACTTCTACAGAGCAAGGGAACATAATAAAACTGAAACAAGTTTTTTATCTTTGCAGTTGAATCAGGGTGCAGGTTAGTCTATTTTCTATTCTGCTCTCCTTAGATGGAATGAGAGGTATATAAACAGACCTTATTTTCTGAAGAATAACTGTTACCTTGTCTATGTTTGATAAATTAAAGATGCGTAGCCATTAGGGCTGTCTCAAGCTTCGGTCCCTGATTTGATTCAGTGGAGATTCAGCCCAATTTGGTGGCTGAATCTCCAAATCCAAATCACATCAGGAGACCTTTAATCTTTCTGAATTGAATTGGAACCCTCCAAATCGATTCGGAAAGACTTGGACATAGGCACAGCTTTAAATGTTTTTTCTACGTACCTCAAGGTACCAGGTGGCTCGTGAATGCTGCGATGTTGGAGCAGATGGAGCGTCCTACAGGAGTATGGGGGGCTCCCCAGCATGCTTGACAGCAGACCTGGAAGTGGACCAGAAGCACTTTCGGTCCACTTCTGGGTTCACTGCTGAGCACGTGGGGGGGGCAGCACTCCTGTGGGACGCTTCATCCGCTCCAACATCACATCATTCATGAGCCATGCCTGGTACCTTGAGGTATGTAGAAAAAAATTTAAAGTTTTGTCTATGGCTGAATCACTGATTCTCTGAATCGACATCGAATCTTTAGATTCAGCCGAATCAAAATGGGGACAATAATCTGAATCAACGTATCAAATCACTGTCCCCAATTCAGGCCAAATCCAAATCAAATATGGCCCATTTTGCACACTCCTAGTAACCATGAACACCCTGTGAAATATCCATGCTGTTTCTTTATCTGCTATATTTAGTATTTCATGCATCATCAGTTCTGCCATTCTACACTTGTGGAATTGGACTGTCCATAGGGAGAGGTCATTAGCCATGTTGGACTGAAGTTAGACAGAAGGCAGGGTAAATTAGCGCCTTAGACACTGATTCCTAAAGGGTGTGCCAAGGCACACAGATCCATAGCAAGAATGGCAGAAGTGTGCCACATGACCCCCACTGTGTGAGGAGGTAAATGCTCTCCTCCCCATCCAGCACTCTGCATCTGCCCCAGCCACTCAGCAGGCACTTGTGGTTTCTCCTTTTAGGACTGCCACCACTGATGCTGCCTTCCCCAACTTTCTCTGTCCTCCAACAGCCCCTGTACTGCCCCCATCCCCTACGCTCCCAGGAGTGTACTTTCAGTGGGTGGGCAGGTGGATGCACAAAGCTGCTGTTTGCAGCTCAGCTCCACTCATACCCTTTAGTCCTTCCACATTCCTGAGGGGCAGCAGCAGGGGCTGCAGGGATGGTCACCAGTGTATAAGACTGCAGGAGCACACTCAGCAATGAGGGTTGCTCTTGCCCCCGGAGGTACAAACCAGGGGTCAGAAGGTCAGGGGTCTGCCAAATCTCTGAATCAGCCGGGCCCATCCCCTGCAGCCTGGTAATGGTGCCCCACCCACCCCAGCTCCCTGCTATTTGGAAAAAAAAGCCCTGGCTCAGTGGGAGTAGCCAGGCAGGGGGGTGATCCCCGCTGCCCCCCACTGCTCCATGCTGCTTGGGGGGCTCTCCATGAGTCCCCCAACCCCCCTCTGCTGTCCTAGCCCCCCATGGCTGCCCCTCCCTGGCCAGCTCTAGTCCCTTAAGAAAAAAAATGAGAAAAGCCCTGGACTTACCATTCCTGCCATCAGCGGGGAGATTCCTGCTGCTTGCCGCAGCCCTGCACCATGTGGGGGGCTCTGCACAAACCCCTTGAATCCCTTAGGTTGGTGCAGGAGTGGTGAGTCCTGGGGCTTTTCTTGGTTTTTTTCTTAAAGGGCCAGAGCTGGCCTACATGGGACACCCGTGGGGGGGCTAGGGGAGCGAGAGGGGGTTGGAGGGCTCATGGCAGAGCCCCCCATGCAGCGTGGGGCAGTGGGAGGCAGCAGGGATTGCCCCCCTGCCCAGCAGCACCCTGTGAGCATTGGGGTTTTTCTTTAAAGCACCGGGAGCTGGGGCAGGCGGGGCAGCCATGGGGGCGGGCCAGGGGAGTGGGCGGGGGTCAGGAGGCCTGGCAGGGCTCCCCTCCCTCAGCCCCCACTCCCCTGCCCCCAGTACTTACCAGCTTGGAGTCTGGTTGCAGCTCTCTGCTGCAGCCAGTGGGGAATGTCCGAATCATCAAAGCTCTCCAATTCTTTTTTGAAGATTTGGAGATCTTTGAATCGATTCAGACCTTTAAACTGGTCCCCTGATTCGATTCAGATTGGGAGATTCAGCCACTGAATCGGGCCGAATGTCCTCTGAATAGAATCACCACCTGAAGCTTTGCACAGCCCTAATTTTGTATATGTATATAGGTGTCTATATATAGAGGGGTGTGTGTATATGTGTGTGTGTGCGCACGCGCACACACACACACACACAAGCCAATTACCCATCAAGAATGGTGGAGGAAGGGGGCTGGGATGGAGTGCCGCCACTTTAACGCCCCATGCTGCCGCTGTTCTGCCTCTTGTGGGGAGTGAGGTGGGTGAGCTGAGGCCAGTGCTACTGGCCTTAGCTCCTCCACCCTCTGTCCAGTCCTCCTCATGGCTTTGGAATTATGGCGGTGCTCCTGCTCACTTGGAGCACTCTGGCCGTCTCTGTCAGCCAATCAAAGTGCAAATAAAGCATTATGGACAGACAGACAGACTTAGGCTTTTATAATATTAGAATATATACATAGAGGTGTGTGTGTGTATATATAGGTATTAGGGCTGTGCAAAATGGCTGTGTTTTAATTCAGTTTCAGAGGACAGTGATTCGTTTTGGTGTGTTGCATCACTGTTCTGTTTTGTTTTGGCCAAATCTGGTTCGAACAAGCTGCAAGGGAAGCTTCGTGCAGACCTACCCTGCCAGGTGGGGCTTGGAGCTGGCAGCTGCAGGGCCCCAGTGGGGAGCAGGATGGGGCCATGGGTGGTTCATCCGTGGGAGGGCCGCTGCCCTCCATGCAGGGACGGAGACCCCTGTGCAGATCTCTGATCCCTGTTACACTGGGTCATAGGGCAGGGAAGCAGTGCAGAGTGGCGAGCAAGCCTGCTGGTCCCTGCTGCGTGACTTGGCTCCACAGGAAGCAGAGAACTGCACCAGGGGTTTTCTCCCCGCTGCTGCCTCAGTGATGTGGGGCTGTGTGGGGTTGGCAGCAACAGTGAGGAGACTCAGGTGCGGATCTCTGCTCCCTGCAGAACCAGGTCATGTGGCAGGGCAGTGCTGGTCCCTGCTGAATGACCTGGTTCCACAGGGAGCAGAGATCTGAGACTGCACGGGGTGGGCAGTAGTGGGGAGGAGATCCCAGTGCGGATCTGTGCTCCCTGAGGAGCCAGGTCCCACAACAGGGATTCCCCAGCACCTGGTTTGATTCCCCAGCTCTCTGAACATTCCTCTAACTCTTCCTAGGGGGTGCAGGCCCCCCGATCTGCGTGCTGGGTTTCAGCAGGCTGCTGCTGCAGGCTGGGGCCAGAAGCAGTACTGCAGTTTTCCCGGTGCTTTGTGCGGGCTGTGCCAAGAGGCTGCTGCTGGCCGGAGCCTGCAGTCGCAGCCTGCTGAAACCCCACGTGCAGATCCAGGGGCCCGCACCCCCTGGGAAGAGATGGGGAAATGATCAGAGAGCTGGGGGAAGCGATCAGAGAGCTGGGGAACTGAACAGGAAACTAGATGTCAATATCAGAGCAGTCCTTCCCCCACATCTTTCTCCTCCCTCTTAGTTTTTTTTTCCCTGCAAGCCCGGTTCTGAAACTCTGAAATTCTCCAAAACATTTCAGAGCCTTCCGATTAATTTCAAAGCTGTTTTGGAGCCTTCCGTTTCAATTTGGATTTGGTGTTTTAGGCACCAAAATGGCTCGAAACACCTCCGAAATGAAATGGCTGCTGAAATTTATATGCTTGTGTGTGTACACAGATGCATACACACCGACCCGCACACACACCTATATCTATATATCTAGATCTAGATACGGTGTGCGTAGGTGCATATATAATATATATATATGTAGGGGTGTGTGGGTGTATATATATATGAATAGGTGTGTGTGTGTGTGTGTGTGTGTATATACACACACACACATATATATATGCGCATGTATGAAAAAGAGGATTAATATGCAGAGTTACAAATGTGTGTGTGTGTGTGTATGTACACACACACACACACACACACACACACACACACACACACACACACACACACACACACACACACA
>NW_017728994.1:21952596-21963180 GCF_001723915.1 Gavialis gangeticus | reverse complement strand
CACACACACACACACACACACACACACACACACACAGGTCCTAACACTGGACTAACCAAATCAGAGATGCATAGCATCAGCTTCTGTAAGCAGCATGCTTATGTCTTCAGATGCTTCATCAAATGTCTGTCTTCAGCTCAGCATTGGAATGCATGCAGGCAACTTAATTTAGATTAATATATTTGTTAGGTACTTCTCTGATTTGTATGCCAGAACTTTTTGAAGTGCTAAATAGGGGCTGCTCCTCTCTGGGTTTTTTTGTTGTTGCATTTTTTTCTGTTAGGTGGGTTTATCCTCTTTTTCCTGAGCTAAGGTCACTGCCAGAAATATGTTTCAAGGAAAAGAATGCAAGTTTTTCACTTCAGTGTGTCTCTCTTTTTCCCTTTTTGAACATTCATAATGATGGCAGTTTGTTACAGTTATCCTGCTAGGTTCTCTGTGATAAAATGTTATTTTAATTCTCTTAAGCTTAAAAAAAGCTTTTCTCTCTGACTTTCAGGAATAGTCTTAAAATACTAATTGGACATTCTTCTGGCAATTTTATCATATTCTCTCTAACACTGTAAGTATTACAACTGAAATGGATCTGAGATAACTGCCCTTGGAAAGGAGGAGGAAGCTCTTGTTATAGTGAAGAAAAATCTACATGGGAAACCTACCATCCTTTGTATGCAGTTTGTTTACTTACAGTCTGCTTTGATCAGTGTTGGTAGAAAGGTAAGGGGAAGCCTAGTTACTTGTGAATGAGGAACTAAAAAAATGTAAAGTAGCTTACACTTATTTCTCTAGAGGGGACTAGGATACAGTTGTTCATGCTGAGCAAAATAAAGAAAATGTTTGTCACAGAAAGTTTAGGTTGAAGGAAGAATCTTACTTGAAACATTTTTTATTTTTTAAGCACAGGTGGTTTGGCGGTCATGTTGCATTTCCCAACCCCCTCACTAGCTTAAACAGATTCAGGCAATCCTACATTCATGAGAGATGGGACAGAGTCTCAAATTGTTGTAGCATGGTAGAAGTCAATAGAGTTGTGGCAACTGACATTATGTATTGATCTGCCTCAGTGTTCAGACAATGAGTACTGTAATATGCTTATGTTTTAATTGGGTGCTTTTGCACAGATTGAATCTTATCTGGTACTTTATCTTTTTTAGCTGTGTTAAAAAAGAGTCTCTGTGTAAATCGCATCTACAGAATATGAAGCAATTTTTAAAATCATGTACTGTACTTGGTATATAGTCTGTGAAAGTTGCATTTTATTCCTGTATTTGTCTGTCTAGTATTAGAAGTGATTGCCAAAACCCTTTACATTTTACAAGACATCTCAAGATAACAAGAGGTCACACAACAAGGCCGGCACCCGCATGTCAGTCGTATTTGAAGAGCTGACTCATGTTTTTCATATAAATCATAGGGAATTGCCTATTATGAACACCTTGTAAAACTCAGAAGGCTTTATGATTGTTAATAGCTACTGAAGTAGTGATTTACTGGCTAATCCAGGACAAAATATGTTGCAGTGTTTACTATGAGTATTCTTTCACCTATCTGCATAAATAATAGTATGTTATTGGATGTGCACTTTAAGAGCAAATGGAATACCTATTACTTTATATCTTTCAAGTAGATTTGACAATTCAACTTTTACTTATGACTTAAATTAACCTGGTTAGTGCCAAACTGTAAAGTTGAATCGTGCATTAATTTTTTTCATGCATGTTATCTGTCACACTAGTAACCTGTGAACTAGGGGAAGTAGCAATGGTGGTAAGCACTCTGTAAGTGCAATTTATTCAAGCTGAAGACTCCCTTATTAGGACAAAAAATCAAGTTTTAAGTGACATTTTTGTAATGATTGTGATAAAACCTTTATGTATCCTAAATGTGTTCAAGGTAGGACATTTATAGTAGCCCCTGGTGGGATATTAACATAGCCTTTTATACAGATAAAAAGAGGTCATCTAGTTTTGATTATATTACCCAGTATAGGGTACATTCTCTTTTAGAATTAGAGCCCTGGTACATGGATTTTAAATGTCAGATACAGTTCAATTAAAAAAATGAATTCAGAGCTTGTCAAGGATGTTGGACTGGCCATATTGCCAAGAGAAGTTGGCTCCACAGGCTTGGAATATAACAAACATAACAGATAGCATCTAATGTTCACCATGCCCTTTTCACTGCTTTTGCACCTCTCTAGAGAGACCACTCAATGAGTAAAACTTTTGTGTCAGTTCAGCTCTTGGCTCTCTGGTGAAATTGCCCATAGGAATTCTAGTACCTGCTGATATAACAGCAATCTTCACAATGTGTGCATCAGTACAGTTGATATAGTGCAAACATTTCATAAAATCTGGAGCCCAATCAATAAACAGTAAAACTCTTGTGCATTACTGATCTGGATTTGGATGTAAAGTGGCAGACAGAGGCAGAAGGATCAATATGTCAATACCGGTCTTCTGAGAGGTGGCACTGGTGGGGGGTGGGCTTGAGGGGGCGACAGTCCCCCCCCAAAATTCACCTTAGCCCCCCCCCTCCAGCAGTGCCTTGGCCGCGGCCACTTACCCTGTGCAGATGAACCTTTCCTGCTCCCTCCCACAGCACAGCTCCTTTCAGTCCACCACCAGGAAGAGGCTGGCACCGCCCCTGCAGCCAGCCCAGGCTCTGGGTAGCTGCTACTAGTCATGGAGCTCGGGCTGCTTGTATCAGGTTCTGCAGCCTCCCAGCTGCCGGCTGGGAGTAGCCCAGGCTCCGTGGCTGGCAGCAGCTGCCCAGAGCCTGGGCAGGTGGTGGCATGCTGAGCAAAATGGCCTTGCATGCTGTGCTCTGGCACACGTGCCTGGAATTGCTGATCCCTGGGTCATACCCTCCGTTATGAGCTATAACTTGACTTAGTTCAATCAGTCAAATTGGGTAATGGTCAAGGATGTAATTATATTATTGTAACACCCCCTGTTGGTGTTGTGATTATTCCCTGTGCTCCTCAGGCCAGGCCCCAACTCATCTACCACATCTTGGTGGATCTGATTCTGAAAAGGAGGGGTTCTGTAGTATTCCTACCCTGGCCTGGGGATGGCGATACTCACAGGGTTGATGTGGGTGGTCCTGGGGCTCTGCCTCCTCTACACCCCAGTCTACTCATCCACTGTGAAGGCTGTTGCATTGCCACTCCAACCCATGGCTCTGTACTCTTATGGCTTCTTGGTGGGTCACTGCTATGCCAATTGCCAAGCATGCTGCAGGCTTCCAGGGGCTGCCTGCCATTCGCCCTTGATCCATGGTTCAGCTTTGGCCATGCATCGGATGTGCACCTGTCAGGCTTTTTATAGGCTTAAAGATGGTCAGGCCCTTCCAGGGCCACCGAGCAATGCCCAACCCCTTCACCCCTTACCAGGGAGTTCGGCACAGGGGCGTCCTGCTTGCCCTGTCATGATGTGCCTGCTTGCTCCCAGCAGAGCTGCGTCATGGGGGAGGGGAGGAACCTGCGCTGCTGGGTTGCAGCCTAGTGAACTGGGTGTCCTGCCTCCCAGCTGCCCCTGTGCACCCAGCTCTACCAGGGTTTTTAAACTCCCTGTGGCCATGGCTGATGTCATCAGCCAGCCACCGCCCAGTTTGATTGATAGCCATTTGAAAAGCTGGCTCACGCGGCTCCCATCCCATCTTTGCCTCCCTCCCAGGTAAGTTCCCTCTGGTGTGGGGGCCCCAGGGGTCCCCTTTCAGGAGCATCGGGGCCAGCCCCCGGTGCTTCCAGTCCCAGGGAGTGTCCCCAGCCATCACAATTATTATGCTGGCATTTCCACCACTTGTAGTTCTCAAAGCCTTAGCCAAAAAACAGAAAACCAAGACACCTACTGTTGTTCAAGACTGATCCTTGACAGCAGCAGAGGTCACCAGCTATTTTCAGTGTGCCAGTATTTTGCAAACATCTAGGAATTCTATTTTCCTGTTTTAAGTCTCTGAAATTTTGTTTTCTTTTTTAGTATGTCTTTGATAAATGTTTTCTGCTTGTCTCCCCCTTTTCTCTACTCACTCTTAATTTACTTGATGTATGTAATCCTTTTTTCCCTTAATACCTTTATTTAGCAAATTAATTGCAACAAAGAATACCTCATCTGTGAAGATATAAGAAGCTGTGATTTATTCAGAAAGAGAGAGACCCACTGCTGACTCATTGACAGACAAAACTGGCAGACCTATACCAGCATTCTGGTACAGTATGACGTTCAGCTCCTCTTATTGGCATTTCATAAGATATATAGGTGCGGGAAAGTGGACATTTCAATTCTAAGTTCTTGCTTCTCAGGATGAACATTTAATGTTTTGCTTTAAAATAACCAAAAGTGTTGCACAAAGCTGAACTAGGTGAATAATAGAACTTGAAATGTATACATTGGTTAAATTCTGTGGAAACATTTATCGTCATGGTGTCTTTTTGAAGTAGATGCAATAACTAGAGATAATGTCTCTTACTTGAACACCCATAGGTTGGTCTATTATATGAATGAGGGAGATACTTTCAAAGACCAGAAATAGATTATTTTCTTGGAAAATAATTTACCATTTATGGTGTTATAAATGGCCACTTGGACAAACAACTAGAAAAGAGTATAAGAGTATTGCTTAGGCATGCAGGGATGAAATCAGAAAGGCCAAAACACAATTGACGTTGCAGGTAGAAAGGGACATGAAGGGTAACAAGAAGGGTTTCTACAAGTGTGTCAGCAACAAGAGGAAGATCAGGGAAAGTGTGGGTCCTTTTCTAAACAGGGGAGGCAACCTAGTGACAGATGATGTGGAAAGGCTGAAGTGCTCATTGCCTTTTTTACCTCAGCCTTCACAGGCAAGGTCAATTCCTGGACTACAGCACCTGGCAGCACAATTTGGGGAGAAAATGAGCATCCAACAGGGGCAAAAGAACAGGTTAGGAACTATTTAGAAAAGCTGGACATGTAAAGGTTCTTGGGGCCAGATGGGCTGTACCTGAGGATGCTGAGGGATTTGGCCGATGTGATTGCAGAGCCACTGGCCATCGTCTTTCAAAACTCGTGGTGCTGGGGAGAGATCCTGGATGGTTGGAAAAGGGCAAATCTAGTGCCCATCTTTAAGGAAGGGAAGAAGGAGAACTACACACTGTCAGCCTCCACCTCAGTGCCTGGAAAAATTAGGGAGCGGATCCTCAAGGAATCCATTTCTAATCACTAAGGAAGAGAAGGTGATTAGAAACAGCCAACATGGATTCACCAAGGGCAAGTCATGCTTGATCAACCTGATTGGCTTCTATGATGAGATGACTAGGTCTGTGGATGTGGGAAGAGCAATGAATGCAAAATACCTTGACTTTAGCAATGCTTTTGATTTGGTCTCCCACAGCATTCTTGCAAGCAAGCTAAGGAGGTACAGGTTGGATTAATGGACTGTAAGGTGGATAGACAACTGCCTGGATCATTGGGCACAGAGTGTAATAAAAATGACTCGATGTCTGTTTGGCAGCTGGTATCAAGTGGACTGTCTCATGGGTTGGTCCTAGAGCCTGTTTTGTTCAATATCTTCATCAATGGCATGGAAGATGGAATGGAGTGAACCCTCAGCATGTTTGCAGATGACACCAAGCTGTGGAAAGTAGTAAATACACTGGAGGGTAGGGCTATGATTCAGAGAGACCTCAACAAATTGAAGGATTGGACCAAAAAAATCTTGTGGCTCAATAAGGACAAATGCAAAGTCCTATACTTAGAATGGAACAATCCCATGCACCATTACAGGATGGGGACCAACTGCAACAGCTCTGCAGAAAAGGACCTGGGGGCTACAGTGGACAATATGCTGATATTGAACCAACAGTGCGCCCTTGTTGCCAAGAATGCTAACAGCATACTGGGCTGCATTAGCAGGAGTGTTGCCAGCAGATCAAGGGAAGTGATTCTTCCCCTCTATTTAGTGCTGGTAAAGCCACATCTGGAGTACCATGTCCAGTTTTGGGCCCCCAACTATAGAAAGGGTGTGGACATATTGGAGAGTGCAGTGGGGGTTAGGGGGTGGGGCACATGACTTCTGAGTAGAGGCTAAGGGAACTGGTCCTATTTAGTCTGCAGAAGAGAAGACTGGGGGGTGGATTTAGTAGTAGCCTTCAACAAGTTGAAGGGTGGTTCCAAAGAAGATTGATCTGGGCTGTTCTCAGTGGTGGCAGATGACAGAACAAGCAGCGGTCTCAAGTTGTAGCAAGGGAAGTTTAGGTTAGATATTAGGAGGAGCTTTCTTAGTAGGAGTGTAGTGAAGCTCTGAAACAGGTTACCCAGAGAGGTTGTGGAATCTTCATCCTCAGAAGTTTTTAAGACCTGGCTAGACACAGCCTTGGGCAAGATGATCTAGTTGGCGATGGTTCTTATTTGAGCATGGGGTTGGACTAGATGACCTCCTGAGGTCCTTTCTAACCCTAATTGTCTATGATTGTATGATTTAAACTAAACTCAGCACTATAATTATGAATAGTCTGTCTTATTTGCAGATGGGTCACTAGAAATACATGGCAATGCTATTGGAATCAATCTAGTGAGTTAATTTCTGCTTCTGTATTCTAGGCTGATTTCTGTCTCTGGGGGGGAGTTGATAAATTTATTTTCCCAATAAAATCACATTTCCATATAGCAACTGGCTGCAGAATGTATGTACCACTAGTATTTAGGGAAGATGATTAGTCTCAATAGTCATGACTTGGCAGATGGTTGGACATCTCTGTTCCTGATGAGCATACCTCTCTCGCCTCTTTCAGAGTGGAAATTTTCATACCTAATTTAGTAAGTCCATGGTTTAGTCAGGATTTCATTATTGCATTCCTAGTTCCAAAAGTTTAATAATTGGTCATAAAACTAAGTTTGGGCTGAAACACATTTTCTAAACTCTTTGCCCATGAAGTTACTGGAATATAAACACAAAAAATAAACATTATGATTTATTTATACAGATGCAGCCAGTATGGAAAGCCCCTGTGATTCCAGGTTTATTTGGGAGAATTAGATGTGTTAATGGGTAAAGAAATGCATACATAGTCTGTGAAGGAAGCTATTAAAACGTATTTCACAATCCTGCCATAAATAAAAGCTATAACAATAAGGCACTGGTGTTAAGACAGCAAGTGATAATATCATGATATCTCTTTGATATATTTGTAGGAGAATCTGAACTGATTCATAAATTTAATTTTTATCAGGGAAGAAACACAAGTTCCATTTAAGAAAATTTTATTAGCATGTTTTTATAAACTTCTCACTTTACAACAGTAAAAATAATCATTCCATAGGCATGAAATGACCACTGCATACCTCACCACTCTTTCATCTGGTAAATGAGGGCAGCTAACAGTTAAGGGAACATAATAAAGGATAAATTGTAAGTCTATGGATATGAAAAGTCAAACTGTGTAAATATATATTTAAAACCATAAACAGAATGTTAATGCATCTTTCACATTAACTGTATCCTAACTAAAATTACAGTGTGTAACATGAGATGTGACCCACAGGAAAGATGGTATGTTTTCAGATTTGGACAGTGAGTGATAAATGTTACTTTTGCCAGACAGAGGGGACTTTTGAACAAAGTAAAAGAAAACTTACTTATTTTAAAATAATATCATCAATGAAATCCTGGTCAGATGAAAGCCAAAGAAAATTAAGTAATTTGAGAGAGAGTTTTACTTCCAGTTAATGTAAATTTTCTTCTTCGATCACATACATCCCTTCTCTTTCCTATCTAGCTAAAAATAGGGTGTTTTTGACTTACCAATTTGGAATCTCCTAGGTCTACTTGCGTATAAAGTATTTCCATAGGCATCTCTTGTATTCTTTGTTGTTTTCTATATATTAGCTTTGAATTATGATAATCTTTATGCAAGATCTAATTTAAATAGTGATGTTCTTACTCAAGTAGAAAAGGCCATTGCACCAAACAGATTAATATTTCTGTTACCAATACAACTGGATTGACTTTGTTCTTCTGGAATTGATGAGACTTAAATATTATGCTGCTGTTACCTATTGTACTACACATGCCTTGAGATCCTTTCAAAAGACTCCAAGATAGAGGAGGAGCTGTAACTTGATCAAGCTTTTTGAATGTCTGACAAATCCTGTAACTTACTGATTGTTGGACTGGGAATGGAGCCACACAACTAAAAACTGAATGAAATAATAGACAAATGTCAGAAAGAAAGTGGTTCTAGCATCCATATGTTCTTTATAGTTTGTTTTTTTTTTCAACACTGACTTGTCACATACAGCTATATAGTTACAAAAGTTGGTTACTTTATTCAGTGTCACCAGATGCCTCTGCATTAGCGCTGTTAAGCTCCCTGCAGCTGGACAGGTATTCAGAAAGAAATTGTCCCCACACTGGCAAAAGGCATATAAGAAACACTGAATTCCTTGAACCTGTGAACTATTCTTCCACCTGGGGCTTTTCCTGAGTATTTCTGTAAATTAAAAAAAAATATTACCTCCAAAGTGTTTAGTATACAGTCCTTGACTGCCAAAATCTCATCTCAAGTTGATTGCTGTATTGTCAGTGTTTTGGGGAAAACTATGAAAGCTTTCTGAGAATTTTCACAGGAGTGTATTCAATAACTAGTGCTCTTGATATCTTTTCCCCCTAGACGGCCACTGTTGTACCACCTTTACATAACTTTGTGGGATCTGTGTTTAGTAGAAGGACTTGAGTAACTAGACTTCATTTTCACGATATCTTCATGAACTTGAAAAGTATTAAATTGTAGTTTTAGCTGAGCTTTGAAGTTTAGCAGTGTTTTCTGTCTTGTATCAATGGTTCTCTTAATTATCTGTAGATTACTATAAGGATCAGTATTCACAAAAAGTCATGTCAATTTGTCACAGAGGGAGAATGGGTTGCATATGCTTAAAATCATATTCTGAAAAGGAATTTCTCTCTGAATTGATATAAGTCAACCATTTTCTTTTAAATAATGTGTTTGTATTTAGAACACATTTATAAATTCTCCATATATAGAATCTAATTAATGGGGTCATCTTAAATTCAAAGTCATCTTAGATTTGGGTAAATACAGTAAGTAACTTTTATCATCTTGTTCTGTATGTATTTTACCTTGGAATCTGTTGTCTTGAGGGGCAACTTCTGCTTTGTGAGGTAGAATATTCATAACATGGCTTGATGCAGGAAGCAGCTACATGGAAACTTCATACTTCTCTCTTACTTCCTCTTGTTCTTTAATCTACACTAAGGCATTCATATAGCAAACATGAAGCTCTTTGGGTATAGTAAATATAAGTAGAGCCTTTTAATATGGTGAAGAAAACTTACTTTAGATGCATTCTGCCCAAAACTGGGGCCAAAAAACTATCCCAAAATGAGACGATTCAAGTTAACTCAGTTGCATAAACCAGTGCCACTTAACTAAGTCAGATATTTAGAGCAAAGAGTGGAAAGTGGGTGTGTTGAAGAGGTCAGAAGCATGCAAACTAGACAATGAAAACAATTACTATTGTATTTTGATTCCCCCTGTTTCTAAATGCCAAATATATCTATAGATGAAACCTCAAAGCAATTAGATGACATATTTTAATAAATGTGTTTTATCACTACTTTGTAATCAAACTTTCTGCTACATTACTAGTGCATTCTATTTATTTTTAATGGATTTTGTACAGTCTCTATTTATTTAGCATGTGTCTTCTATTGGGCTTTGGTCATGTCAAATAACTTCTATATTTATAATCCCTTTTGACTGTAATATTTCAAGGATACTCCCTCTTGGCCCTTCTCATGGATAGTACTTTCCAAAGATTCTTTATTGGCAGATCTGTTAGTTTTCCCTAGCTGAGATGAACAGAATTGTGGTCAAGGTTACCTCTGGAATATACATATATTTGCTTGTCGTGAACTTAAGGCATAGAAATTAGCACTGCTGTGATGTGACTTGGAATGTCCATAGCAGGTTTTAGGCTGAATTGGCAATGCAGTTAGTTTGTCTCGAGCATAAAAAGCATATTCAGAAAAGCATTTTTCACTGTTGAAATCACTGTGTAGTGTCATATGCTTGTATGATTGACAAGCTATAAGATACATTTCTGCTTTTAGCCTATTCCTCAAAATAATTCTTGTATAATCTTGTCAGTTCCAAGGAATGATTTGTCTTTTGGTTACCATGTCTGTGTGTTTTAAAAAAGTTTTCAAAATTTTAATCGAAATCTGTTCTATGATGGGGTAGACTGAAGCTTCCCCTATACTGTATTGAAACTGAGGTGATATAAAAGAACAAAGACCCTAAGATCTTATGAAGAAAGTTTTACGTTTTGTGAGTGGAAGTTGAACCCCCTTCATTTTGGCTTAGAGAGATACTTACAACATGCCGTTTTTAACGCCTCTGTCTAGTTTTAGTGTAGGTTAAATATGCATTTCACCTTTGAAAATGAATTGGTGCTACAGGTTAGGTTTACATTTCATGGTATTAACATTGCTAAGATTTTTGTTGTATTTCAGCTACTTTCATATTAGAGTGAAAGTATTAGATTATATTAGATTTGAGATACTTTCATATTAGAGTGAAATATGTGT
>NW_017728994.1:21924813-21947596 GCF_001723915.1 Gavialis gangeticus | reverse complement strand
TATGGATCATGATAGAAATTGTTCATTGCTTTGTATGTAAAGTAGATGAGGCAAAGGATTGTATTCCCTTTCTCCCTTCCAACAATCAAGCTTTCATTTTAGAGTCATAATATGTGTCTTTTTTATGTTATATAAAAGCTCTGGAGATACATTTGCCCTTCTCCTCTGCCCCTCGCCCCTCCCCCAAATTATAGGGTTTGCAATTCAATGTACATATTTCAGTTCATCTCCACCTCTTATCCTTCATTCTAAAATAACATAGAAGTTTTATCTTAGGTTGCTGATAGAAAATAAAGCTAATCAGGCAGTGTGTCTTGTTGATTTTACCTCCTGCCACTTTGATGTTTACAGCACACACATTTTCATTATCAACAGTGCCTGAAATTAGTCTTCCTTTGTACTGCGGACTGCAGAGCTGGTAACAGTTGTAGAAACACATTGCAATTAAAGACAGAAAAATCATCTAATTCACCTTCCTATCATTGCAGGATTGTTGCCTAAAAAGTCTGGTTAACTGTTTAATAACTTTCTCCTTGTGCATTCTTTAGGCATATCCCTGTGCAACCTCAGCTGTAACTGAATAGCTAAAGTGCAGTTCTGCTGGCACTAAAACAATATCTTGCTCTGTTTTCCACACAGCCTGGATAATGGGACATAACTTCAGATGCACACAGATCCTTTATATATTACAATTCAGCGTAATAGGAAGTTGCAATATGTCCAAACTCAAAAGAAGCCAGAAGTGGGTGGGAAGGAAAATACAAGAAAAGCTTGCAGTAGGGTTGTGTGAAGCTTTGGTCGCTGATTCAATTCGGAGGAGATTTGGCCCAATTCAGCAGCTGAATCTCTGAATCTGAATTGAATCAGGAGACCCATTAATCTCTCTGAATCAAATCGGAGGCCTCCAATTCGATTCAGAGAGATTTGGAAAGTTTTGATGATTTGGACGTAGACACATCATTATACGTTTTTTTCTACATACCTCAAGGTACCAGACGGCTTGTGAATGGTGAGATGGTGGGGCAGATGGAGCGTCCCACGGGAGTGTGGGGGGTCGGTCCCCAGCACGCTCAGTGGTGGACCTGGAAGTGGAACAGAAGCACTTCCAATCCACTTTCAGGTCTGGTGCAGAGTGTGGGGGACCCCCCAGCCCACCCCCTGGCTCGGCAACTGATGCCTCCTGGGTCTGGGTTCCCCCCACCCCGATCGTTGAGCCAGGAGGGCATGGGGGGGTCTGCTGCCAAGCACACAGGGGACCCCTGCACTCCTGTGGGATGCTCCATACTCCCCACCATCTAAGGATTCACAAGCCACACCTGGTACCTTGAGGTATGTAGAAAAACATATGAAGTTGCGTCTGTGGCTGAATTGCTGATTCTCCGAATCAGAATCAAATCTTCAGATTTGGATTCGGCTAAATCGAATTGGGACGGTGATCCGAATCGGCAAATTGAATCACTATTCCCTGTATCGAGCTGAATCTGAATCCGAATTGAATATGGCACACTTTGCACACCACTAGCCTGCACCATATATTCTGTGGCCAGGGTTAGCAATACAAACCTTTATGGTGCAAGCGCGCTTTGGCAAGAAGGCATCACATGTAACTTTGACTTTCCCCAGCTGTCAAAATTTTGTCTCATGCCTGTTGCCCAGTTATTTTATGCCTTCCCAATGACCTTGTTTTTCATTTTTAAAAGAAGTTTTGCAAATGTCTAGTTTAGGACATGTGGAGAAATTTCAAAAAAATACTGTCCTATAACCTAAAAATATATTCCACTTGTAGAGAAGTACTTTCCCATACCCAACTATTTATCTCCATTATTCAGCATGAGTGGGGAATGCTGGGCGGTGGTAATGTAAAAATGCTCGAACCAGAGGCAGGGGGCTTGCAAGCAGCAGCTCAGGGTTGTGGATGGTGGTGGTGGCAATGCAGGGTGGTTGCATATGTCAGTGGCATGGAGTGGTGGATGGCAGCAGCATGATACCAGTTAATAGAGTATATTGGCTAGTAGAATTCCAGAAAACGGAGATTTTACTGCCCATTCATCCCATGGGATGCTGC
The DNA here is from genome assembly GCF_001723915.1 of Gavialis gangeticus. NCBI lineage: Eukaryota > Metazoa > Chordata > Crocodylia > Gavialidae > Gavialis > Gavialis gangeticus. Next base: position 21,945,531 of record NW_017728994.1, on the reverse strand, counting down.
ATCAAACTAGATTTTTTACATAGTCTAGTTCCCTCAGAATCAAAATGATTTTAAAAACACATCCAATTAATATTTGGATTTAAAATCAAAACAAAGCATTTTGGAATGGAGTGCCAACATTTCTTTGTTTGAAAAGAAGCATATTGCTTTATATATATAAAAAAAATTAAACGTTCAAAAGCTGAACTTCAAATAAAATGTCCTAAAACAAAATGTTTTGATTAAGCCAAAAATACTTTTGGGGAGTTTCATGTTGTGGGAGTTATCAAAATTATTTGTGTTTATTCTATCTTGCAGTGGAAAAATATTTGCAATAGTTTACACTCAGCTTTACCTGTCATTCTTACTTAAGGAACTTTAATTAGTCAGATCAAAGAAAAGTCTACCAATGCACAATATAGCATTTAATTCTGAACAGTTGATTTTGAATTAAGTTTACCTAGGTTACTCAGGTTACCCAGAGAGGTGGTGGAAGCTCCATTCTTGGAGGTTTTCAAAACCTGGTTAGACAAAGCTTTGGTTGAGATGCTCAGAGTTCATTAGCAACTAGATCAGGGGGTTGAACTAGATGACCTCCTGAGGTCCTTTCCAACCCCAATTATCTGTGATTCTATGATTCAGATTAGTGTTTCCACATTAATGTCCCTACTTTCTCTGTTGCTTAGTTGGCTAGCAAGCTGGCTGTCAGGATTTCAGCACTGAAGTGTGCCTGGAGTGCCTTTTCCTAATGTGTTTCATTTAAACCATCCTTGTATTGAGTAAAGAGGAGAAGGGATGTGGCAAACAAGGTCCAAGGTCAAAACTTGGCTGTGCCACTGCCTCTGTTTCTTTGAGGCCTTGAACAAGCACGTGGGCTTGATGTACAAAGCTGTGAAGGCACCTAATTATACTGATAGACACCTAGTAGGATTTATAGAAGTGCCTAGGCAGGTCAGTGGCTACATTTTAAAATGGTACTTGAGTGCCTAAGGAACTTTCAATATCTGTCCCTAGGCTACTCGCTCCTGTGCTACAGACAATCACAGTTTGACATCTATCCCTGCCTTGTCATTTCTGTAGATTCTAGTAAGCACTTCCCTATATCTTTAGGTTTCTAAATACCTTCTTTCTCTTTCTTATTTTTTCTTTCAGTAGCTTGGGATGATTACACTGTAATGAACTGAACCACATTGTAGATTCACATGGCAGGGGAGAAGCTGGGAGTTTAATTTTTGTAGGGGTGGCTCACTGGAAGCATTCCTGCATGACTCTTGCCAGGTGCGATGCATAGGGGGTACACGTGGGTGCACATGCAGCCCCTGAGCATGGCAGTACACTCCCTAGAAAAAGGCGCTGCTGACAGGTGCCTGTGGGCAGTCGCCACTTGCCACCCTGCTGCCAACACTGTCAACAGCGTCTGTGGGTGGTCCGGGAAAGTCACTGGCCATTGTTGATGTTGCTGGTGTTGCGTGCAAGTGGTCGTTCACCTCTGGTCAGTGCCCCCCACCCCTGCCGCCGACAGTGCCAGTGGCGTCTGCAGGAGCTCGGTGCTTACCACTGCCACACTCCTGCTGCCGTTGTGCCCCCTGGCCACTGTGGGCATATGCCATTCATGACTCTTGCTGTATTAGTCCAGAGAAGAGCCACGCACATGATCAGAGGTCAGGAAAACAGAACTTACAACAACAGGCTGAGAGCCATGGGGCTCTTTTGCCTGGAAAAGCACAGGCTCAGGGGTGATCTGATGGCCACCTATAAGTTTATCGGGGTGACCACCAGTATCTGGGGGAACGTTTGTTCACCAGAGCGCCCCAAGGGATGATGAGGTCAAACGATTATAAAATACTGCAAGACCATTTCAGGCTGGACATAAAGAAGAATTTCTTTACTGTCCGAGCCCCCAAGTTCTGGAATAGCCTGCCATCGGAGGTGGTTCAAGCATCTACATTGAATTCAAGAGAAATTTGGATGTTTATCTTGCTGGGACCCTATGACCCCAGCTGACTTCCTGCCCTTCGGGCAGGGGGCTGGATTCGATGATCTTCCGAGGTCCCTTCCAGCCCTAATGTCTATGAAATCTATGAAGTCTATTAAAGAATTGGTGGGAGTATTATTGAACATAGGTGCCGACTTTGTTTGTGGCTGGTGGGTGCTCGCAGATGTCAAACAACAAAAGCAAAATCCCTGGAGCTTTAATTTTAACTTGGTGTGTTCCTGTGCTGAGCCCTGTACATGCCCAGGAGAAGCAGCATGTTACTTCAGCCTGGCTCTGCAGCATCTGTAAAGGTCACACGCTAAAGTGGGGCTTTTTTGGTGCTTTTATCTAATAGCTTTTGGGGTGTTTTTTTTTAAACATCTGTAAGTGTGGCTCCATGGGTCGTGAGCACCTGCTAATTTTTTTTCGGTGAGTGCTTGAGCCCTGGAGCCCCTATGGAGTCAATGTCTCTGTTATTGAAGTAAGTTAACTGCCTCCTTTTTTTTTAGCTGGTCCAAAAATGTATTGCTTTCCTCCTCCTAATTTAGGAAGTGTATACAGTTTGTGCAGTAATTAATTTCAAATTTAATGGAGTACTATTAGGCACCTGAGGTGTTGAGTATCCTCAATCCCTATCAAAATCGGTGAGATTTGTGGGTGATCAGCACCTGACAGGTTGAAGCCCCATAGATATGTCATAGATTTATTCCATATTTATCACATAACTGCAATCTTTAAAAGAAAAAAAAGTCTAGGATATTTAGGACTATAAATATGATTGCAGTATGCCATAATGAGTTTCTCAACTTAAAGGAGATGGTATGGATTTATTAGGGTCGTTTTACAATCAATCTCTGCTGCTTTAGAATGATGAGTACCTAATTTAAATTCCTCCTTATCAAGTCTACTGAACTAAACTTAACAGGGGAATAGCAGCATTAAGGAACTGCTTTCCCTAGTCTTAATTTGGAGATTTCTATTTTCCTGACAAAGTGTTGCACCTGGCGTGAAAGTCAAATCAGTTTTTGATGGATATAGCCTGTATAAAAGTATTAATGAAAGATTTGAAATTACAGTCATTATTTACTTTATTGAAAACCTCTTAGAGGATATGATTTAAGCCAATGACAAGCTTTTTGGTAAAGTATAAGAGTCTAGATCTGTGATCTGCAGACCAAAGAGTTTAGACTGCAGAAAGTTCATTTGAAAGTCATGTTTCCAGTATAAATTATATGCAGTTGTGCAAACATGTCAAAGTTTGGTAAATTGGATTTGTATAATGTAAACAACTTTTGACCAAAATAATAACACAGCTTTAGAAAAAGACATTATGCTCCCACTTTTGAAAAGTTTGTATAATTTAACACACAAGAGATCTGTATGGCAATTCTATGGACAAGTATATAAAGAACAATTTTATTTGTTAGATGTAACCTCCATAAAATAAATCTGTGAACATGCTGTAACTTTTTTTTACTTGTGTTTGCTTTCTTTAACTTTTCCCTTTTGTCTTTCTTTTAGACAATGTCCTACTAAAGACATGGAAAAATAGATATTTTAATGAAAGTTTAATGATATTAAAATAGAACATCATGGCAATCATTTAAGCTTAATTCAACAAAACTGTGTATTGAAATAAGAAATACTGTATTTAAAAAATTATAATACTTATAAAAGGAACCTAGTATTACAACAACAAATTATATTATTTTTGTGTTTATTTGTTCCTTTTTTTCTGACTGGGATCCCTATTTGTGGCCTAGTGTTAGATGCTGTAGAAACATGGAACCAAAAGGTAGACTCAACCACAAGGATGTTACAGTGTAAATAAGTATCAATCTCACAAAGATTAAAATGAGTTTTTAATTTTAAGCTTCAGTCCATTGTGAGCTTAGGATGGTTTACAAGTGACAGATATGCATTAATCTTTGGTGGATTTGAGACCTAACTGTCCACAAATGTTACATGAAAACATTTATGCTCAGTCCTGCAAAGTGTTGAGAAGTCTAACCCTAATCCAGCAAAGTGCTTACATATGTACTTATCTTTAAAGACATAAATAGTCTTTTTGATGTCTATGGGTGCTTCAGCATGAGCTGGGAGGGTGCTCCCACGCGCTGCAATTACAACATGTCAGAGCAGATTCGATTAATTGAGTCTGATGGAGCATGGTAATTACCACATTTCAGCCAGCCTCTGCGTCTCATGTATCAGTCCCTGCATTTCAAAATGGCAATAGAGGCACTTTAATGAACGCTCATTTGACAAACTTTAGATAAAGCACCCCCGCTGCCATTTTGAAGCACAAAGATGCTGATACACGAGACTCTCTGGGAGCTTTTATTAGAGTGGCTATCAGACCTGCTCTAATTAAAGTGCTCCCCCACCCCCAGAGCACGTCTAAAAATGCCCATTGTGACTAGGCAAAATGAACTTAGCCTCATGCTGAATTTTCTGTATTCCCTAGGCTAGAATGTTGCATGTCTTGCAGGACTAATTGTTACTGGAATTTAATGGTGGCATTTAGATGGGTTGATCTGTCTTAGCAGAAATAGGGAAGCCAAGGGCTGGTTAGGAATTACCTGTAAAATCATATATTCAAAGAATACCTTGAATCAGATCATTTTGCTATTGCAATGAAGGAAGTAACAGAATAGAATTCCTCACATTAGTTAACCTAGGGAATCCAGAGTCTGAATATTCAGTGATGAATAATAACAATAGAGAATTGAATCCTCTACAAGCAAGTCTATGTAATTTCAGAACTTGCCAAGGTGCTTAAATGGTGAGCACATACCAATGTGGTGATATAATGTAAAGACTTTGACAGATAGAAGTGGAAAGTTTAATTGCATTTGGAATTAAGTACAGATTTACGAGCTATACTTTCCCACTAACCAGGCAGCATGAGAGAGGGGGATATTCAAAAACAAAAATCAGTTAAAGTTAGATGTTTGCAAAGTGATTTTCCCCTCTCTTTCCTGTGAAAAGATACTGCTGGTCTGGGCTTCCTCATGAATCCCCAACAGGCCTGGGTTTTTTTTCTTCTTTTTCTCTGTTTCCCTAGAAGGCTCAGCAGATGGGTGAGGCATTAATATCAGTAACCTTTTAGGCTGCATACAGACATTCAGTTTCTCCTGGGAGAGTGTACAGATGTTCAGCATTTTTTTTCCTAGAGCAAAAATGGTAGCTCTGGAAGAAAAATAACTTGGGAACAGTCAAGGTTAAATAGCTCATGGGAAAGTTTCTCTTGGGAGAGTGAATGTCTGTATATGTTCTCTTCTGAAAGAAGCAACAGCAAAGCACTTCAATGTAATTCATAGATTGTTAGGGACTGGAAGGGACCCTGTAGATCATCAGGTCCAGTCCCCCTGCACTAGGCAGGAAAAGACATCTGTGGTCAAGTGACCCCAGCAAGGTAACTGTCTAGTTTCCTTTTGAAAATTTCCAAGGTAGGTGACTGCACCAGCACTGGAGGGAGTTTATTCCACAGTCTGGACACTCTGACTGTGAAGGAGATTTTCCTGGAATTGACCCTGAAGCAGCTTTCCAGGAGTTTGTATCCATTGCTCCTAGTCTTCCCCATGGGTGCCCTGGTGAACAGCTGTTCAACGAGTTCTTGATGTACTCCCCAGATGTAGGGGTAAGCCGCTACCAAGTCCTCTCAGCTTTCTCTTCTGTAGGCTGAAGAGGCTCAAGTCCCTCAACCTCTCCTCGTGTGGCTTGCCTTGCAAGTCCCTGATCATATGGGTGGCTCTTCTCTGGATCCTCTCAAGCTTTTCCACGTCTGTGTTGAAATGCGGCGCCCAGAACTGGATGTAATACTCCAGCTGTGGTCTCACCAGTGCGGAGTACAGTGGGAGTATCACTTCCTTAGTTTTGCATGAGATGCAATGGTTAATGCATGCCAGCATGTTGTTTGCCCTGCTGGCTGCAGCATTGCGCTGCCGGCTTATATTCATGCAATGGTTGATCACTACCCCTAGGTCCCTTTCGGCCATCGTGCAAGTCAAGTAAGCTTTTGTACAAGGAATCATAGAAAATTATGGTTGGAAGGGACTTCAGGAGGTCACTTAGTCCAACCCTCTGCTCAAAGCAGGGCCATCCCCAACTGGAGCATTATAGCCAGGGCTCTATCGAGCCAGGCCTTAAAAATCTCCAAGGATGGAGTGTCCTCTGGGTAATCTGTTCCAGTACTTCACCACCCTCCTACTAAGAAAGTTTTTCCTAATATCCAACCTAAACTTCCCTTGCTGCAACTTGAGACCATTGCTCCTTTTTCTGTCATCTGCCACCACTGAGAACAGTCTAGCTCCATCTTCTTTAGAATCACTGTCTTCAGGTAGTTAAAGGCTGCTATCAAATCCCCCTCCTAGTCTTCTCATCTGCAGAGTAAATAAGCCCAGTTCCCTCAGCCTTTCCTCAGAAGTCATGTGCCCCAGCTCCCTAACCATTATTGTTGCCTTTCACTGGACTCTCTCTCCAGCTTGTCCACATCCTTTCTGTAGTGGGGGATCCAAAACTAGCACAGTAGTCCGGATATGGCCTCACCAGTGCAAGAATATAAAGGAAGAATCACTTCCCTTGATCTGTTGGCAATGCTCCTACCCATGCTGCCCAGTATGCTGTAGGTCTTCTTAGCAACAATGGCACACTGTTGGCTCATATCCAGCTTAATGTCCAGTGTAACTCCCAGGTCTTTTTCTGCAGAGCTGCTGCTTAGCCAGTTGGTCCTGAGCCTGTAGCAGTGCCTGGGATTTTTCCATCCTAAGTGCAGGACTTTGCACAAACCTGAGAGAATTATCCTACATCATTTGAATGCATTTATGCAGCCTTATACTGATACAGTCTGAAATGCTGCTACTCAACCAAAAAAGCAACAGGCTTTCACCGAGTGGGAAAAGAATGATAAATGTATACATTAGTATTAAGTAATCCTTGAGCACTATTCTCATATAGTGCTTTGTTCAGCCTGCCACCAGGTTGTGCTCATTTTAAACTCAGACTGAACTTTCCACTATCTCTTTAACAAACGTGTGGAAATGGGAATAAATGCCCCTATTTATCAGTAAGTGAAATGCCTAAATAAGATATGTTGAAGCAGACTAAAATGTGTGGGCTAAATGTCATTAGTTTCTATGTTCTCATTTATAGGTTAAATTGCATACAACTTTATTTGTTTTGCTGTTTCAACTACCACTTGTGTAGCTTTTCCAGAGAGCTTTGGTTTAAAAGGAAGTGAAATTGAAGCTCTTTTGTTGATACTGGGATAGCTGTCAGGGCCATTTTTCCTTCCATGGAGGTCACAAGTCCTCACTGAATTCCATTGTTGGCAGGGAACGGTCTGGTTTTCATGGCATCACTGTTTGTTTTCATTTGGTCTCCTCCTGGGTGCACAGATTATAGACCAGTAAACCCCTCTTTCACTGACTAATGTGGGAAGTTCCAGCTTCTCATAAACCTTAAATAAATCTTAACTCCAGAATGCTGCCTTTTGGAGATTAAGTTACTTAATGTTTTGCTGTGTTTTTTAGCCCAAGGGTGCTGTTGACAGAAGGCAGTGTTTTTCTTCACTAGTTGCTGTCTCTTTCCTTTTAATTTTTTTGGTGTTGCATTAGTGGAGGTATCTGTGTTTGAAGAAGGATTATATTAGTCAAAACTACACAGATGATTTGCCTCCTTCCCTTTCTAACTGACATGAGTCTAAGCAACACAGTCTTTTGCAGCATATCAGAGAGGTTTCAGAACCAGAGATTTAACCTCTTAATGAAACTTGGTTGAACAGTTGTACATCTGGGGAGTGACAACCTTCTAGCAGTAAAAATTGATTGAAATTTGCTGACATCAATTTTTGAATAAAATGGATCATCTCTCCCTTACCCCACCCTTAGAATATCTCCTAGTGTGGTCTCTATGGTAGAAGGCTAAAACATGCCTGCCTTAAAGAAATGACAAATCATTGCTTTAAGCCTGTGTTCTAAACAGCACTGTAATTGGAAGGACCAAAAACATGCTGCAGCAGATTTCCTACAACACTAGTGTATGAAAGCTGTGATACGTATGAGAGACTTTAGAACTCGTGGAGAAGACCTTTATTTTCAAATATTCTAAAAGGAAGGGTAACCAAATCTGAGCATATTTAAGTCAGAAGTGGAACAAGTTTGAATGGAAAGTGCTGTATCTTGTTGCTGAGGTTATTGTCAGTTTTCCCTGTGCTGCTGGAGTGGCTTCCAAACTCTTTCATATCATCATTCCTGTGTCCCTGTCCCAGAAAGAATTGGTAATGAAGGAATGGTGCAGAATTTCTGGAGAGCAGCTCCCTATAGGATGTGCATAAGCTATTGTAAATAGCAGGGAGCAGGATGTACCTACACCACAGTCAGAAGGGTTTTGTCTTTCATCAGTTCACAAGTTCACAGGTAAAGTTAAAAGTTACTTGCCGCTTCTCTTCTGAAGAAAGCTGTCTTGTTCGCCTGTCATGGAAACCTTTCCTGAGATTTCCTAGTTGTCAGGGATGGGGTTCAAAGTTCATAGAGCTTTTTATTGTGCTTTTTTTTGAGGGATAGAGGCTGATTTGCTGCACTATTTAAAGCAAAGATGCCAAATGAAAGTTCCTCGTTTTAAGTTTGTGCTTACACAAAGCTTCTTTGTGGTTTTTTAGGCCTGTCAGACTTGTCAGGCGTGGTAAGAAAAAGTATATTGTTTCCAGCACTTGGATTCCTTTCCTTCTGACATCTGCCACTCTGTAAAGATGATAAATTCCTGCCTCATTAGCCAGGGGTGTGGGATTACAGGCTGACAACACATTAATCACCAGCTTCTGTGGCAGGCTGACTAGCAATAGGCATTGTTAACAAAACTTTTCTAATATGTCACTCTTCTCTATGACAGCCTGTAATCAATCATCTTGATTGACAGTGCTGATAGATTACACTATTTATACTTTGTGTAATGAAAGATAGCGTTTCCACCTACTGTCATTTCTAGGCTAGCAATGGAGGATCACTGAATAGAAACAAACACAACACAAAAAAACAGGCCTCAGCTCAGCATTGTGAACTGAAGTCAGACAGCGTTGTAGGTCTTTTGTGGAAGCTTTCAGATGAGGTGTATTGTTGGGTAACCTGTTAAAGCACAAGCCTTTAAGTAACTCTTGAACAGAGTGTTGCTTTACCGACTTTGTCCCAGTAGCTGTCAGGTCAAGTTCAGGCAGGTAGGAGACTGGTTTAGGCATTTGGTAGCTACAGTTTCCGTTCTCCTAGGATCCTCCTTTCTCTCTTGAGAAGACGAGAGATGTAGGTGTTTATGTAGATGTTGATAAAATACTTGCTTTTCTTGGTTTAGTGGGCAGAATTAAACTTGTTTCCCATGATTGTATGGTGTGACAACAGTAAACACAGTAAGGAAATGCAAAACCAGCTTGCCAGCACAGAGCATCCTAACTGAGAACTTTTGGAGTGTGTTTTGCCTTTTGAAGCTCAGAAAATTAAAAACAAGGTCAGGATTAAGGTACTGAACCAAACTAGTCCTACCTTTTCTCTTTGTTTATATAACTGTGTCTCTTCTTCTAAAATTGTTTGATCATGTCCTTTAATTATTCTTTACCTCCCAAAGTTATTTCAGTAGGCTCTAAAGAAAGATTTAATGCGAACTTTCATAGGAGGACAAAAGACTCTTGTAACAAATGTCTGTTATAATGGATTTTTTTTTTACACTTGGCTCCCCATAATTTCACTTGATATTGATTAAGCACAAATAAATGCTGCTTTATTGCTGCCTTAATGTTATTGCAGAGTCCCAAATTTTATATAAATCTTCATTTGTATCTGCAACCTGGCAAGGATTTCCTATTATACTATACCACTAAATTTATTTTTATCTATCTGTCTATACGTGTATCATTTTTTTTTCTTATTTTGAAAGTTTCATGTGTTCAGTCACAATAAAAGGCTTTAAATCAGTCTTTCAGTAAGGAAATAGGAGTTGGAGCTTAAATTATAGCAGTTGGAAGTTCAGGTAAATTTAGGCAGCTGGATGGGAACAGAGGGGAGAAGACAGTCTAAACTTTAATCTCCCCGAGAAGAGTTTCATTGTGAGGCCCTGATGATTAATGAGAAACCTGACCATCTGATTAAGCCCCTCTATGTCACAGGACATGATTAGTAAGTGACAGAGACTGTAACAGTATCCAGCCAAGCCTTGTTTCTTTCACAGCTCAGACTGTTATATGATTAATGTCCCCAAGGGCTATCTCCAGGTCAGGCAGGGGGAAACCTGTCAGAACAGGTGGAAGTGACAAATTCGGCAGAAACTCCTTTTGCAGGAGAGGCAGAGCACGAAAATGGATGAAAGGGGAGGATTCCAGATGGGATGGTTGACCTTTCTGTACCCTGAACAGAGACCGAGGGCATCATGGGAATGGAGCATAGTAAGTATCAAAAAACCTGCAGATGTTTCATAGTTACTGAAGAATTATAGCATTGCCAAGTTGGGTTGGTAAAATGCACAACGCATATTATTGCCAGTGGTTTACACTTTCTGATATGCTACAGGAGCCAGTAGATCTTGCGCGTGTGTGTGTATAGACTAGATAAAGTACCACACACTGTGCTTTATGGCAGATTAGGAAGATTCTTTGCTTCAGTACTGATAAGACAGACAGAGTTGATGTTTTAGTGTAGGGCTTTCCTGTGCCAGTATATATAATCTATCTCATTCTCATCAATACTGCTTTATTTAGACAAAGACAATGCTGCAAGTTAAAATAGTGTATAAAAATCCTCATACCTTTTATGAGGTGGTGGTGATCTTGCAAGATATTTTATCTCATCCAGGCTACTTTCACCTCTTGGGTCATAGGTTCACATCCCAGTTAAAGTATCTTGACAGGCTCTACCTTGTAATATCATACAACCCAGCCCTTGCAATTGGTTTGCTATAGGTGTCATCTTTTAAATAAATAGACCTTCTCATTCTATCATAGGAATAGTATGAAATATCTTTGTGGAGATAGAAGAGTGGGGGGATAGCACAAGTACCTGAAATTCCTTATTCCATCCTTTTGAATATTAAAAAAATAAAGTTGATTAAAAATATGATTCTCTAGTGCTCAGAGATCTTATGTGAGTAAAAAACAATTGCTATGATATAGTTCCTTTGTCCATGCTGATACTTCCATGCATATGGATAATCATAATTTACAGCTTGAGATTCTAACTTATTAGATGGCATTCTGCATATTTTAGCTTAAATAATAGTACCTGTATACAATTATTTTAGGATTAGAGATCTATGCATGAAAAGTATTACTTTCATTTCGCAGAAAGAAAAGAGATCACATGGCAAACCAGTGTCAAAGGCAAAACAAATTCTTATGTTCTTATTAAAATTTTATATCTTATCTAACTTTTTCTGTTGTCTGTTTTCATTCATCTAAGGAGAAGGACCCTGAATAAGAACTTCCTTTTCTGTGATGCTGAGACATATATCACCTTTGCCACTACTCAGCTCTCAGAGCCAGTGATGGGTATGGTGGATACCATGCTCCCTTGAGCAAATCGGCTTCCATATGCTATAGTTTACACTTTCTGAATCTTCACTGGCTAAGCAAAAGGTCATTTTTCAGAGTGGTTTTCCCAAGATAGAATTAATAGGGGAAACGGACACACTTCAGTGTGTCAGTGACTGGTGATGGCAAAGCTTTCCTCTGAGCGTATTCATAAGGTGGTAAGTGGGGAGAATATGGATAAAAATGAATATTTAAAAACTGGGATGGACTGAACCAAAACCCTATGTACAAATACCCCCAAACTTTGACACTGAACTTCAGTTTTGGCGTTGATTCTGTAACTATTACTTTAGAACTTCCACGCCCCAAACTCCCAGCAGCATAAAGGTTTGATGGCAATTTCAAGTAAAAACTGTATGTCATTCCTTTAAAATGATAGGCTTTGATATATTTTGACAATATATGTTGAAAATAGTTTGCCTTTACATTGTTTGTTTCATACTTTACCTCCAGTTGTTCAGACTCTTGTCACTATATAGCCTTCCCTGTAGGTTGATCAGTAAATCAAAAAGTGATCCTGTACATGGATTGCTTGTCAGAATCGAAGAAGACAAGACTGACTTTTTAACCCACTAGGAGCTCTACGAATAAAATAAACAAAATGAGTAGCAGAAATTTTGGAACAGTTTTCGCTCCAAATGGAGAGATGTGGTTAAGGAAGATGGTGTAATTTAGAAAACAAGGTATACCACTGCAGTGGAATACCGAAAGTGCAGTGTCTGTAGCTCAATGAACTTGGCAAACCCTTGCTTTTTGAATATTGGTAGTATAGCTAGCGCTCTATTATTTGTTCAATATATAATTCACTGTATAGTCTATTTAGCAAGCAAAGATTGCAAATATCTTTATGAATCCTGCCTATAGGTCTCTTGTTGGAGACTAATACTCTAACAAAAGTTTAGTTCAGTTTCCATAAGCAGAATAAAGACATGATGCTGATTGTTTCTTCAACTTGTAGGGCAAACATTTAGGAAGTACATGCCTCTCCTAACTTGGTTCTAATTAATTAACTTGAAGAGAATTCCAAGCTAAAAAAAAAGACTCACCTTTATTAATACAAGCTGTGCTTTCAAAGCCTGATGAAGTACTCTGAAGATCTGGCTATCCATCACTCGTGTTTTACCTGATAGTAACATGTAAACAAAATATGAGACATAGAACTAAAGTTTAAGCACATTAATGCATACATCTCTCCATACTCGCTTACCTGAAGATATATTAAAATGTTTCACTTTAGTGATTGTATAGTAAAGAACATAATCAGAGTTTGAAACAGACAGGATCATATGGTGACTTTTATCTACAAATCTGCATTGAGGCTGATCAGAAGGTCCATTGCTGGGTGAACTTTGACAGGGCCATGTCTTCTGATTCCCAGGCTTTGTATGTGCTCTGCTGGCTTAGATAAGAGCGTTTCTGTGCACCAGTAGAACAAGACAGTTCCAGTAAGAACCTAATGTAGTGCAGTTACAGCTAAATGTTCTTTAGCCTGAATAGCTTACGGTAGAGACAGAGGTGACAATTTTTGCCTGATCTGGCCATAGAATGCAGTTTATAGCTGTGACCAAACACAAGTGCAAAGCTGCAGACAGCTTAAAAAACGGCATGAAAATCTGACCCTCCATGAGGTATCATATAAAGATGTTTCAAAATGTCTTTTGTAACTTGTGTCTGTGAGCTCCCAGCCTGTCGCTGTTTCAGAATGGGAAGGGGGAAAGGGCATGAAGGGAGTTAAGTCTGCAGTTTTTTCAGTCCCACCTGGATGGTGGGGGCTCCAATTCACCCACCTCACTCTTCAGCACCAGCTGGACAGCCCCAGGAATGATCTCCGTCCGATGCCTTTTCCCCCTCCCATTTTGAAAACAGTGAGCACTACCCATTGCTATGGGAACCTGGCTGCAGGCTCCCAGCCAGGAGCTAGATTCCCTTCCCCCCTGAGCCAACAGTGAACTTCTGTTTGGTCTGGGGTAACATTGTAACTCAGAAACTCATTCTGAGTTACAGATGGGAGCTTCACTTCTGTCTGCACCCTTAGTTTATTCAAGGAACCTAGTATACGCTGTTCCAGCAAAATAATTCTTTATTAGGATAAGCATCATCTATACTAGGAGGGTTTCCTGAAGGGTACTGCTATGTTGTAATAAGCTCCTCCTCGAGTAGAGGATGCTACATTTCCTGTTAAAGCTTTATTTTGTTAGGACATATTGCATAGTCTTTCTCAGCCTTTAACATGCATGGGTCTACCATCCCTGTGCACATGGGGAGTAGACCTATACCACCCACTGTATGTGTGGTTTGTTTTCTGCCTGTATGTGTACACAGTGGCAAATTTGAACTGAGTATGAAATGAAGTTTACCTTATATTAGGGCAAAGGTAGGTGCTTGACTGAGTCATGCTGACTGAGGTAAAAGCCCTAGGAGCTGATGTAATGGGGGGGCACAACAACATCAGTCACTGCCATTGCTCTGTCTGCTGATGTGCCTCTGCCGGCAGCTCAGCTGCAGTTACTGCCTCGTGCTGCTGCTGTCTAGGGCACAGAATTGCCCAGTTACAACTGTGACTGAAGGGGACAGATTCATTATTCTCTGTTCATGAGATTTCAAAATACTATACTTTCTTGCATAAACATCCACCTTTTTTTACAAAAATCAGTTACTGGAAATCAGGATGCACCCTAAGCAGGGAAGTATAGTAGTAATCAGTTTCTGTATCTTAAGTCTCTTTTGGGGGGCAGGGGGTAGTGAAAGTAACACTGTCTGTGCTTCCCAGGGACCAGTAGAATAAGTACCTTAGGTTTTCTAGCTGCTGCTACTTGGTTACTTCCTACTTCTTACCAGTATTTTTGAGGAAAGAGTTTTTGTTTCTTCATCCTACCTTTAGAAAACAAAACACACAACTTATTCTGGGGTGTATTGTATGCAACAAAATGCAGTACTATTCCTTAGAGCCAAGGATTTTAATCCAGGCTGGGATGAGTTCCATGCATTTACTCTTGGAGTAGTCATTTCAATGAATCCCCTAAGATGTGAATGGATAGTGAAGCTTAGGCATGTTTTTGTAAATAAGGGTTTGTCTTCTGTCCTTCACCAAATTAGTATGTTGGATTATTGGTGGTTATCCTGAGCATGGCCTGTAACCCCAGTAATGGCTGCTCTTCATAGGTGAAATAATCAGCATGTGTACCACTTACAGCTTAAGGTGCTCATGACAATTTAGCAATATGAGAGTTTCTTTGTTTTATTTCTGGATGAGCTTGTACCACATTGACAACTATATCTAATTTTCCTCAGCAAAATCCATTGTGAAATTCAGACCCAGAGTGTGCAAATGAAACCCTGGTGCTGTGCCAATTCTGACACCTCTTTTTAGCATTTTTTCAAAGGGCACAGGGCAATATGCCAATAATGAGCTTGGAAAGTATGTATGAAGTTCCTGATAATATGACACAATTTTTCTTACTTTTGCTCTTTATTTCATCTTAATTAGTCCCAGTAGGAAGGATTGATTTTTAAAGCCTTGTAGCTAACATCTGTTGGTATTCCTAGGGTCATTCTTACACTGTCCTATGTTTGACATTTCTTGTATAAGAAGAGGCATTTGTTCATATTGACATTAGCTGCCTCTGTATCTCTCAGTGGTGCAGATGGCCTGTGAATAAAGACATCAAGCTAATAGGCAAGATGACAAGCTTCAATAGTGCGGGTGCTCCTCATGCTTAAATGGCAGGGCAGCATAGATTGCTTTTGCTGTGGAGGTCCTGGGTCTGCTGGTACTAGCATATGGAATCAGTTAAAAATGCAGGGGGATCCTGGGAAATAAATAGTACCATGAAAATCCCTAATTGAAAGTAAAAAGGTTTTTCTTTTGTGCAGTATGTTTCATTTCCAAATGTAGCAAAGCATAAAACAAAGTATTTGTACATGCATGTATAAGAACTCTATTTTGGATATTCACTAGTCCTGTCTAGTTTGTAAATAAAAATTAAAGCATAGCTGAAAGGTTTCTAAATGAAAATCAATCTGCCCTTATGATTCTGTCAGAAGAAAGGAACTGGTTATTTCTCTTTAAAAAACAACAACAACAACAAACTAAATGTGGGGATATTTCTAAGCACATTTTTTCCTTATTGTTAAAGTATTAATATAGGAGTGTTTTGGAAAACATCATGTGCTTCCAGAGTGGAGAATGCATTTCCCCCAGCACAGTGGCTTAAGTTATTCTGTGGAGAATATATACAGGAAAAATTTGGCATTCCAGGCAAAGTTAGCTGATAATTTTTTTGCCGCAAAATAGAATATAAGAGCAGGAAATGTGAAGTTTAACCAAAAAAAAGCATGAAAGAGAGAGATAATTAGGCTCAAGAAGGGTAAGATTAATAAGATGCTATGGTTTTAACAAGACAGCTAGCTGGCAAAGTTAGTTGCTCAGGGATCCTATGTCTATACAGGCATACAGATTATTATCCTAGTTTCATTTGCGTAAAATAATAAGCTTCAGAGAGTTAGGAGAAAGCAAAGAGATTTTGCCAAATCAATGTAGGCTCCAAATATAGGTTTTGTAAAAACAAGCTTTTATGAAAACTAACTTAAAGAGATTTTTAAAACTGAAAAAGACCCTAAAAGTCACGGAAACTGTTTGCCTTTGAAAGGAAAGGTTTTCTTTCCTTTCAAAGGCTTGCAGAATCTTGTTCATTTGTGGACAATAGAAAGTAAAGTTCTTAAAAAATAAATTATAAACAAATGCACTTTATAAACCTTTGTGTGCTGAATAAAATGAAAAAAATGAAAAAAGGAAGAAAAAGAAAGGAACAGCTAAAACAACAGATTTATTGTTTTTAAAATTCAGGTATGGTCATTTAAAGTGGAAAGAGTAGTAACAGGTTTTAAAAAACTATTTTTAAGACAGAATCTAATGGACAATGTCACTTTAAAATTTTCAAATATCTAGCTCAGATGAATGAAAATCCAAATTTCTCCATTAAGGCATAAACTTTGAAAAATACATTTGTGAGTCTGGCAGAAGACTGGAAAGCAATGCAGTTTATTGACTGTAACCCAAGAATATATTGTATAGATTGTGGTGCATTTTAACTTCACTGGAGCCAAGCCTTATTTTTAAGAGTTTAGAACTCATCCATTCTAATTTGTTTTGGACAACGCTTTAGCATAGTTTCTTAACCACAAAAGAGTAAAATAATTTTTTCAGCTACTTTATAATGTTGAGTTAAAGAATAATTTATTTGAGTGTGTTATCTGCTTTTTAGAGTTTTCTGAAACAAAAAAAAAGTTTCATAATAAAGCATTTCAATTTGTAATAGTCTCCTTGCTAAGAAAGTGTGTAAGTCTTTATAAAGCTTAATGATATATTTTACTTTTGATATTGTTTATCTTTCCCCACATCACAAGAACTTTGAGGGCTAATGATGGAGAATCAACCATGTGGTCATTCCTGTATCCAGGAATCCTAGAGCTTTACAAACATGAACTGAGCAAGCCCCATGGTATTCCTCTTCATATTCACCAACTGCATGTATGCAGTTTCAGATTACATTACACTGAATAAAGTGGATAAAATGACACAGTTTATAGTCTCAGAGAGGTTACATTTTCAAAAACTTTAGAGGTTCAGATACCAATATAAGCAGTAATTCCAGTGGGCAGGTAGTCAAAAAGGATGACTGGTGGGCAGCACACAGAACACATGTGCCTGCTGATGGAAAAATCTACACAACTGGGTTGTACATTGGATTTGGGCTCAAAGATGGGTGCCCATGCTATGCAGACAGAGAGGCACACAACTGGTTAAGGGAGGTCTCCTGTAAGATCTTCATTAGCTGTTGGGCCATCTGTGGCAGTTAAAATCATGAGCTGAGAGACCTGTTGGTACCCTGTTTGTGGTGGTGGCGGGGGGGTATTGTGTCTGTAACAGTAAACACCTGGAAATTGCAGGATGGTGGCGGGTGAGACATTGCACAATTGGCACTTAGTAGACTAGAATGGCTCTCAATTCCATATTCAACATAAATTAAATTTACCCATTCACTGTTAATTGTTCCTCACCCCCTATGCTGCATTCCTGCAGCCAGTCCTGCACACACATCTCTGTTCAATTGCTGGCAATACAAGGTAATTGAGCAGTATTCTAGGAAAAGTCATTTTTAAAGCTGCAGTGTGAGCTGGAGGCTGTGGAAAGTCCCAAAGAAACCAGCTCCTGGAATGAAGAACCCCACCAGCCCCACCCTGCCCACCCACACACCTGGTCACCCCCTGTCTGAGTACCAAACACACAGAGTTTAATAGTGTACAAACAAGTGCAAACATAGGCTATGCAGGTGAGGCATACAGGAAAACTGAGGCATGGGCCCTGGGGCTGTGGATTGGGTAGAGAGCAGCAATGGCAGTCCAGAAGCAGGAGTAAGAAACACCTGGCAACCTCTCCAACCATTTCCCCTTAGTTGAGCTGGAGACCCCTCTTTCCAAAATCTGTGACAGGGAGATGAAATTGGCAAGGTGGCTTTCCAGAGCAGGAGTTTTGGCAGGTGGGAGGAGGGGGGCAGAGAGAGAGAAGGGGAAAAGAGCCCAGAGCACCCAGCCCCCCCAGCATCTGGCAACTCATCCACTCTAATCCCCTGTCCTAATCTGGGTCTTCCTCACCATCTAGGACAATCCTTGGAAAACTCTGGGCATTGATCTCTGCGAGGTGTAGTGGTCTAGGTACTCTACCACCTCCTGGTTATAATTTGGCATCAATGCAATCCCAAAAGGTGAGGGTTATACATAGAACCCTTGGCAGTGGGTGTACGGAAACATGTCCAGGTACAATTGTGAACCAGTTCTCAATCAGTGACATTCTTGGAATGGTTCAAGTGTTATGTTGGTCTGCACCCTACCAGTGCTACCATCGTGTGGGATCCTGTGGCATCTCTGAAAGAATGTCAAGGGGCCCCAGAGTGCTGGGGCACTCTGACTGAAAATCACTGCCTTATGACTCATGTCATATTGGAGCTCAGATGCTCCAGGGAAATTGGTGAAGCTTCTTGTACATAGGGCATATAATAGGTTACATTGGTCTTATATAGTTATTTTACTGATCTGCTAGTATATAGTAATGTATGATGCATGCATTTTGGCTCCAAGACTGAGAGACTGGTTTTGTTCATCATTAACAAATTATGATGCCTATTTTGAGTATATGTTGTATGCCTTTAGGCCTCTGGAGCCCATGCAGAGATAAGTTGGTGGCCACAAGAATAACCCTTGCTATTCATGTAAGAAATGAAGCTGGAAGGCAACTGAGGGCCAGATGGTTTATTATCCATATTATGTACAGGTCACCCTCAAGGGGAAAACCAACCTACTTTACATAAACCACAAGGAAACCTTAAATATCACCTGCTCCATTACATACAGCAAGATTTCTAGTGTTGCTGGACAGCACTCAGAAAAGATGCTTTTAAAAATCTTTTTGCTGAGCATTGCTTTATCTTAGTTTTAGTGTTCTAAGGGGTGCTCCTAAGCCTTGAAAATAGGCCATCTGGAGAAGGATTAGAGCATGAGCTTACAAAATTCACTGTGGATAGGTTTAAGATTACTTGACAAGATGGAGCTGATGAGTTGGAAAGCTGTGAAAGGAATATATTTATTTGCTGTGGCCATGAGATTAGCCTCCCAATAAATGTAATTGCTTATGCTTCTCTATTGGACTGTATGAATATACTGCATATGTTTCTATACCAGCATACAGGTGGATGGTTATATTTGTTTATGTTTTCTATCTATAATCAAGCTCTTGATTCATTTGAGAAGACTAGATTAAAATTAACTGTGATTAATACCAGTTGCAAATTGCTGTTTTACTTGTTGGACTAAGCTTTGTGTAATGAGTGACATGATGTAGAAGCAGGTTATTCATTGTAAGGCATCCAACATAGTTACTTATTATGATATAGCTTTTCATCTGTTCATGTAAATGCTGTTGCTTCTCACTTTGTTAATGTCTGCCTAGAATGGGTTCTCACCAGCACTATCCAATTTAGAAGGAACTCCCCTACAATTTCAGCTTTCACTGGAGTATACCTGCTTGGGAGTGGAGAGGGGATCAGGGGAGAGGCTAGATAAGAAAGAAGTGCATAGTTTTGTTCATTATATTGTTTGATCTCAAAAGGCTGTTGAGGAAAAAGCTCTTTAATACAAAGAATTACCACTCTGTTGTTTTTTGTGGTTTATGTGTGTTGGCTCTGGATTTAGGAACCAGATACCTTGTTCTAGGGGGGGAGCCACCCTCAGACCGACCACGACCTTTATATTTGATAAGAGGCAATGTATTGATACACAGTGATAACAGAAAAGAAGTAATACAAACAATCAAGCAATTCTATATATCTACCAAATCCTAGGGCTGTCATCAGAGTCGAAGTACATCTGGCCAGGATGCAGTCTTCACTCTGAGGCACTTTCTTTTAGGTGTCAGCAGTCTGGAGGTGGGATGCCGAGGCCCACAGCCCACCTTGAGTGAGGTATATGAGATGGGCTGCTGGTTGTGTGCCCTCCATGGTGGGCTCAGGGACCTTCCCAGGGAATGGAGACAGGGAACCTTCTCAAGGAGAAGGATTGGGAGGGACCAGGAGGGACCCTCAAGCTTTTGCTTTTGCTTTTGCTTTGTATACTCCTTCCCTCTTGATGACTCCTGATGACTCTTCATCCATGGCTATCGCTGGTTGGTTGTCTCTCTGTGGTCATACACCCATGTAGCCTTCCCGGTCTTCTAATTTGGTCTGTTACCCCAAAACCAAAACTCAGGCCCCCTTGCTGCTCTGGGACATTGTAGCTGGTGCCACTCATGTTGTGTTATGGGCAATATGGTACATACTTCCTTGGTTCCCAGATTTTGTGTCCTTGTCATTCTTGTTTTGTTAGATAGCTGGTCTGGCTCAAAGTCTGTGATCCCATGTTATGGCATGCCCCCTCAATTCTTAGGCTATACGTCCATCTGTTGGCCTTGTTGTGTTAGACAGCTTGTCTGCTTCCAGGGCTGGGAGAAACTCTGTGTGTGTGAGACCCAGGTTTCTTAGAAATCAGTTAACCCATGCTGTCCATCCTGACCCATTAAAAAGCATATACATATACCTATAAGCCAATTACCAAAAAACAGACCTTTTCATATGTGACCCTTTCTTTTTACCTTATACGTGCTTTC
>NW_017728994.1:21907891-21919813 GCF_001723915.1 Gavialis gangeticus | reverse complement strand
ATACAAACAATCAAGCAATTCTATATATCTACCAAATCCTAGGGCTGTCATCAGAGTCGAAGTACATCTGGCCAGGATGCAGTCTTCACTCTGAGGCACTTTCTTTTAGGTGTCAGCAGTCTGGAGGTGGGATGCCGAGGCCCACAGCCCACCTTGAGTGAGGTATATGAGATGGGCTGCTGGTTGTGTGCCCTCCATGGTGGGCTCAGGGACCTTCCCAGGGAATGGAGACAGGGAACCTTCTCAAGGAGAAGGATTGGGAGGGACCAGGAGGGACCCTCAAGCTTTTGCTTTTGCTTTTGCTTTGTATACTCCTTCCCTCTTGATGACTCCTGATGACTCTTCATCCATGGCTATCGCTGGTTGGTTGTCTCTCTGTGGTCATACACCCATGTAGCCTTCCCGGTCTTCTAATTTGGTCTGTTACCCCAAAACCAAAACTCAGGCCCCCTTGCTGCTCTGGGACATTGTAGCTGGTGCCACTCATGTTGTGTTATGGGCAATATGGTACATACTTCCTTGGTTCCCAGATTTTGTGTCCTTGTCATTCTTGTTTTGTTAGATAGCTGGTCTGGCTCAAAGTCTGTGATCCCATGTTATGGCATGCCCCCTCAATTCTTAGGCTATACGTCCATCTGTTGGCCTTGTTGTGTTAGACAGCTTGTCTGCTTCCAGGGCTGGGAGAAACTCTGTGTGTGTGAGACCCAGGTTTCTTAGAAATCAGTTAACCCATGCTGTCCATCCTGACCCATTAAAAAGCATATACATATACCTATAAGCCAATTACCAAAAAACAGACCTTTTCATATGTGACCCTTTCTTTTTACCTTATACGTGCTTTCAGGCTAGGGACAGAAGTTGCACATAAACTGGTTTAAGTGATCAAAAACTGTTTTAAATCTGTAACAGAACAAAAGCTCAGTGCACATAAACAAGTTTCAAAATAGCTGAAACTGGTTTAAGATAAATTTGGTTGAATGTAGTATCAGACTTAACTGATTTGAGTCAAACTGGTTTATGAAACTTCTGCCCCAGACTCCTTCCTGGTTTAAGTTAAATCACAGGCTCCTAGCATCCCAACATGTTTTGTAGCCCTGGGCTGGGCTCTGCTGTCTGCTTCAGAGAGCAGGACTGGCCCTACCCCTCTCCTCCCTAGCTGGGGCAGTGAGGACTGGCTGACAAGGGGGTGGGGTGGGGGCAAGCCTGGTTGGGGATGCAGCCCAGTTGGTGAGAGAGGAGGGGGACTGGAAATGACTGTCTCCCACCCCTGGCAAACCCCAGCTGGGGTCTGGAGCCAGGGAGGGGGGTTAAACACCCCCTCCCCTGCTCAAACTTACTGCTGGCTGCAACTGTGGACTACAAATCCCAGAGGTACCTGGAAGCAGGAAGAGAATGAGCAAACCTGCAGAGTCCTGCTGCTTTCATTTTGGACTGCAAATCCCAGAGACCTTGGGGGCAGCCAGAAGAGGAAGCAAACACACATAGCCCATGCTGGCTAGGTGCCAGGGAGCAGTGCTCTAGTGCCCACTAGCTTCTGGCCTGAGCTACTGCAGGCATGTAGATGCATTTCCTGAATCAAAAGTAATTGTCTGTTCACATCTGCTTCAATTTAATCTCTGCAGATTAGACTAACCTGCAAAGACTGAATCAATTCAGTCTCTAGCTTTTTGACTGTCTGTACATAGACTCAGAGATTTGTTTCTTTACACAGATGTCTCCTTTTTTTAGCAAGCAGATGCAAATTCATTGTTATAGTTTGGCTACGGTATGTGGGTAGCGTAGGGACTTTTGGCTTAAAAACATCTTGAAGATATGCAATGAGTTAAGAGTTAGGTAGGAACTGGATAGACTATGCCTTAGTATATTGCAGACTAGGTACTGCTACTGCGAAATTGCATGTTGCATGGCTGTCTCATTAGCTCATCAATTCTGTGCCTGCTTAGTACAGTTTAACACTCTGAGGACCTTGTTACACATTCATTTTAGGTGACTCCTGGAGCTTTTAACCTCTGGATTGTCCACACATTAACACCTGAAACTAGTTTTAAGCACACTTTAGGCAGCTTAGAGATAAACCTTAGAAGGGCAGCTTTAACTCTAATCCATATTACCCAGCTTGTGTTCCATTAATGTGTGGTCACTTCCCACAGATGAGCTTGCCCAAGTTGCAGTCCTCCAGTATCGCAGGATATGGTGTTCCCTCCCTATCCTCCTTTCTTACACCCCCGTGCAAACACCCTACAGAGCACATGCCAGCTAGCCAGGATATAAGGCATGGATGGGTCTAGGAGTGTGGGGTCTAGGAGGTGGGGAGGGAGCAAGTTAGGGGGCCAGATTGGGTTCCCATGAGCTGGGACTTCCTTCCTGGGGCAGGGGAAGTAGGCCCACAGAAATGCCTTCTCTTGGCACTCACAGGTACCCTGCGAAGCATGACCCACCCCACAACACCAGAGTCCCAGTCCCAATTTATTAAAACATGAGACCATTTTTATTTACTTCCTTTTCATTTCTTTTTTTTTTACTTCTTTGTATTTTATCCTTCAGTGGCTAACATCCTTCATTTTGCCACTCATCTCCATTTCCTTTTCAGCTCCCATTTCATTGCCCACTGCCATTCCATTAACTCTGTATCTCCCAGCTTTATAATCCCACCACCTATGACCCATCTCTTGCACACCCCTACCTAAAGCCAGGATAGAAACCTGTCCTGGCTCACCAACTCTCTCAGAGCAGCTCACAACTATAGCTTCTAGGCTGACTCCTGCTTGCCAGCCCTCTAGTGGCAAGTCACAGCTGTACAGGTGGAGAACAGTTAGAGAAGGTGTTTAGCTTTAAGGTGGGACTGCTTCAAACTTGAGCTGGAACTAACACTGATCAACATTTGACCAACTCAAAGTGCAACATGTAACAAGGCCCTGAGACTGACCTAATTCATTATCTACCTCTCAGATGGAAGCAATGGTAGCGTTTCTCCTGACCTCAAGGTAAATCATGGCTCAAGTTCATATTCTTCCTAGAGTAGTGTTGCTGGAACTGGTCTGGGAGTGACAAAAGAACCTGGCTGTACCTGCACCTTAGGGATACTAGTCAGGGATTAAATTAGTGTGGGAGAGATTGTGAACCTCTTCCATGCTGTACATCAAAAATGAGTTCAATCTAAGCCATATAATGTGGCTCAGAATACCAGCAGATTGTTTAGAAGTTCAAAATATGATTGTTTGTTGTCTGTAAGCTCCTCAAACTCCCTTCCTCTTCATTGGGGTTCAGATGTCCTTGTGGAGGACACTAGCACAACTATTTCTGAAAATGATAACCAAACAGTTCTCCCACAGCATCTGAGGAAAACAAGGGTGTCAGTTGAGGACCTCAGCTGCCTGTACACCAATGCCAGAAGCATGGGGAATAAGCAGGAAGAGCTAGCCCTCCTGCTCTCTAGTGGGCAGTATGACCTGGTAGGGATCACGGAGACCTGGTAGGACTCGTCACATGACTGAGCATAGTGGTAGAGGGCTGCACCCTGCACAGAAGGGATAGAGTAGGGAGAAAAAGAAGAGGGGTAACTCTCTCACGTAGAGAGAGAGCAGTACTGTCTGCTCTCTCTCTACATGAGAGAGCAGACAGTCTCCAGTCACCTCTCTGGAGACTGACATTGGTTCCAAAGATAAGCAGCTTGAAACCCTCTGGGTCAAGCTACAGTTGGGGGGGGCTCATGGACACAATCCTTGAAGCACAAAAGAACACCGTTCCTGCAAAGGGGAAAGGTAGCAGGAGGGCTGGGAAGCCCTCCTGCCTTAATAAGGACATTGCAGTCCTCTTAAAAAAGAAAAAAGAGGTTTACACACAATGGAAGCTAGGAATGGTCCTCAAGGAGGACTATCCAGTAGTGGCCAGCGCTTGTAGGGAGATGGTCAGGAAAGCCAAGGCAGCAACTGAGTTTAGGTTAGGCATGGGAGTCAAAGACAGTAAGAAGTCCTTCTTTAGGTATGTAGGCAGTAGAAAGAAAACAAATGGAAGTGTGGGACCCGTGCTTAACACCTCGGGACAGCTGGTAACTGACATTCAAGAAAAACCAACTCCTGAATGTCCACTTTGCTTCAGTATTTCACCGGACCATGGGGAAAGTCAAGTGAGATAAGGTTCATAGGGGGGATGTTGGCACTGTCAGCCTCCCCACTGTGGATGCTGAGCTGGTGCAATACCAACTAGAAAAGCTAGACATTTATAAGTCAGTGGGACTGGATGGACTCCATCCGAGAGTGCTTATGGAGCTGGCTGAGGTCATCGCAGAACCCCTGGCAAAGCTCTTTCAGAATTTGTGGTACATAGGGGAGATCCCTGAGGATTGGAAGAGGGCCAACATTGTGCCTATCTTTAAGAAGGGGAAGAGGGAGGGCCCGGACAACTATAGGCCAGTCAACCTAACCTCTATCCCAGGGAAAATCCTGGAAAAGCTCATTAAAGAATCTATGTGCTATATGCTCGCGGAACATAAGTTCTGAACGACAGCCAGCATGGCTTTGTCGTGGGTCAGTCTTGTCTTACCAATCTCATCTCCTCCTATGATAAGGTGTCTCGCCACCTGGACATGGGAGACAAGGTAGACGTTATATACCTAGACTTCCAAAAGGCTTTTGATCTAGTATCCTGCAATATCCTTGTGGGAAAACTGGAAGATTATGAGCTCTGCTGCTCGGTGGTTCAGTGGAAGGGAAACTGGCTACAGGGTAGGACCCGCAGAGTTCTCATGAATGGATCCGTGTCATTTTTGGTGTGAAGTGGTCAGGAGTCCATGCTTGGACCGATGCTTTTCAACATGTTTATCAATGATTTGGATGGGGGAGTAAAAAGTTTGCTGGCCAAGTTCACGGAAGACACCAAGTTATGGGGCAGCGTGGCCATGTCAGAAGATAGGTTGTAGATACAGGTGGACTTGGACAGGCTGGAGAGTTGGGCTTACTGCTATATCAGCGGAGTGCATCAGGAGCTCGGTGAACAACTGTTCACTAGGGCACCCCTGAGGAAGATCAGGACCAATGGATATAAACTCCTGGAAGGCCCCTTCAGGCTTAATACCAGGAAAAACTCTTTCACAGTCAGGGTGTCCAGGCTGGAATAAACTCCCTCCAGACGTGGTGCAGTCACCTACCCTGGAGGTTTTCAAGAGGAGACTGGGCAGTCACCTTGCTGGGGTCACTTGACTGCAGTTGTCTTCCTGCCTAGAGTGGGGGTGATGGACCCGATGATCTGCAAGGTCTCTTCCAGTTTACACGTGCTCCAGGGGGTTGGGGGGGGGCACTTTAATGAGAACAGCTCTGAAAGACACTCTAAAGCACCTGGAGCGTCTCATGTATTAGAGTCCCCATGCTTCAAATGGTAGTGGGGGTGCTTTCTCTAATGCTCATCGAACAAGCTTTAGCTAAATCACCCCTAATGCCATTTTGAAGCATGAGTATACTGAAGCACAAGATGCGGAGGCTCTAATTGCCACGCTAAAGCAGACTTGATTAATCAGCAGCCTCTGGGCTAATGTACAGGTACTCTTACTGCTTTTTGATAGCCCTGTTGTGTTAATTTTGTTGGAATAAGTCAGCTCAGAGTATTAAAGGTGTTAATGTGATTCTGTCACTATGCAACACTAAATGGTTAAATGTAGTTTGGGGTTTAACATGCAGAGACCTGTTTAGTCCCATGGCAACAACCACTATTAAAAATCTTTATAGCCTTTTGTCAAGGATATAGTAAAAAAGAGAAAAATCACAGAATTTACAATGTATTAACTCTTTCATTTTAACAATTTGCCATTTTCTCTTTCCCTTTATCTGTGATGAGCTTTTAAAAGGATCCTTCCCCCTCAACCCATTTAACAGTTGTTTATTTGGTATTAAAGATGATAATAACTGTCCTTTTTTGGGAAGGAGGGAGGAGAAGAAGTTATTTAAAATGGTCTTAATTAAGCTGTAGCTGTTAAGTCCAATTTTGTTTTCTTGAAGACAGAATAAGAAACACATATGAAAGAAAGAAGAACACAGAACAGCAAAAAGAAAATGCCTTTCAATTCTGCTACCAAAGAAACAGAAAACATAACATATACTTCTGTCAGCCACTCTGAGACTGGCAAAGTTATACAGAACAGGGCTATTTAGAACATAATAGTTAAAATTTTGCCTCTTAGGCTCTCAACAGTGTTGTGAAAGATACTGGTTTGGATGGTTAAGCTGGCCTTTATTAAGTGAACTGAGAGGGGTGGAGGGGGAGGGAGAGAGCAAGACATACAGCAGGGAAGGAAAGTATCACATAAGGGAAGAAACGAGAACAAGAACCACTTTGGTAGAGTTGATGGCAATATCGTTGTAGGTCCCTTTCACTGGCCTGGTCTTCTTACATGTCTCTCTGAATCAATGTAAAGAAAGACTGATGCTTCCATAGTTGATTTTTTTTGGTGGTATTTTAATTGTTTGAAGTAGATAAGAATATATAAATGAAGTTAGGGGGTGTGTGTGTTTTCTGTGTAATAATCAATAAGGAGACTGGATGACTCAGAAGGTTGATAGTAATACAAAAGACATTTTATCAGGTGAGTGTTTGATACCCCCACAAACTAGAAGTAATTGTGTCCTATTGTTACCTGGTTCTCCATGGCCTACTGGGTAAGACATACACATTATCCAAACCACTACTGAAACTGACACTAATTGGAACATATGCTGTCAATCGTGGGCAGAGAGCCCAGATACTGAATACCCTCTTGCAGTAAAGGTAAATGGAGCAACAAATTTACCTAACCTGGTGAGATCTGACTAGAGATCTGTGAAATGTGGCAATTGGAGCTTTTCAGAGGCTTGCTTGATTTCCCCTACCCCTTCCTCTGCTCTTCCCCTCTGGATTATGCTATTTGCAGAAGCTAATTTCCATCAATTTTGCTTTGGGTTTGGGCAAACATCATAATTCAGACTCAGATTTAACTGCCAAGTTTCAGGTCAAAATCATTGTGAAACAGAACCAATGTAGCAGCATTCAGTATACATGAAAATGACTGGGACTTGGAAACAGATATAATGGAATTTTGAAACAAGTTAAAATAGCTGTGGCTAGTGAGAGGAATCAAAAGAGACTGATGATTTTCTACTGAATATTTTCTATGCCAAATGATCCATGGACCTAGGGGCTTTTTCAATTTCTTCATGAAAGATGTCACGGCAGCCCCTAAGAGTGAAACTATGCATTTTTACACTTAACCCCACCATTTTGTTTTCACTGAATGCCTTTATTAGTTTAAGTTTACTTATAAGACTTTAAAATAAGAGGCTTAACAATATACAAGCATGTTGGACAGGCCATGAAGAGATGAAACTCACATTCCTCTTCCTTCTTATTTGTCACCTTATCCTCGAATGTCCTAGAGGCAATGTGATGTGGAGAAAATGTGATCTCTACCCACACTTTAACACTTTCTGCCTTAATGTTTTTTCCAGTGGTTTACTGTGGAGTTTGCAAGTGTATCATGGCTGAAATAGATGCTACAGGTATACATGAAACTAACACCTTTTTCTCAAGCTGCATTTCTACACACTACACTTCCTGCCTTTTAAATGTCACAGCTATTGAACAAACAGTGAAATAATGTGTACAGAAAGTGCTATATTTGTAGTAAGTTCTTATAACAAATGTATTTAGCAGGGCTATTTGCACTTGATTGAATTCTGGTTTTATTACTACTAAATTTTGGTTGCTATTCCTCTCAAGCATTGATTATACCTGTTGTTATTATTATTGGTGTGTAATTAATTTTAGTTTGCTTTCATTTTGGCTGGTTTGAGAGTACTGTTGCTTATGTAAAAATCTGCGGCATGATGTCAGAACAAAAGCTATGGAAAGTTCCATTTTAATTTTGAAACTCTTCAAAATTAATTTTGGTTCCAATTCAGTTAGACTTCATAAAGAAGTACTGGTTTTTAAAAATTGCTTTTCAACTAAGAGGTAAAACCCCCCTCTTTTTTTCTATCTCAATGACTGCAACATTCAATAGAGTGTTATTCATAGTGTATGCTGTTTGAAGAAAAATGTGGGGCAGGTCATTTCACATTACAGAAGAAGGTGATATTTCTCCTGTGGCCATGATTGTCATCACAGCATTAGCTCAGCTCAAAATGCCTTTGCCTTATTGGTAAGCAGAGTTGAGGTTTTGCTGGTCAACTGAGCTCTCTAATCTAAATGAAATTATTAGAGGGGATTTAAAAAAACCTTCTGTTGTCCTGTATATTTCAGATTTTGGCCATATTTTGTCTACTCTGTTATTAACTTCTCTTGCAGTGGAGAATTATCTCATCTTTTTGGATCACATAATAATTGTAGTCCAGATTTTCAGAGGAAGGAATCAGAGGTCATGTTTTTGTCCTGTCTTCCTTTCTTTCTACATTGGGCAGAAAGTAAAATTGCTCAAACATAAACCAGGTCTTCAAAGGAATTTGACCATTTAGAAAATGGGTTTTTACAATTCTGGTTCCTTTTGTAAAACTTTTTATAGCCTCTGAACCATGTAGGTAGGTTCTGCCAACTCCATTTTAAAAGGAATTGCATCTCATTGTCATGGTCCAAGATCTTCTCTTTAAAGAAGCAATATTCATGTTATAATTGTGGTTCCTCAGCTGGACATCATACCAGTAGTGTGTTTTATGGACTTGCATTAAGCATGTACCACTGCTTCTCTGTCTCATGGGCTAGGGACAAGTTACACATAAACTGGTATAAACAATCAGAAACTTGTTTAAACCTGTAACAGAACAGAAATACAGTGTGCATAGACCAGCTTCAAAATGGTGGAACGTGGTTTAAGATAGACCTGGATGGATGCAGTATGAGATTGAATTAGTTTAGGTTAGACCTGTCTATCGAACTTATGTCCCAGATGCCTTCCCAACTTGTTAGGTTGCAGTCCCCCAGCATCCCAGGATGCTTTGGGATCCCCAGTAGCACCCCCTCACAGGACAGTCAGCTGGAACATGGCTGACTGTCCACTGCTTCAGCCTAGTGCCAAGCTGCCCCTGGGCTTTTAAGAGCCACCCACACAGCTTCTTTGCCCAGCTGTGGCTCCCAGCTCTGGGAAGTGCACAGTCTGGAGCAGGTTGCAGGGGCAGGGGGAGCCAACACAGATGCTTCCCTCAGGGTCCACCCAGCCTCAGCTCAGCCAGCACACAGCCCAGAACTGGCAGGTGAGCCAACATAGAAAGAGCCTTTCTTTAGGGTCAAAAAAGTCCCAGCTCAGCCAGCACAGTCTGGAGATGGTGAGGGAGTGGGGGAAGTGAACACAGACACTTCCCTCAGGGTCTTCACAACCCTCAGCTCAGCTAGCACAAAGCCTGGAGCTGGTGCTGAGGTGTAAGAGAAGCCAACCTGGAGCTTTGGGTCAGTGGCCCAGTCCAGGATGCTTGGCAGCTGTAGGGTGCAGTAGATAGCCCCACATGGGACAGCTGGCTGCTGGTTTGGGAGCATGAAGATATGTGTCATGGTGACCCTCTGTGACATCATGTCATGACTGGGTGTGGGGGCATAGCCTGAGGACATGGGTGCCAAATTCTGGGGGGCATGCAGTAGACATAGAAGTGTCTGGGTTGGCTCCCTCCACACCCCCTGGAAGCTGTGGGCTGCATGCTGGCTGAGCTGGGAGTTGTGTGGATCCTGAGGGAAGCATCTGTGT
This sequence comes from Gavialis gangeticus, assembly GCF_001723915.1. NCBI lineage: Eukaryota > Metazoa > Chordata > Crocodylia > Gavialidae > Gavialis > Gavialis gangeticus. Next base: position 21,910,119 of record NW_017728994.1, on the reverse strand, counting down.
TGGCTTCCCCTATGCCCCACCACCAGCTCCAGGCTGTGTGCTGGCCCATCTGGGGCTGTGCAGACCCTGAGGGAAGTGTGTATGCTGGCTCCCCCTGTGCTCTAGGGTCATCAGTAACAGCAGGAAGTTGGGGAATGGCCCTGGCACAGCTGAGCTTAGCTGCCCTTGATAATGTCTGGCATGTGGGGAGGCATGAGGAAGCACCCACCACCTTCTGCCTTTGGCCAGTTCAGGCATCTGTTTCCCCCCATCCCCCCCCATTGAAAGAGGAACATGTATTCCATTCTCTCCCAATCCAATCTGTGCAGCGTAGAGAAACCCACGTAAGATTGGATCGATTTCCTCTCTGGCTTTTTGACTGTCTGTACTTAGCCTTAGAAAGAGGCACGTTTTAAGAGACACGTTTCCTGGTATAAGCGCACACTGCAGTTCCACTTTCAATTATACCTATAATGTACTTTCAGGTTTCCCTCGCTTGACGTGGGTTCTGTATGTGTGAATATGCTCTTATGTGATGACCCTTTTTATACCAAAAATTCATTGTATGCAAGGTAAATTCACTCTTATGCAATCAGTGTGGTGGAAGCCTGCAGTCAACTGCTTTGCGTGGTGCATTGTGGGAGTGATGTGCCCCAAAAGGTAGTCTCCTGTGTGGATCTGTGCTCCTCGCTCGTTGTCTGCGGCACGTGTTTCTGTAGCTGCCATCCCCATTATGATAGTGCCCCTTGCTTGTGTGTACTGTCTGATGTTGGTGAGTACCAAAATTGTCTTGTAAAAATGGGTCTGGGGGTCAGTACAGTCGAGGTCTTGGAACATATCCCTATTTGTTATATTATAAAATCGGTTCCCTTTATGTGAATTTGATTTATGCGCCATTTTCCAGGAACACATGTACAGCATAAAGTAAGGGAAACCTGTAGTTTGAATAAGGGCAGCTTTTAATTAATATGGCAAAGCTTTAAAATATTATGAGGTATCAATATTTAAGTAAAGTTTGAAATTTCCTGTTCTGTGTTTCTATTTTGCTGATATTCAAATTAACATGAACACGTTCACTTAATGCTATCTGTTTAATTATTTTTTAACTGAGATTTGAAGTTGAAGCGAAGAGAATGTAGCCTTTGATGGCCATGTTCCTAATGTTGACTATCGCAACTTGTTCCTTTTTTTTTTGTCTTTGCACTCTCCTAACTTCTCACACATTCTAATGAGTACCAAATACATACCTACTGGATGTTGGAATTCTTCTTGCCATCTTTGTAGAGTTAATTTTTGTATACAAGTCAGAAGAGGAAAGAGATACCAGACATGTTTCACCTATGGGTACTGTCAGAAGATTTGATTCAGTCAAGATCCATGAGATTCAAAATGCTTTTTTTTTTGTTTTGTTTTAAGGTTAGCAATGTTTCATTGGTTCAAGAGTTAAATATTGACTGAGGGGTGACATGATTTGGGATACTTTTGGAAACAGAATGCTTTGCATTTTTTAGGCAGGTGGTGATGTGGAAATTTTCTTCCTTTTAAATAAATCCCTTTTGATGGCATGGACAATTAATGTATTTGGGTGTGTCAGTGGAGGAATGTTTGATACTAGGGGTGAGTAATGGCTCTGGCTACTTGCTTCTGACATTAACCATGGTGAACATAAAAACATTTTTACTTGTCATGTGCTTGTTCTCAGTCAGACTGGAGTAATTCCAGGTTTGTAACAGTAATTAATGAAAATGTAACATATGCAGATCATAAGTTTAGTGAGAGAGAGAATTTTATCTTTACCATATGAGGAATGTTTGATAAGCTTGGCAAGTGTTTTGGTTACACCATGTTTGAACAATCACTAGACTGAATATGATTTCATTCGGATTTGGATCAGGTTAGTCACTTGGCATACTCACTTAATGTTGTAGACTCTAAATTAAATTATATGAGACTGTAGGAGAGTTATGGGTTCACCATATTTGACAATGTAATGTTGGTGGGGTAGGAGGTTGTTTTATTTTTAAGAACATCAAGTTATCCTGGGCTAAAGAAATGAAATGCTAGGGGCCTATGTTTAAAACAAAAATAAGCCCCCTCTCCCCCACCCCCCCCAAAAAAAACAAACAAAAAACCCATGCAAAACAGATTATTTTTAAAGGCCTGACCAAAAAATCCAAATAGTATGTAAGTTACTGAGTTTGGTTTCCTCTCCCTTCTTGGACTCCCATCAGACTACTATGTTACATCTA
>NW_017728994.1:21890492-21902891 GCF_001723915.1 Gavialis gangeticus | reverse complement strand
CTGTTATCATCTGTCCTGTCCCATTCTGCAAGGGTGCCACATTTCCCTTGGTCTTCCTCTTGCTCCTTGTACACCTAAAGAAGGACTTCTTATTGTCCTTGATTTCAGTTACCAACCTAACCTCAGTCACCGCCCTTGCCTTTCTTATCCTCTCCCTTCTTGGACTCCCATCAGACTACTATGTTACATCTAAATCCACTTGCCCTGTTGTTCTTGAACCAGTCCAAGCACTGCCCTGGTTTGGGATATCTAGGCAGGCTGTTGGAATATCTTGGCAAACCCTGGGTCTTATCCAGTGTTTCTTCCTAAGAACCTAGTCTCCAATCCCCCTGAGCCTTATGCTGATCACTCACAGTCCCCATGCCAGAATTTATCATTGAAGGGAGGCATTTTTAGTCTGTCATTTAATTGTTTACTAGCATATGAAAGATGCATATAAACATATGCATGTGATTTGCATGAAGTTTCTTAAGGTGTTATTACACTTTACTATGTAGGAAAAAAAGAAAAGAAAACACTTATATAGACACAAATAATTAATTATGTACATATGTCCCTTCCTCAGTTACCTCACCACTCTGGAACACTTTTGGGGCTACAATCAGGTCAGCTATCTCTGGACAAGCCAGGAATGATACAAATGTACTTAAAGAGCTCCAACTTTAACACTGCTTCATCTGGAGTTAAAGTTGGAGCAATTTTTCTACATTTGTATTGCCCTGGGCTTGTCCAAATGTAGTTTTTGGAATGTGGAAACTGCTGTGTGCTGTGGAAGCTCTCCTTTTCAAATGGCTCCAAATGTAGATGCGTTCATAGTCCCCAGGAGACTTTTCCCAGTTAAATATACCCTCCTGAAATTTCTAGTTTCTTAGTTTTGCCTTTGATAATTCTCTGCTGCTCCAAACTAAAACCTGAACAAACTCATTTGCTTAGACTTCAGTTAGTCTGTTGTCCCAATTTGTTTTAACCTAAAATGATCCTTAGGCCACATCCAGACAAGTGCGGATGGGCAATATGTGGTGCTGCAGACCCGTCTGCAGCACTGAGTACCTCACATGCAGGCATTTCCCACACTGCTACCTCATAGCCTGGAGGTTTTATTTGAGCCGGGGAGATCCCAGGGCCAAAAAAACGTGAGCCAAAAAAAAAAAGCCGCTGCTACTTGTCCCCAGGGAAACAAACATCAGCACTTGTGTGGATGCGGCCCTGGTGTTTAGCTTCATACTGTTGTTCTGATCTCAGTGGGGATGTGGTAGAGGCATTATGCAGAGAGAGAGAGATGTACATTCAGAGAAAAGCATTCAGCACACAGACATTTCATTGTAATGGCTTCATAATATCAACCAGAATTCATAAATTGCACTTAAGTTCCCCCACTTGTTACAGTTAGCCACTTTTAAATTGAAAGAGAACTTTGCCTTCAGCTTGGAAAAATTTTGAGGCATGTGTTGTGATTGACTTAAGGCTTTAGGTGGAAGCAACACAAAATTTTGTAATTTTGAGTTAGTACAGCTCTGAGATTTGGGGGATTTTTTGGATTGTTTAACCTAAGTTAAATATTGGTGCATCTGCGAGCCAAAGCGGAATGTAACCAGAAGATAATGTAAGGAAATGCCAGATTTCTCAGGACAAAAAGACTATCTTGTCAGAAACTATTTTAGTAATAATCCTAGTTTTCACATTGACTGTTTCACTGTTGACTATCAAATGAGTCATATAATGTTTTTCTGGTCTTTCTCATTGGGATGATCATACTTATTCTGACTTGTAACACACATTGATCTACAGAGAAGAATACCAGATTAGACATTTTATGCTTTTTCTTATTATTATTTTGTGACTGCAAAATATTTTTTATTTTCAGTTTTGAAGTTCCAAGCAACGGCTTGAATTATTTTTATGATTTTCTGGGTAGCATTAGGAATGGGTAGCAAGAAGTGAAACACTTTTTTTTTTCAGCTGGTGCACACCTTTCCTATTGCTGTTATTTTGTAAGCACTTTTTTATTGATATTAGCATCTATTTTGCAACAATAACTTCTTCTTCCTTATCATTTCTCATCCCTGAAATCCATAATCAGGTGTTAGGCTCAGAATCACTGGAAGCTTTCTTTGATATTTATTTATATTTCTTGATAGCCTCCAAAAGACACTGCATCCAGTTTTAGGAAAATTTGTTTTCAGCACATCTACAGTACCTTCATTTTTGTTGCAAAGGTGTGATAGAAAATTTGGGATCTCCACAAAAACAGCCTGGACATTAGAAGATTCAGTATACAGTAACTGAAAGAAGCAGTCTGCTCAGAGATCAAATATCATGTCTGTAACGTTCATCAGGTGAAAAAAATAAGTTGGGTGCTCGTGAAAGGGAAGGACTGATAGTATAGACCAGAACCACACAGTCAGCAGACAGTTATGTCAGTGCACAGCAGTCTTTAACCTACATATCCCTTACTAGTCACTTTCTTACAAACATTAGAGGCCATATATCTTGTTTTATTTTTTAAGCTAGCATGTGAATGCAAGCTATGAGATGCCCATAGCCTCCTTTTAGCCTCACTGACTCAAATAACTAAACATGGCTGAATGAGACTGTTGTCCAGCTGCCAGTTTCACAGTGGGATAGGTCATGTAAACCCAGATTAATCTCCCTGATTGACATGAGATGCAAAAATCCAAGTTGGTCATTTAAACGTTTTAGGTTCCATTCTAAACATTCCTGATTGTATAGCGGTGCCATTTGTGCTCGCTGTAGGAAAGGTCTATGGTAACATTTCTAGAGTTTTAGCAGTTGTTTTTTAAAAAAAAAAAATTAAAGCCAAAATTTCCCAAGTAAAGACATAAGAGCTTGCCATTTTAATTTTTGTTAATGGATTAGGAATGATAATTGGAATATTCATGTTTTTCTTTAAAAAGGGAGGAGTCCCGTAATATTATTAATGCTTAAGCATAGAAAGTGGGGACACTATCTTCAAACTCTCCTCAGACTTTTGCATTCATAGGAAAAGCTGCTCATGAGGTGCTCATATCATACATATGTAGAGTAGAAAAGAACTAAAAATTTTACATGACACCCAAAAAATTTAAAATGTGTCCTAAAGCAGGAAAAGACAACATTTGACGTACTGATGTTTCAAAATTAACAATTGCAAATAAAGGGTTAGGATTCTCAGGAGATTTTTGTGTTTATTTGACCACTGGGCAGATACTAGATGCTAGAACTATTCTCCACCACAGACAAAACATTTGGGTCTGTCAGAATGTGTCCCACTACTAAGTAAAGCTTGGAATTGGAAATTTTCATTAATCAATCAGATAATTATTCTTATTTCAAATCCTTCTAGTATTGTCCCAAAACAGAACAAGACAAATTATTATCACCCCCAAACTTAATGTAACTTGGCATTTGTTCAATGCTTTGCATAGAGGAAGCCTTTTCTGTAAGCCCTGAAGCATGAGATATGATTACATTTAACATGTATAACTGCAAATGATACTATTGGTCATAAAATTATCCTACCCTTTTCTAGAGTCCAGCTACAGTATTTGACTCTGTCTTGATGTGATGATGAATATGGACAGATGAGAGAGAGCAGCTCTGGAAGTTGTTTTGGCCTCAGTGGTAAATAAATAGCTGTTTTCAAGCCAAAATATACTGTACAAGCCAAAATATACATATACCCATAGACTTCGTTAGCTGAAATAACTTATTAGCGTCTATTTTTCAATCATAAATAGTATTTTATATATGTGGCTCTCCGCAGTTAAGCCTTCAGAAGAAATGACTACAAAAAGACAACATCCAGAAACTACTCAAAATCTAGGCCAGCATAAAAAATAATTTAATGAAGCAATGCCATATATAAGACATTATAGCGATATCTGAAAGAATATTTTAATAGGATAAATATGGCCTATATCCAGTGATCCTCACCATGTTAAAAATTGGAGTTTACCAGGAGTAATTACTACTGCTTTTGGTATATATGTGTATAAATGTCAGAGTGCCTGCAGTGTTTACTTCATCTAGAGCTCATGGATTTTCTCTTTAAATTTTTTCTTTTAATTTTTTTTAAAACATGGAAGTGAGAAAGAAATGCCACTGTTTGAAGCCCTCCCAACAATTCCAGCAATGTATGTAGATATAAGGACATGCAGGACCAATTCCACTGTGGTTGTTGTCCAGCCCTCTGCACTATAATAGATGTGCAACTTGAACTGCCTTTCCAAAAGGTGTTGTGCTGGAACAGATTGGAGCATCAGGAAGGATTTTTGTTTCCTTTGGGTAAGATCAACAAATTATTTTTAGCTTTTATTATTTCATTATAATAAAATAAATTCTAAATACCTATATATTTTGGAGTTTGTTTTTTATTATGGAAAATCAGAGTTCCCCCTGCTCACTTTGCTTACCAGGATGCAAGTCCAGTTGTGGCTTTTCCCCCCGCTACTGTTCTGTGGTACTGAGCAGCCCTGATATGCTGATGCCCAGTCCCTGCCCATGTCATTGCCTCTCACTCCCAACCCACAGCTACACCGCATCCCAGGCAGACTGGTGCTTCTTACTCCGGACTCACTGCCCCCTGCCTCCAGGCCCTAGCCCCACAGTGTGTGAGAAAGGGGATGTGTGGGCACAGGCAATGTCGGGTAGGGGAGACACAGGAAACATGTTAGGGGAGTGCGGGGCTGCAGTTTGGCAGAGTTCCAGCGTGCAAGGGGCTGCTTGATAGGGCTATGCGAAGCTTCAGGTAGTGATTTGATTCAGGAGATTCGGCCTGATTCGGTGGCTGAATCTCCAAATCTGAATTGAATCATAGGACCAATTTAAAGGTCCAAATTGATTCAAAGCTCCCTGAAACTTCGGAAAAGATTCGGAGAGATTTTATTATTCAGGCAGTCCCCAGTGGCTGTAGCAGGGAGCTGCAGCTGACTCCGAGCTGGTAAGTACTAGGGGTGAGGAAGGGAGGGGCTGGGGGAGTGGGGAGGGAGCCATGGGGGGACCCTTGACAGCCCCCCAATCTCCCTGCTCCCCCACCCCTGTCCCAGCTGAGTACTTTAAAGAAAAGTCCCAGGGCTCATTGGGTGTTGCCAGCTGGGGGTGGGGGGTGATCCCTGCTGCCCCCCACTATCCCATGCTGTGTGGAGAGCTCTGCCATGAGCCCCTTGCCCTGCCCTTGCTCCCCAGCCCCTCCATGGATGCCCTGCCTGGGCCAGCTCCAGCCCTTTAAGGAAAAAAAAAAAATAAAAACAGAGAAAAGCCCCGGGACTCACCACTCCTGCAGTGGCCTCAGGGTTTCGGGGGTTCACGCAGAGCCCCCCACATGGTGCAGGGCATTGGGATTTGCACCCTGCTGGGAGGAGAGGTAAGTCCCAGGGTTTTTTGGGGGGGGGGGGTTTCTTAAAGGGCTGGAGCTGGCCCATGTAATGGGGGGGCTGGGAGAGTCAAGGGGCTTGTGCAGAGCCCCCCATGCAGCATGGGGCAGTGAGGGGCAGCAGGGATCACCCACCACTCAGCAGCACCTGGTAAGCTGGGGCTTTTATTTCATTTTATTTTTTTGCAAGTGTCGGGAGCTGGGACAGCCACGGCCAGGCTGGGAGAGAGGTGGGGGATGGGCCTGGCCTAGCTGCTGCCAGATCTCCAAATCACATTTGGCTGAATCAAATCGGGACAGTGATTCAAATCACCAAGTTGAATCGCTGTCCCCTGAATTGGCCGAATCCAAATGCAAAGCAAATACTAGCCTTCTCGCACAGGCCTACTGCTTGGGACTGGGAGGAACAGGACACAGGGCATGGCAGCTAGGCAATGTGGTGGAGAGGAACTCCTGCAGCTCCCTTCAGGTAAGTCTATGGGTTTGGGCACAGGTGACATGGGGGGTGGGGGAGCACAGGCAATGTGGTGGGGTGGCAGGGGAGCATAGGTGACATGTCAGGGAGTGGGGGGTGGGTGAAGACCATGCATGGAAGGGTGTGCCCACTGAGATTTCTGTGGAGTGCGGAGCTACAGCCTGGCTGGACCAGTTCCAGGCAGGAGCCACCTCTGCGGCCCAGCAGGTGGGACCCAGCACAGGAGGGAGTGCTGTCCCACCCCAGTGAGGTGTGGCAGTAGTGGCAGCTCAGAGTTCTGCACCCCACTGCTGCCAAGAGGGCAGGGGACACCTCACCTTGGCAACCATGTTGGCTCAGTGATCCCTTCTGTGCTGGGCCCTGTTCACTGGGCTGCAGAGGTAGCTCCTTTCTGGAGCTGATCTAGTCAGGCTGCAGCTCCACACCCCAATGTGAGCAAATAAATCTTAGGGGGCACATTGTTCCCATATATTGTCTTTGCTTCCCATCTCCTGACATGTTACTTGTGCTCCTCTGCCCCTGCCACATCACCTGTGCTCCCCCACCCCCATAGACTTAGCTGGAGAGAGCTGCGGGAGCTGCTCTCCACCATATTGCCCAGCTGCCACGCCCACTGTCCTGATTCCCCCAGACCTAAGCAGCCCCCTGCAGGCTGGAACTCTGCCAGCCGGCAAAGGGAAATGCACAGTTTCCTGGGTTTTTTTCCTTTAAAGTTTTTCTCTTATAAAGGAAATAATTCACATTTTTTCTGCTGGAAACAGAATACCTGGATCCCTTTCGATAAGGATAAGAATTTGAAGCTGTTTGTAAATAGCATTGATCGTTTTGTTTCAATCTAGGTGAGAGACTTAAAGGGGGCCACCTGCCAGGGAAAGCATAAGGAAGAATCATAGAATTATAGAAAATTAGGAATTGAAGGGACCTCAGGAGGCCATCTAGTCCAACCCTCTGCTCAAACTAGGACCATTCCAACTAGATTGTTCCAGCCAGGGCTTTGTTGAGCTGGGCCTTAAAAAGCTCTAACGATAGATTCCCCCACTTCTCTAGGTACCTTGTTCCAGTGCTTAACTACCCTCGTAGTGAGAGATTTTTTTTCTGATAGCCAGCCTGAATCTCCCTAGCTGCAACTTGAGACCATTGCTCCTTGCTCTGCCATCTGTCACCACTGAGAACAGTCTAGCTCCATTCTCTTTGTAACCACGCTTCAGGTAGTTAAAGGATGCTATCAAATCCCCTTCTATAGTATCTTATGCAGGTTCCCTCAGCCTCTCCTCATAAGTCATGTGCCCCAGCCCCCGAACCATTTTCATTGGTCAGGCATGACTTGCCCATGCTGACTTTTCCTGATCACTTTCTTCTCCTCTAAGTGCTAGAACTGGATTATTTTAGGACCTGCTCCATGATTTTTCCAGGGACTGAAGTGAGACTGACCAGTCTGTAGTTCCCTGGATCATCCTTCTTCAGTTTCTTAAAGATGGGCGCTATATTTGCCTGTTTCCAGTTGTCTGGGACCTTCACCGATTACCATGACTTTTCAAAGATGATGGCCAGTGGCTCTGCAATCACATAAGCCAACTCCTTCAGCACCCTCAGATGCATTGCATTTGGCCCCAAGGACTTGTACACGTCCAGCTTTTCTGAATAGTTCCTAACCTGTTCTTTCACCACTGAGGGCTGCTTACCTTCTCAAAAATCTGCTGCCTGGTGCACTAGTCTGGGAGCTGACTTTGCCTGTGAAGACCGAGGTTAGAAAAGCACTGAATACTTCTGATTTTTCCTCATCATAGGTTTCCCTTGCTTTATGCAGACTCTGTATATGCAAATTCACTCTTATGCACTGACCCTTTTTATGCCCAAAATTCGTAATATGTGAGATAAATTCACTTTCATGTGATTGGCATAGGTGTGCTCCCCCCTCCCTCAAGCAGGTAAATCTGTGGCAGGAAGGCAAAGGGCTTGGGACTGGGGCCCCACTCACCCCAACCCCTGCCGTAGCTGCTCTGGGAGCAGCCAGTGACAGCTGCCTGCAATTGCTGGGCTGCGCCGTGCCCTGAACCCCCTGAGGCTCCACTTTTCCCAACTAACCACAGCCCCTGGGCTGCGCAGTGCCATGGTGCAGGCAGGTAGTGTTGGCTGCTCTTGGGGCCACTGCCGAAGGGGCTGGAGTGATGGGAACAAGCAGAGGCCTGGGAGGTATGGGGCGTGGCTCACCCACTGGCCCTAGCTTGCAGCGGGAGCCTGCTCTCATCCAGCATGCAGATCCATGCGCACACCCCCCTGGGAAGAGCCTAGCACAGCCCTCCCAGGGTGTGCATAGCAGCAAGAGCCACGCCCCACTACCCCACACCTGACAGTTTCCCCCACTTTGCTCCCTGCTGCAGCCCTGGGAGGGGCTGACACCACCTCCTTGCAGCTGCTGGACTACACTGTACCCTTCCCCCCACCCCTTCCCTATTCCCAGCCTCACTCCCTACCTCACCACTGTGGGAATATATATTTGTTACGTTATATACTGGGTTCCTTTTGAATTAAATTTATGTGCATTTTTCAAGGAATGCATGTACCACATAAAGTGAGGGGCAACCTGTATCTGTTAATAGGTTGCCTGCCCCATTCAGTAAGAGGTCCACACTTTCTCTGACCACCTTCTCGTTGCTAACATACTTGTAGAAACCCTTCTTGGTATCCTTGCTAGCTGCAACTCCAATTGCACTTTGGCCTTCTTGATTTCATCCCTGCATGCCTGAGCAATATTTTTATACTCTTCCCTGGTTGTCGGTCTAAGCTTCCACTTCTTGTAAGCTTCCTTTTTGTATTTAAGCTCACCAAAGAGTTCTCTGCTAAGCCAAGCTGGTCACCTGCTATATTTGCTATTTTCCTGCACATTGGGGTTTTTAAAATACAAACAGGTCTACTGGACTCCTTTCCCCCTCAGACTGGCCTCCCAGGGGATCCTGCCCATCAGTTCCCTTAGGCTAGGGACAGACATTCAAAAAGCCTGAGCCTGAATTGATTCAATCTTTGCAGGTTAGTCTAACATGGATAAGCTAAATCAGTTTTGTAACCAGGCAGACAACCCAGAAATGCAGGCACATGCCTGCAGTGGATCAGACTAGAAGCTTGGAGGCACTACAGCAGCCCTCCCTTCCCCGGAGCTGAGCTGAGGGGGACATGGCCAGGCCCCAGCAGGACATTGTGATTAGGGAGGGGTGCCCCCCACCCCTTGATAACAGAACATTGATCAGCTCTGTTATCTGCATTTAACACCCATCAAAAAACAAAGCCTCATTCATTACAAGCTCTTCTTAAACAGCTTTTCCAAAGAAGGAGTGTAGGGACATTACCATTTGAGTTGTTGATTACCTCCAAAAAGCCCTAATCAGACACTGTCCTATCTGCCTTGCACAGCATTAGCTAGCATACCACATGCTGGCTACAGTCTGTGCTGTGGGAGAGAGGAGGAAAGGATCTCTGCTTAAGCAGCAGGTAGTAAGGTGGGGCACAGGGAAGCCAGCAGATGCTGCTGGGCCTGCGAGTTTCTACCAGAGCTCCAGCCAGGGAGCAGAGGGGTGGGCCAGATGCTGGGCATGTCTGGTTTAGTTTAAAGTGGCAAAGGGTCTGGGACAGATACTGTAGAAACTGGTTTGGCCCAAATCAGTTAAGTCCAATACTACATTCAACCAGGTTTATCTCAAACTGGTTTCAGCCATTTTTCAACTGGTTTATGTGCACTGAGCTTCTATTCTGTTACAGGCTTAAACCAGGTTCTGATCACTTAAACCGGTTTATGTGTGATATCTGTCCCGAGCCTTAGGAAGTCAAAGTCTGGTTTCCTGAAGTCTAGGGTCCATACTCTGCTGCCCTCCTTTCTCCCTTTAGTCAGGATCCTGAACTCGATCATCTCATGGTCACTTCTGCCCAAGTTACCATCCACTTGTACATCCCCCACCAATTCTTCCCTGTTTGTGAGCAGCATCCCAAGAAGAGCATGGCCCCTAGTTTGTCTCTCCAACACTTGCACCAGGAAGTTGTCATCAACACACTCCAAAAGCTTCCTGGATCGCCTGTGCACTGATGTTTTGCCCTCTCAGCAGACGTCAGAGTGATTGAAGTTCCTCGTGAGAACCAGGGCCTATGATTGGGGAATTCCACTGACTGCCTGAAGAAAGCCTCATCCACCTCATCCTCCTGGTGTGATGGTCTATAGTACACAACCACCATCACATCACCCTTATTACTCTCCCCTCTGACCTTAACCCAGAGACTTTCAACAGGCCTATTTCCTGTTTCATACTGGAGCTCTGACCAATTATACTTCTCTTTTTACATACAGCGCAACTCCTCTTCTTCCCTGCCTGTCCTTCCTGAACAATTTGTACCGATCCATGACAGTGCTCCAGTCATACAAGCCATCCCACCAAGTCTCTGTTAATTCAGTCACATTATAGTTGCTTGACTCAGCAAGGAGTTCCAATTCCTCCTGTTTGCTTCCCAGGCTCCATTTATTTGTCTACAGGCCCCAGAGGTAACTAGCAAATTGTCCTACTTTCTCGGGAAGAATGAGGAGGCCTCCCCTGTTGCCCCTTCCTGCTTGTGCTTTCTCCAGCTCTCCTGCTTCACCACTCACCTCAGGGATTTGTTCTCCATCCCCTGGCAAACTTAGTTTAAAGTCCATCCCTTACTAGGTTAGCGAACCTGTCTGCAAAGACGCTCTTTCTTCTTTTTGCCAGGTCCCATCTCTGCCTAGCAATCCTTCTTCTTGGAACAATATTCCATGGTCAAAAAAATCCAAATCCCTGCTTGCAACACTGCCTGCACAGCCATGCATTAATCTTCAGGATGTGTATGCTCCTGCTAGGGCCCTTCCCCTTGACTGAAAAGAAGAAGACACCACCTGTGTCCCTGTCCCCTTCACCCTTGCACTCAGAGCCCTGTTGTTACTCTTGATCTGGTCAGGGTCACCTCTGGCAGTATCATTGGTGCTCTCATGGATGAGCAGCATGGAGTACTAGTCAGAAGGTTGGACGAGTCTTGGTAATCCTTCCGTAACATCTCAGATCCGGGCTCCAGACAGGCTCCAGACCTCCTGGGACAACCCAGGCCAGATCTCTCTGTCCCTCACAGAAGGGAGTCTCTAACCACCACCAGTTGTTGCTTCCTCCTCATGGCAATTAAATCCAGGAAGTAATTGGCAAACAAATCCAGGAGGTAATTTTTGGACCATAATAGAGGAAGGAGAGAACTTAAATCTTTGTACAGAGCTTAGAGCTATTTTCCTTCAGAGGGCAGGGGAAAAGGATTCAGAAGTGGATTGAATCCTATGGGTTAGGTTAGCAGTGCTCAATGTCTGGTGTGCAGAGATATCCAGTCCATGAGGCTCCCCATGGGTGCATAAATTTGGTGGCAGGGGAGCAGTGGCAAGTGGCAGCCTTAATTACCATGGCTTCTACAGGTGCAGCAATTAATGCAGCCGTTACTCTCCCACCACCACATTTTTGGACTCATGGGTAGCCCCACAGGCCAGATGACAGCGTTGTGTGCTGGATAATGCCAATAAGTGAGGTTGAGCCACAGCCACGTCCAGCATGCAGGGTCAGTCCACGGCCAAAGCTGGAGCACATGAACAGATCTGTCTGTCAGATCATATCCACGGACCAGCCCCATGCACCAGCCCCAATACTGGGTCCTGCCCACAAACTGACCCTGCCTACAGAATCCAGCCTGACGACTGGCCTTGCATTGTTCATTTAACCCACAGGGCCAGAAGTTTGGGTATTACTGGGCTAGATGGATTTTTTTTAATCATCAGGTCATTTTCTCGCTGAACCCAAAGCAGATACCTTGCTGTATTTCTAGAAGTGGGACAACAAACACTCTGTAATAATAAAGTTGTGGGGCTGCAACTTTAAAATCTATTCCTGTATCTTGTTTCTGTCTCAGTATCCTGATGAAGGCATCTTGCTCACAGTAGGTATTTGAATTAATATAAAAGATGAATTTAGATGCACATTTACACAAGTCTAAATACAGAATTGTCCAAAGGAAACTCTCTTGGTTGATATAACATGCTCAATTAGCAAAGAATCAGAGGAGGGGCACTCTGAAGTGCTCTGGGTTAGAATACAGGGAAGTCAAGGGGAAAGAGATTTAACGGTGGGGGTCTACCACAGACCACCCAACCAAGGGGAAGAGCTAGACCAGGAATTCTTAAGTCAGCTCACAGAGGTAGTTAGGTCAAAGGATGTGGTCATCATAGGTGACCTGAACTTTCCAGACATCTGCTGGGAAGAGCAGTCAGCTAGGTCTGACTGCTCACGTAGGTTCCTAGCTAGAATGCAGGACCTCCATCTAACCCAGGAGGTGCACAGCCCCACCAGGGGAGACGCCTTGTTGCACCTGGTGCAGGCCACAGGTGACGACCTGGTGAGGGGGCTGCAGGTGCTCGACCACCTGGGCGACAGTGATCATCGCCTGCTGGAATTCATCATCCAGTGCAAGGTGGCAAAGGCATGCAGCAAGGCAGCAGCCCTAGATTTCAGGAGGGTGGACTTCA
>NW_017728994.1:21889679-21890384 GCF_001723915.1 Gavialis gangeticus | reverse complement strand
TAAGAAGAATATTCGGGGAAGCACTGAGGTCCCTGAGGGGAGGGGAGCCAGGTGTCCAAGAAGAGTGGTTGCTCCTTAAGGAGACAATCCTCCAAGCCCAAAGGGAGGTAATCCCAACACGGATCAAAGGGAGCAGAGGGCACAAAAGCCCCCATGGCTCACCAAAAGCATCTGGGAATTTCTCCTAGCTAAAAGGGAGGCACACACTCAATGGAAAGGAGGGGCTATCACCATGGAGTATTATACTGCGTTTGCTCTGGGATGCAGGGGGGCAGTCAGGAAGGCCAAGGAGGAGATGAAACTGGGACTAGCTTCCTGGATCAAGGACGACAAGAAGTCCTTTTTTAAATACATAGGGGGCAAGAAAAAGGTTCTGGGTAACGTGGGGCCCCTGCAGGACAAGCTAGGAAATTTGGTTGTCACACCAGACGACAAAGCTAACATATTTAACGATTTCTTTGCCTCCGTTTTCCTGAGCAGGGACCAGAACAGCCACCCCACCTCTAGGCCCCCCCTTAGACTCCAGGGGAGGTGCACCTAGGCCAAGGGTTAGTGAGGAACTAGTTAGGGAACTTCTGGAGGGACTGGATGTATTCAAATCAGCTGGTCTGGACGATCTCCACCCTAGAGCACTGAGGGAATTGGCTGAGGTCATTGCAGGCCGCCTGGCACGGCTTTACAAGTACTCGTGGTGCTCTGGTGTGG
>NW_017728994.1:21879459-21889108 GCF_001723915.1 Gavialis gangeticus | reverse complement strand
GACCAGCAGGCATTGGGGGAGTCCCTGTTCCCCCAAGCACTACCAGGAGTGACCAGGAATAACGGTCACAAGCTGGCAGAGGGTAGATTTAGGATAGATATCAGGAGGCGCTACTTCACGGTCAGGGAAGAATCAGCTAGGATCTGGAACCAACTTCCAAGAGAAGTGGTGCTGGCTTCTACCCTGGGGGTCTTTAAGAGGAGGCTAGATGAACACCTTGCTGGGGTTGTTTGACCCCAGTACTCTTTCCTTCCATGGCAGGGGGTAGGACTCGATGATCTGCTCAGGTCCCTTCCGACCTTAGAAACTATGAAACTATACCAGATATTTTTCCTATAAAAGCTAAATTTTACATTCAATGTTTAACTTTCTGGACTGTTGAGTTTGTTACACTCTTAACCATGATAATCTATATGGCCTAAAGGAGGAATTGCTTCTGTCTGCTATAGTTTCAAGTCCCTTGGTTTTTTTTCCCCACTGGTTCACATTGTAGTTATACCATTGTTTAAAGATACTGGAGGTATTCATAGCTTTCTATATGAGGTGGGGAGAACCCCAAAAGAACAACAACAAAATATTATCCACTTTCTTCCTTTGAATATTTGGAAATTGGGAACGATATAGAAAAATGACATGCAAGGGAATTTTTTTGTACATTCATTGATTCTTTACAGTGCATGTGTTTCAGTCCAATGTTTTCTCTTGTGCCTTTTTATCACACTGGTTTTCAATAGGACTGGAAAAATGGTACTGTATACAATTACAATAATACAAATACAATAAAATCAAATCACCCTGATCCCAAATCAGATTTTTAGAAGCTTAGAGACATTTGAGGGAGAAGCAGCATGCTTGTACTATTTCATTTGGAACCAAAATTAGGAAGTCCTATAATTCTCTTACAGAGAAGTTGGCCTTCTGAGATGGATAGTCAGAACCTCCAGCTGCTAGAGATTTTGATAAGCATCTTAACATTTTGAGAATTACTCAAACAGTTCTACTCCAGGTTTTCCCATTACTAGTTTTTATGACTCAGTAAACTGTAGTTTATCAGGTAAATCCTGTAAACAGTTAAACATAGGGGCTGGGGTGTTGTCATTCACTAAAATCAAATACCAGCATGTTTGTTGAGATTTGAGATGATGCAGATGCACTGGTTTGCTTAGACTTGAGTCACTCTATAATGTCATACATCAGGGATTTTGTTTAACTTAGCAATAGAATCTAACAAGAATCTGTTAAAAATGTACACAACTTTTTAGGGTCCATTGTGTTCTCAATATGTGCTCTTAACTCCCTTTAATAAAGAACACAGGTATTGAAAAGAACTTAGTTCTCTCTACTGCAGAAGGATAACAACTTCCAGATGAGGCAACTTGTCAAGGTAGGTCACATATTGAGCCATGGACAAATAACCACGTAGCATATGGATATATCCTCCAGTCACTAACCATCTGCAAAATAATTTAAAACAGGATTTTTTATCATATTTTGGAAGCATTGTCTTGCAAACTTAATGTTTCAGGAGGCCCAGGAGGAGCACAAAAGGAGGAGATGCAATTGTTTATACAGTAATTTTGTTCACACCATAAAAATAAAATTGGAGTCGCACTAGTTTTCCCTTCACAATGATTTTAGGGATGTTTATATTCTACATGCCTTTTAAAGGTTGTTGAGGCAGTGCAAGTTTTCTGGATAAAACATCTGTACAGAAATGTTATAGGTTTATGTACAGTGAGTAGGATAGAATATTTAATCCTCTAAAATGCTTGCCAACCACGATAAACTTTCCGGGTCTCATTCAGGAAAAAAAGAAACGGTTTGTGTACCAAGTTTGAAGTTCGTGATGAGCAATGGAGAGTTTGGCATGGAAAAATACACTCTTCCTCCAGTAAATAAGGTTGATTTCTGCCATTCACCAGTGTTTGGGCAATTAATAGGCATTTTCATTTCCCCACTATTCACAGTTTACTTCTGTTTGAATGAATGAATCTAACATAAAGAAAGGGATGAGGTAGTTGAATGAGTATCATTAAGCAAATTATCAGTTTATGTAAATCAGTTTTCCTCCACTGTAGTTAAGTGGTGAGTTATGTTGACTTATGCTAGCTGATGTTATCTGACTTTAGTTTAATTAAAAAGAGTGCATATTTGCCTTATTGTTTTTCATAATTGATTTGATTTGTAAAACTGTATTTTCTTATGCTGAAATAGATGCATTTTACAGTAGGTTCTAAGATGAAAGGTAGAGGAGAAGAGTGCTCTCAGATTGAACATGAGGTGGAACACCTGATTTAGAAAAGAACTGACTGAGGACAAGCCTAGATTAGTAGTAAAACCTATTCTCTGGTCTGAGCTTAGTAATCACTCATATATTGGTAAGGATAGAAATGAAGAAAGGTAGATTTGGCTTTGGGACCTTTGACATTAGCTCAACTTGAACCCTTGTTGTCAGAGGAAAGGGTTGCCATTTGGAATAAACAAAATGCCTTTCTCATGGATGATAAAATGTGTTGGAAGTGGCAGTTAGATTAAAGCTTCCACATCAAAATGAATGCAGAAAAAGCTCTTTTCAGGACTGAAGAGGAGATTCAACTTGTCAGCAGCCAGCCTGAGTCTGGCAAACAACATAATGCACTTAGGGCTAGAGAACTTTAATTAGAGCTCTCTTCAGGCTAAAGAAAAGTTCTCTCATAGTCCTCATCCATGATGATAACACACTGATTGGCTTCCTATGTGCCAACAAATATTGATATTAAGTTTGACAGGAGTTGGTGTGTGTGCATGCTGCGCAATCAAACCCTATATCGTTATCTGAGCAAAGACTTCAGTCTTTTAGGGTGCCATGGGTAATGTGGGCAATACATTGCAGCAATGGCTCAAAGAGGATTACAGGATTGTTTCTCTTGCTATGTTCTATTATGAAAGAACCTTCAAGTAACACATTCTTTTGTATTCCCTCTCTCCTTTACAATGAAAGTACAATGTCTAATTATTAGTTAAGAATATTTCTTGTTACGAAGTGAGCTGGACTTGGCAAGGTTTGGAGATAGATCAGGACTATTATTATTACCGATTAGTTTCAGTGTCTAAAGAGTTTTTTAAAAAGATAACTTCACAACATGCTCTTGTGTCCTGAAAATTTAATTAGAAATACATGTCAACCAAAGATATATTGTAAAATGAGGCACATTATTTTGAATTGCATTAGATTTCTATCAAGTATATTTTAAAAACAGTATTTTTTTATTCTTAGATGGATTTAGCGTTGGATGAAATTATTCAGTAATGTTTTTGCCTCAGATTGTAAAGCAAGATACATGGTTTCCCTGTAATAGCACAGGGTTTTTCTTTCTCCTTTGTTCAATCAGTTTTTCTCTTGGGCTAGGGACAGAAATTACACATAAACTGGTGATCGGAAGCTGGTTCAAATCTGTAACACAGCAGAAGTTCAGTGCACATGAACTCTTGTTCATGTGCACTGAACTTAAGTGCACATAACATACATTCAAAATGGTTGAAACTGTTTTAAGATAACCTGTATGGATGTGGTATCCAACTCAACTGATTTAGGTTAAATCTGTTTATTGAACTTCTATCTCAGATCCTCTCCAGATTCAAGCTGTTTGCTGTTGTAGAGCAGGAAGGTAGGCTCTAGCACCACCAGCTTCTGGCCTGGGCCACTGGAGGTATGTGGCTGCATTTTCAGGATCAAAAGTGAATGTCTGTTCACTTGCTTATTGGTTCAATCTGTGCAGTTTATAGATTAACCTGCAAAGACTGAGTTGGTTCAGCCTCAGGCTTTTTGACTGTTTGTACTTAGCTCTCAGGTATATGCTTATATATACAGATAGCCACAACTGAGATTGAATATTCATTCATTTATGATGTCTCTCTGATATAGCATATGAACGTAAACTCATAACAGTAAGGGACACATGAGGTTACATGGGTTAGTTTTTATGCCCTCCATATGCCCCCATAGTAGAATTTCTGGTGCACACGCCTTCTTAAGGAGTATCAGGTAATTTGCTACTGTTGCCAGAGGCAATATATATTACACTTGACTAACCAGTGATTTGATTCTGTATGGCAAATCCTTTCTCCTGTAGTTACGCAAGTTGCAGTGTTGCTGTCAGACAATGCAAGCTTCCTCAAATGGTAGATGAATGAAGTTAAACTCACACCTGTGAACACCTTTGTTACTCCACTCTTGGGTTATTTAAGAGAGCCGATGCTCCTGAAAGGCCGTTCATTTGATTTGCAATGGGCGCCAAAGATGTATGTATTTTTTTACTGAAACTGGGACACCAATAAACTCTGCCACCTTAGTTCTTATACTGAAGATGTGCAAGTATGCCAAATGAGGAAAACAGACTTAGTGCTGAAAATCATGAAACAGTTGTGTGTTTTAACAATTGCCTCTTAAGTTCCTTACAAATCTGAACTACATTTTTTTCTGCCAGTGTGAGTGATGTGAAATGCAGCATAGACAAAAATAAATAAGGCTTTCTTGTATTATTGTAATTGTGGTTTCATAGGTGTCATAGACATTAAGGCTGGAAGGTACCTTGTAAGATCATTGGGTCCAGCCCCCTGCTCAAAGGGCAGGCAGTCAGCAGGGCTCAACTGATCACAGCAAGATAGGCATCCAAGTGTTTCTTAAAGGAATCCAGAGTAGGTGCCTGCACCACCTCTGGGCGGAGTCTATTCCAGGCCCTGGGGACTATTTGGACATGCAAATCACTACATAAGCATTATCTGTCATTGTTCATGTCATTGTTTTTATAAATAGATCATTTCATTTAAAGCTATCAAGAACCGTTCAGATCATATTATTTTAAGCCTCTGTAGTTTCCTCTTTTAAAATATTGAATGATCCCTTTGCACTCTTTTTTTCCCAGTCTCTTCTCTCCATGTATACTTATTATAGTCTTGATATGAAGTAGCACATGTAAAAGCAGCTTAAATATGTTTTCTTCTATTCTGGTTAGTTTCCTCTTGTGTTAGTTGTTAACGACTCAACCAGTCTTTGCAGAGCTGGAGACATGATGGGGTATTGCCATTACCCTACAACCTTCCTCTGCTGCCTCTGTACCAGATGAGTGTTTTCCAGGTTTGAACTCTCTCTTGTGCCTTACCATGCCAGGTTTACAGCTTAGTTGCTGCTTTACATTTACTTCAGTGTCTGCCTCATAGTTGTCTCCCATGGCTTATGTTTTCCTTTTTCCAGAAATTCAAAGGAGGGTGAGAGATGCAAGTGCTGCCACTGGCCCCTGTTTCCCATTCACTTGAACTCCACCCTTCTACTTCTCAGCCTGGTCTCAGACTAAGGCATATGCATTCAAGCTGAACTGAAACAGCCTGGTTCTGAAAATTGCTACCATATGGTAGCTACTTGATGGCTTATATGAAGACAATTGATGGACCATGGACCTGATCCAAATCCTTTTGAAGTCAGTTGGAGTCATTCAGTACATTGAGGCCCTTAGGATATGTCTATACTGCTCTTTAGGGTCAACTGGGAGGGTTGGCCTTAAGCAGCCAAAGCTATATGCTGCCCTCCTTCTCCAATTTAACTTTGCCCTGCTGCAACTGCACACCAGAAACGGGAAAAACTAGTAGTGAGCATACTGCTACTACCTAGAAGGGCTCAAGCAGGGACCTAACAAGAATTAGTCTAGCTCACTTCTTCTCACTGCAGTATTGAAAGAGCAGAAGTCATATATCTTGTATTTGCAACCGTAGGCTTTGAAATATGTATTGGACACATGGAGTAACAAAGTGGAGGAGATGGAAAATATTTGTTTATTCTTTGTGCTCAGTATAGCTTCTGGTAATGTGTCTGTTTCTTGAGTATACATTCAGGGGGTTTTTATGTGGAAGGTTAGCAGGTTTGGTTTAGAGCATTGGGCCTAAATCAGCTCTTCATAAGGATATACATGCAATCTTTGTCTTATACTTAGTTGACAGTTTTCCTCCATATAGTTAACTTACTTTTCCATCCCAGTCTGTTGCCCTCACATTTTGGAATGTTAAGTAGATAGCTCAAAAAGTAAGAGAGAGTCACTGTGCCTAATGTACCATGTGATTTCCCTGGAACTTGGAATTTCCTTACTACTAAACTTTCCAAGCATTTCACTTTCCCCAAAATGAAACCTAGGAGAACAGGTAAGTCTTTTTTTATGGCCTGAAAATGAAGATATTTGTAGTCTTTGAATCCAGAGGAATTTAAAGTTTAGGATCCTTAATGGAGAACATTCTACCTAAATCTCTTACCCATTTTGAACTGCTGGGATGCTAGCTGCACCATTTTGGCTGGTGAAGGTCAGAATCAGGACCTTAAATTTTATTCAGAGATTTTCTTAGTAGCCAGTGCTAGTAACCACAGATGGAATATGCTTAACCAGAACAAGGCCTAAATCTGAAACAGCCTAAATTTCCAATTTTTTTATGGTAATATGATGAAAAGTGTATTGCAGTCATCCAGTGAAATGATAACAATGACATGGAGTTCTTACAGTAAGATCTGCAAATGAAAAGAAAAGGTTTATTTCTCCAAGGCTATGCCTTATAACTAGGGCTGTCAATTAATCACAGTTAACGTGCACAGTTAATGCCTTAATTTCTTTTTGCGTTAATTGCTGCTGGTGCTGGGGGAAAAGTGGCTGGGGAGCAGATTCAGCAGCTGGATGCAGGTAAGTGTATGGGGCTGCAGAGGTTGGAGGGTGAGGTCCTGGGGACTATCTAGTGTTTGTGTACGTGTATGTACATCCGAAAATATTTATAATAAATTGGGATTCTATTATTTTTTAACTGTGCAATTAAAATTGTGATTAGTTGCAACTATTTTGTTTAATCTTGTGATTAATTGTGCTCAGTTATTTTAATTGTTCAACAACCCTACTATAACCTTTCGCTCCTAAATTTCCTGTTTCACTCTTTTTGAGTTCTGAGTTTGGAATGCTTGCAAGGCTTCAGAAAGGTGTGTTTAAATGGAGTAAAATATGATCATTTCCAAAGGGAAAAAGCATATTTATATATATTATCCTTATATCTAATGTAGATTGGTTGGAACCTGATTCACCTGACAGATAATTGCCTCACAACCAATGCCTTTGACAGTAAGTTTCAGTAAAGCATACAACCAACTTTCCCAGGAGTCATTGGGTGGTCTATTGGAGCACCTCCAGAAACCTGAGAGAAGTTCTTTTTTTTTTATAAGCTAAGCTACGTTAATTGCAGGAACGTGAACCTGTTCCACACAAGGTAGGGAAAAATGCAAGAGGGAGCTGAAGAAACCAACTGCAGTTTAAAAAAAAACAACTTCTAAATTAAAAAGAATGTTAAATACAGATCAGCTGCTCAAACCATGACAGCAGATTTAATTCCTTCCTCCTTTTACCTGATGGGGATGCGCCTGCAGGGTTCGCATCAATTACCTGTCGACATGTGGAAAATGATTGATGAGCTGCCTCAGGCACTGGAGTATACTTTGTCAACCACTCATAATTTATACATCTTATCTCTGCCAGAACAAAAGACAGGACAGCAAGTGCACTGAAAGAAAAAAAAATAAAAAGAGGCTGTTTGGGTTCCAGCATGTAGCGTGAGGTGATAACACTGATGGCTATCTATTCACTCCTTCATCAGGCATCTCCTGTCAGCTTCTGCGGTGGCTGCTTGGGTTCACCAAGCTATTTGGCCATTCCCTGCTGGAAAGATGCTGACATAGAAAACATGGAGCAGTCTAAAGTTACATTTTAATTACACTACTATCTGCAAGAGTCTCTAGAGCACTGATGTTTGCTCTGACCTTTTGTTTTAATCAGCACTCTCAAGGCATGCTGTTAACTGCCACTGACAGAGATTGATAATTTATACAGTGGGGTCCTCTTAAAAACCTTTCATTAGGAACATTACTGAAATCAGATACTTTTGCTTAGCATCTACCCCTCACTTGGAAATATATAAATACTGGGGACAGGTGAGGCTGTTCCTGTAACATAGGAACCACACTTGAACCTTCACCTCAACCTGGAACCAAACCCAAAGTAATGTTTTTAACATGGGGGGAGGTACTTATATTCCCCATGTTCCTGAGCCTATTTCAACAACACTCATTTTGTACTTGGCAGAAGCTCACAAGTATGTTAAATTTCTGACTATGATACTACATCCTGGCCTGAATTTTCACAAATCCGAGGTGATTTGAGGTTTCTTAGCTTTTGGGTGGCCAGTTTAACTGGGAGTGATTTCCAACATGAGGAGCACCTGTTCTCTGTCAAGCCACTTTTAAGGTGTATCAAACTGGTCATCCAAAAATCACAAGTCACTTTGAAAATACCAGTCTCCAACTTAATTTGGATCAGGTTCTTATTCTACTAAGATATGTGCCTCCTCTGTATACCTTTGAAGCTATATGTTTGTTTGGGTATTGGAGCAAAATACCAGAGTTGCCTTTTTTTGTTTTGTTTTGTTTATTCCATTGTGCAATTAAAGCAGTGCAAGGTTCTGAGTTACTCTGAAGCCACATGGTGCTAGTGATGGGTCAAAAAATGGTTAAGGAAAGTAATTCAGTACAACTCAAAATCCCTATACTCTGCACAACAGATTGTAACATATTCCAAGATAGTACGTCAGTAAGATAGTTTTATATATTCATCTCCTTGCCCATAATCTTTTCTTCAAAAAGGTGCCCAGAGTTTATTTTCCAGATTTCTGAGAAAAATCTTTCAGTATTATCATGACATGTTTATTTTTTGGCTGGAGATAAAGACATGTTAGTATAAAGTCAGGTAAGTGCAGATCTACCTTGCCTTCTACCTTTTGGTCTAACATTGCATTTCACCATGCTTGAATGTCATGTTGTAATGCAGTGTTGGCACATCCTATGCATTAATTTTCAGAAAAATAGAACTCCTTTACTCTGCCTGTCTTTTGTTCAACTTGTGAGACTCTTAAATTTGGTTTTAAAGAAAGATACCTGAAAATGGAGGCATTATTTTAACGATAGAGAGCTTCAATTTATGGACCATTAGAAAATCATTCTATTTTGTTTCACTGTATCTTTCTTACAATGAACTATTGCCCTGGCAGTCAGCCATGCATTTTACAAAGTCTGATGGCAGTTTAGAGAGGAGACAGCATCTTCCCATGAGTAGGACAGTAAACTGAAACTCACAGGACAGGGTTGTATTTCTGGCTGTACCACTACCAAGTGTGTGACCTTGACAAATAGCTTTCACTTGTGCCTACACCCACCTTTTTCTGTCTTGTTTATTTCAACTGTGTTTTGCTGAAGGTCCACTCATGCATATTTTAAAATGCAAGTGACCTTGGTACCCACATCTTCCTTGAAGCTTGTAGGCATACCATTGTAAGGCCCCTGGCAGACATGTAATTAAAAGCATGATGGGATCTATGATCCTCACAGTCATACTTCCTACCATGCCACACTTGCAGGATAGGAGGTGGAATTAAACATCAGATCCCATCATGCCTTACTGCCGGTGCAAGAGGATTCTGATCCTGGGCTGCTCCTGCACTGGCAAGTAGCAAGCTCCCATGGTTAGGAGCCCCTTAAGCTGATCCAAACTGGTGCACCCCTGTGGCTGTAAGCTGGGATGAACAGACAGGTCCCCCCCCC
>NW_017728994.1:21864518-21879230 GCF_001723915.1 Gavialis gangeticus | reverse complement strand
CCCCCCCCCCCCACAACTCCCTCCCACTGTAGTTAGAGGCACCAGCTAGCCACATAATCAATTAATGACATGATAGGAACCAGTCACAAAGTTATTACGTGCATTGGCTGCATGAAGAGAAAAACAAACAAACCATGCTTTACAGGAACAAGCAGCGCATTAGTTGGACCTGGCTCCACAGCATCTGTAGAAATTAGGTGATTCAGCAGGGCCTTTTGGCACTTTTATCTAAAGCTGATATAAGTGGAGTCAGGTCCAACTAATGTGCTGCCTTTTTGGCATGTGCTGGGCTTGGTGCAGGAGCGTGATGATTTTAAAGTAAAGTGTGTTTGGTTTTGTTTTCATGTCTGCAAGCAGCCATTATGTGTAATAATATAACATAATATGTTATTACATATAGTACAGATTTTGTGTAATAACCTTGTGACTTTTTTTTTTTGATTATGCCATTAATTATATTAATGTGTGGCTGGGTACCTACTTAAGACATGATAAACTGGTTAAATGTAATGCGTTCCACGGGCCTAAGAGAAAAAAAAAGATAACTTTGGGATATTGGAATCTGCTCTACTGTTGCTAAATGTGGAAAAATCACTGGTGTCCAATCATAAATAAAAGTGGACCAGCTTTGTGAAAGTTTCCTCCAATCCTTTAATGGCAACAGCTCAATTTAATTTCTAATTTAGGGCAATGTTCTTTCACCCTTATTCATGTGCAGTGGTACCTTGCTCTGTAGGCAGCCTGGTTAACTGCGAAGTGAGGTATCTTTGCAGATCAATAAAGGTGTCAGAATGACACGTATAATCAGATCTACATTTAAATTTGGTAAATATTCTAATCTATACATGCTTATATGATTCTATGATTGAAGTGTGTGTTGCAGCACAGGCGATATTTTCTTCCACTCCTCCATTGTGGTCTGCCAGTCCCTGATTACACAGGTCTGAAATGAACTTAAAGAAAATACTGCCCTTACTTCATATTTTAAAGTGTTGCTTTCCTTCATAATGCTGAACTGCTTTTTTTGTTGTTGTTTTGTTTGACAGGCTGCTTGTAGATAGAACAGTTTTCCATAAGGAATTGAAATCATACATCAAATGTATTGTTTTATATGTAAGCCACTTGAGAACAATGAAAGCAGTTGCTGGAACCCAAATACCATTACAAATAGATTTATTGTAGTATGTTTTCTCCCACCTTTTTCTAGAAGTTATTACTTTAATCTTAAGAATTTATGTAAGTAGGCTTGTAGCTTTTATATGCTTTATGCATTCACTTTTGAGACTTTTTAGCTATTTAGTGGCACGGTGTTTAAAACAAGTGTTATCAAGGAAATAATTTCAGCTTTACATCATTTTTTTATATTTGCCTCTGAATGCTACATATAAAATAGCCAGATGGTAATATAAAAGAGTTATGGCAAATGTCATGGAAACTTATCTTCACAGTGCCCTTTAGCTTGGTATGTTCATTTCAACCTACAAACATCAACAAGGGATAAAGATGTAATATCTCTTTGTTACAAAATTATAGAAAATTTCAATGTCTTCAAACTTTAAATGTTTCCAAGAAAGAGCATGTTAGAAATATGAGCAATTAAAGTCATTCTAGTGGTGCATTTGTAAAAAGACCATAAAATGCTTTTAAACTCCTCTCCCCTCCCCAACAAGAACAAAGCTGTTTTGAAATGAAAATAATTCCCAAACTATAATTCTTGCAAACTACATCTGATGCTCCCAAGAGAATATAGCTTTATTTTCTGTCATTTTAATATTGCACCTAAATCAGATCTCAAAGGGAAAAAGTTATTTACATATTGTTCACCTAGAACTTAATATATTCAATAAGCATCAAAATGGAATAACATATTTTCATTTAGACAATCTCCTTAACATTTCAGTCATCATCCTGGTGTCTCCCTGATTACTGTTCTAAATTTTGAAGACAAAAATTGCCAATCTTGTTCCATCTTACTCTGAAAATAGATATGAAATTAACTACATTGATGGGTGAAGAACTGTTGATTACCCAACTCTTTTGAAAATATTCTGTTGCCCTAACTAAAAATATTTCACCTATTTCTAATTCTAATAGCCATCAGTGATTTAGATGTTGTGTTGTTACTGCTGTTAGTTTATTATAGATTAAACTAATAGAGTTGAGCCTGCACTTTCCATAGTATATATATTAAATGAAATCTAGTACTGATCAAGTTGACAGTGGGAAATAAAATCATCATCATTGTTGCTGATGAGTGTTCAGCTGCTATCCTTACAAGCTGAAGCTAAGGTAAGTGGTAGATACTGAAGCCCTGCTCAAGCCATCATTAAGAGGTACAGACTTATTAAACCCAGCTGAGTTGGTGCCTAAGGAGGCAGTTCTATCCTTTCAGTTATGGTAGACTTGTAGAGATTGATGTGAAGAAATTAGAGAAGTAAATATCTAGGTGGAAAAATAACAGTAATGATCAAATGAAGACAAAAACCATGAAAACAAATTAGAGAGGCTAAAAGAACTGAAATTGTAACAGTATTGAGCTAGACTGGTAATCAAAATGTTGTGATTGAGCAGTGAGCAATTTTCTTCTGTCTAGGGCAGTCCTTACCTTCCATGTGAGAGTGGTGCAGAATTAATTGTTGTGTTTCAAAAATGCATTTCTTAAGGAAAAGAGAGGAGAGGCAATTTCACTTTATGGACATTATTGTCATGTACTACCATTTGAATTAATTGAAATTATGTCAGCAACATCTCAGGTTTGTTTTAAAGAGGCTTGCACTTTTAAATCCCATGGTCTTGGGACTAGAAAACCTTTTACAAATGGAGGTGCCCATTAGTTTGAACACCCACCGTGCAACTTGTAAAGTACCTTTGTGTATTGCATACTGATTCTTGGTCAGTTGCTCATGTCTTCAGGCTAAATTCTAAGAACCAAATGATGCCAAAACATTATATGAATAAATTTTGTGTGTCTGTAGAAAACTCCTGATTTATTTAATAAATACACCAAAATGTTATCCTACTCTGATTGTAAAAATATGGTAGGGAATTCTTAACATTTGTGTTCCATGGTTGCCACTTCAAGTTTTTTGTCAAGAGTTTGCTGCAGTGCTAACTGAAACTTTTTTTTTAAACTAAGTTCCTTTTTTTCTTAATTAAAAAAAGTTTTTATTGAAGAGGCATGAGATCTGCTTGAGCTACTGTGACAGCCTAAACAAATCAAACTCTGAAATCCTTCAGTGTGGTAGGACTAGAGGAAGGCATGGTGTGGCCTTCCTTGCTTGGGATTCTACAAAACGAAGGATAATTTCCTTTCCTCTGGTTTTATTTTTTCCCCCTTTTATCAACTCACTCTTTCTCTAATATTTCTTCTTTTCTTTTTACCGTGTTTCTACTTTTCCTTTCCCCCATATCTCCTTTCTCTCATCTTTAGGCCCTGGTTCTTGCCCACTTCCCTCTTAATATTTATACTAACCTCCCCTGGCAAATAGGATGATCATTTTTCTCTCAAAGGAGGTAGGAAAGCACAGGGAAAGAGAATTGAGCATAGCAGTACATATAGTTGCCTCTGAATAAGGTAGTCTATTAGGGTATTGTCCTTTTCAGAAATGTCTTTGCTTTTTGTCCCCAACCAGAGCCAAAACAAGTGTTTTTAAGCCAAGGTTGGAATGGTTAGCCAGTTCATAATATGAATCGCTGGGTCCTCTGTTTAATTTGCCCCTGAATGTGATGCTTAAGTACTGGATGCTCAAGCTTATTCAAATAAAGTTCTTGTGTTGATCCAAAGTATCTTTGGTATCCAATGGTTGCACAGCATGTGCATGATTAAGCTTTATGAAAGTGTCACTGATAAATTCTTTGTTGTGGCTAGCCAGAGGTTGAGAAAGCCCTACATGATCTGGAGTGAGCATGATACCTAGGATTAGCATACAGGAAAACGGATTCCTTCACTTTGCCCTTTTATCCTAGTCAGATGCACAGGCAAGCTTTAGGCTCAATAACTCGCATCTTGATCACCTTCATGTTTTTTCTTCCAATCCCAAACAAAATGGGAAACTTACCTTCAGTCACCAAATCAAAATTACTTTTAATGCCCAATAGTCAATAGATTCCTCCAAAGTCATAGCATCTAAGACAGAGTTGGGCAGTTTTTTTTGGCTGGAGGGCTGCTTAATGATAGCCCCACTCCGTGACAGGTGCCCAAGCCCCTGGCCACCATCTTGGGACCAGAAGTCCCACCCCTAACCCCTGACTGTCGCCACTGGATGTCCTTCTCCTTGCCCTAGAAATACTCCTTTTGGAAGGGAGGGGTGTTGCCATCTTGAAAGTAGAAAAAAAAATCATATACGAAAAAAATCAAACATGTACTATAACTTATTTTAATATTATTTTTAAAAAGTCCTGATTTGTGTGTGTTTGCATACTGTATCTAGAGGTGATTGAATAGAAGCTCAAAATAGATGCTCCTGCCCAAGTCCCTGGCCACAGGTGGTGGCAGCATGTTGGGGCCAGTCCCACCCACCCCATAACACACAGCTCCTTTCCAAGTTGCTGAGGGTGGGTCAGGCCAGGCTGGGGTGGGGGTGTGGTTGCTTAGCAACTGGAGCTGCACCTCCTGCATGGAGGCACAGACTTGTAGAGGGGCAGCCCAGAGCCAGAGCTTACAGAGGGGTCTCATGGGTCAGATCCAGCCCAGGCCAAATTTGGCTGTCCCTAATCTAAGAAGACAAGAACCCCCACACACATGAATGGATATAGGATTTTCATAGATTAAGGCTGGAAGGACATTTCATGGACATTAGGGCTGGGAGGGACCTTGCAAGATCATCAGGTCCATCCCTCTGCCCAAGGGGCAGGAAGTCAGCTGGGGTCAGATCACCTCAGCAAGATAAGCATCCAAGCATTTCTTAAAGGTATCCAGAGTAGGTGCTTGCATCACTTCTGGAAGGAGTCTAGTCCAGACTCTGGAGACTCAGATGGTCAAGAAGTTTTTCCTTATGCCCAATTCCAGCAGTTTGTGACCATTAGACCTCATCTTCCCTTGGGGTGCCCTGGTGAACAGATGTTTTCCCAGTTCCTGATGCATACCCCTTATGTACTTATAGACTGCCACCAAGTCACCCCTGAGCCTTTGCTTCTCCAGCCTGAAGAGTCCCATGCCTTTCAGTACTCTCCTCATAAGGCCTATTCTCTTGACCTCTAATCATATGTGTGGAGCTCCTCTGGTCTCTCTCAAGCTTCTCCACATTTTTCTAAAGTGTGGAGCCCAGAATTAGATCCAGTACTCCAGCTGCAGCCTCAGGAAACCTGAGTAAAGTGGGAGGATGCCCTCCTGGGTCTGGCTTGAGATGCGTCAGTAGATGCAAGCCAGAGTTTTACTTGCTTTGCTGGCTTGTGTTCATCTTGTGGTCCATCGTGACCCCCAAGTCTCTTTTGGTTGTGGTACTAGTGAGTGTAGTACTTCTGAGTCTATAAATATGATGTGGATTTTTTGTCCTGAGGTGGAGCACCTTGCATTTCTCCATGTTGAATGTCATCAGGTTTTGATCTGCCTACCTTGTAAGCCTGTCCATGTTGGCCGGAATTGCCAGCCTGTCCTCTAGTGTGACTGCACTTCCCTATAATTTGGTGTCTGCGAATTTAGCCAGTTTGCTTCTGATACCCAAATCTAGATCACTTATGAATATTATTAAAGAGTACTGGTCTGACTACTGAGCCCTAGGGGACACCGCTGGTCACCATGCACCACGCTGACTCGATTCCATCAACTTTCGCTTCCTGGGTCTGACCATGGAGCCAGATCCCCAACCATTGGACCATAAGGTTGTTGAGGCAGCATCATGGGAGACCAAGTCAAAGGCTTTTTTTGAAATCTAAATATATGATATCAACCTCTTCTCCTTTGTCCAGGGGATGCGTCACCTGGTCATAGAAGGAAATGAGGTTGGTCAGGCAAGACCTACCTGCAATAAAGTCACCTTGGCAGTCTCTTAGAATGTTGTGTTCCATGAGCCTGTTGTTGATGGTTTCTTTGATGATTTTTTCCAAGATCTTTCCAGACATTGAGGTCAAACTGTTTGGCCTGTAGTTCCCTGGATCTCCTTTCCTTCCTTTTTCCAAGATCTTTCCAGAGATTGTGGTCAAACTGTTTGGCCTGTAGTTCCCTGGATCTTCTTTCCTTTCTTTCTTGATGATAGGTACCACATTGGCCCACTTCCAGTCTTCAGGAACCTCTCCCGAGTGCCACGAGTTCTCAAGTATCTTCAAATAGGATTTTGAAAAGGGTAGGAGCCCAAATGGTGTGGTGCCTCATTTCATAAAAGTAGGGGTCTACCCAGCTCAAGGAACCAGCTGGCTGATTTCATGGGCAGATTGCAGAGCTGGCTACCATTTTCAAGAGTCCACACCTCTGATTGGCTGAGGGGGCCCTGTGGCCCTGCTTCTGCTGTTGATTGGCTGAGAGGGCTGTCTGTTATGCTGCCCTGTCTCTTACCACTGATTGGTGGAGGGGGCCGGGGTCTCATGACAGGTATCCCTTTCAGCCAGTCAATGGCAAGCTGTGGGGTGGCAGCCATCTTGCACGCTTGTCATCACACCAGCAGCTTCTTTCTGTTCCTCCCTGGCTGACTGTGTGGTCAGGATGACTGCTGACTCCCACTGGGGAGCCAGCATTTTATTTTTAGTAAGTTTTTTTTCTTTTTCTCCATGGATTTCATGGAGATTGCCTTATATCACCATTTCCATTAAACCTATGCAATCATGGATTTGGTAGGTCCCTACATGTAACAAAACATATTTTTTTTCAGTTAAAAAGAAATGGAAAGCTTTACTAATATGGAAGGGGCCTAGGGCTATATTATTCAGTTTAAGATTGAAGCAAAAACAAGCCTCACTTTATTGGAGTGTGCATTAATTTACTATTCATCTATTATTTATAAAAAAACCCCACAAGAAACCAGGAAAAAATTATCAGAAGTTGTTGCTTCATTAGTGCTGTTGTCATTGGAATGAAATATACATCTCTGTTTCCTATTCATAAAATGAGATCTAGCCTTTTTGAGTGTCTTGACCATGCATCCAGTGCTTTACTGATCATTATTTCCATACCTGAGTTAAGGTTTTTAGCTAGAATTAAAAATAGTCTCCAGGGCTGTGAAATAGGAGCTATATTACCAGGAGCAGGTTACAGACAGCAGAATTGCAGATTAGTGGAACACTAAGACCTTGAAAAAGGAGGAAGAGTTGTTAACACCTATGAAATTAAGAGTTTAAAAGGAATCAGGTAGATCATAATGAGCCATGAAATCAATTGACTCTCTTAGTGCTCCCTGAATAGAAAGACTACTACCTGCCAACAGGTCTCATGGTAGAAGTGATACCTTTTATTAGACCAATAAGATTTTTGCAAAAAAAGTTCTTTACTTGCAAGATTTGGGGCGCAAACACCCTTCATCAAGCATTGGAGAAAAGATTGTAGAAGTTCTCGTGGGTAGAAATGAAAGTTCATATTTCATAAGATTTCACGGAGGAGGCAATAGATGGAAAACTCCTCTGGGCAGGCAGTTCTTAGCTGGTAAGGAGTCTCTCAGCTCTCTTGTGAGGCTCTGTTGTGCTGAAAATTACCTTGAGCCAAGGCAGGAGCAGTATCTTAGGTTTCAAGTGGTCACAGTTGCTTCCTGCTTGGGAAACTATGAAGATTTCATTTCTGTGAAATCCTATGAAATATTAACTTTCATTTCTACTCAGGAGAACTTTACCAATCTTTTCTCTGATTCCTGATGAAGGGTGTTTGTGCCCAAAGGCTTGCAATTAAATTTTTTTTTTTCAAAAATCTTGTTGGTCTAATAAAAATATCATCTCTACCATGAGCCCTCATTGCTTTTTCCTTGAGACCAGTATGACTACAACCTGGATACCTGACTGTCACTGTCAGGCAGTTTGTTTTAAAAATTGGGTAGACCAGGAATTAAAGGAGGGGCACAACTGCACTGCACATGCACATGTACATACACATCCACACCCACCCACCCATACCTCATCATTCCCTCCCACACAACAATAGCAAAATGACCACAAATTCTGAAGTGCAACATTTTGAAGTGCAGTCAAAATGTCTATTGGTGGTCCATCAAATGATTTTATAAATCAAGTGATCAAATATGTTGTGTATGTCAACAATTATTAAGAAACAGTGACACAGAGTGAATGATGCATAGGAAAATGACAGGATTAAAAAGCAAATTTTGTTTATTAGCTGGGGGAAATGACCTTGAAATACAGCTCAATTCCTTTATTTATTTGTTAATAGTGTATTCGGTGTATGCTTTTTCTCTCTCTCAACATTTTGACTGAATGTATTTGCCTGTATTCAGCACAGTCATTTTAGTCAAGGTAATACTATGTTTTCATTGTATGATAGTTCTCTCATACAGATCTCATTTTTATTTTGCCTAATTCCTACTTCAGAAAAATGGCTACAGACCTCAGCTTCCTGAGTCCATTGTCTCTTTATTGTGTTGTGCAAGGAGAGCAGTTTCAACCTTCCAATCTAGAGTATATATAAAAAAAATTGGATTGCACATTGTAAGTGGAATGAAAATGATGCATAGGGAAGAAGATCATTTTATAGGCTACTGTTCTATTTTATATAATGATAAATAATAATGTAAAATATGCTTTCCTTTGCATATTTAAATTGTTCAATGTGGATAACTAGATTTAAAATACATTCCAAAATGAGAATTCAGCCTTACTGAAGGACTTGGAGAAGTGCTTTATTCTTAGTGTCTCATCGAATAAATAAGCAGCTATGAATACAGCTTCTTATTTGGATCTTAAATTTTATCTGGACCTTGACAGATTTAAATTTAATCTGGGCACTGTAAGAGTCTATATTGTCACAATTTGTCTACCGAGTTTCAAATCACCGACTCTCTTGTTTTCTAGGAGCTTATCTCATCTTAAAAAAGAGTTAGTTGCATCTCATGAACTAATTGACTAGTCTCTTCAAGTCTATAAAGTTTGTAATGAAGAGTATAGCATCCATAATTCTAATTGCTTAGATCTGAAAACTACAAATGCCTGTTAAGGATATCATAAGAAAATTATGCTCTCATGAAATCATTATCATATGCATATTTAAGAAAATAAGCAAGACAGTGCTAAGACCACAAATTCTGAAGTGCAGCATTCTTCATTTATGTACATTTGGATTAATCATCCAATGTCAGTTTAGTTGAAAGTTTCTCCTGTGGAATTGTTTACTTTGCCACAGTAGCTTAGGAAGAAGAAAAGAGTGTGCATGCTAGTCACTATCCAAACTTTTTGTTTTGTGTTATGGAACTCATTAAATTATCCCACTTACTTGTTTTAGTCTTCTTTCTTTTTTTTCTTTCAGTGAATGAAATGGCTGTAAATTGCTTGCTCATTCTGACATTTGCGAAAATCAGAGCCTTGAGTGCAAATTCAAAATGGAGATAATAGATCGACTGAGAATGTTATTGGATGGCTAAATGAATGAATTTCTGTTCCTTTTTTCTGAATGGTATTTTCAGCTATACTCTTATCCAAGTTTTTTATTTTTGCCATTGAGGTTTTTGCATTGATTGACATTTCTTTTCATTTGTTGGTCTTGGTATTGTTTTGCTAAGTAAAAATGGCAGAATTTGATATTTTTGACCATATTGTAATAGAGTACTTTAAAAGCCAAAAACTTAAGTGAACACAGTGGAATTTTTTCTCATGGGATCTTGTATACTCACTGTGCCTATCTGCATGCTTTATGGCCAAATTTGTACTATACATGGACTGGAGACTAGCTTTGGTTGTTCTGGATATGTGGAATAGCACATCAGGGAGTAAATGCCTGTTTTGCTTCCATAGATACCATTTGATCTTGGAAGAGACACCACTGTTTCTTACTTTCAGTTTTAGAATTTCCACCTTAAAAAGATGCCAGAGAGGATGATGTCACAACATAAGAAATCCATTGAGGTTGTTAGTCATTATGCATTTAAATACTATATCTCAATTTCATCCACTGGCAGGGAGTTGGACCAGATGACCTCATGTGTCTCCTCTCTCATACTGTGAAGTTATGAGTGATGGGTCAGTGGAGAAGATCAACAACTAATTTATTGGCAACTGTGGAAAGATAAAGTAGTAAAAGTGCCTCCACATACTAATACAGATATGTGATTTCATGTGGCAGCTACCTTTGGAGGTTTGACTTGAATGTGGCTAGATTACTTATTTCTCCAAAGCACATACTGTTTTCACCACTAGAGTTAAGATCTCTTTTGATTATCCAAACTATCAGTTTTCACTCCATTTCCAAAGTAAAAACTGGTTTGGCATGTGACAGAGATGATATAGCAAGGTTAGTTAAACTGTCCTTTTTCTCCTACCTGCCTTCTTTTCTCCAGATAGCCTGACTCATCCATTACTCCCATGTTAAAAAAGTTTATAGCAAGGATTTGGAGTGGTGGGGGAGACAGATGAATAGAAAATAATTTAAAAAATGTAACATTATTTCATTTCTTATATTTTTAGATACTTGCTTCTTTTTTTATTTCTGGTGTATCATGAGACCAACACTGAAATTCAGTAGGAATCAGGCACATAAATTCCTTAGGCCCCTTTGAAAGTCTTAGGCAGACTGTAGAAGACTTCACTGTATGTAATCTCATCAGATACTTTGCTGCCATAAATATGAAACTTAGTAGATTATATGGACTCATAATTGCAAAAATGGTAGTTAGGTTAGGCTCTTGCAGAAAATAGATAGTTCAGACTACTTACCAAGTGGGAGCAGTTTTTGAATAAGAGCAAGCACTCCATAAATGTTGAATTCCTATGGGTATTTGCCAGATGTACAAAGCAGAATAATTTAAGGTACATTTTGGGGCCTCCACTTTTCAGGGTATTTTCCTCTGAAGTTATTGGATAAATGTTCAGAATATGCAAGCTTGACCATTATTTTTTATGGAAAACAACCTTCAAGAGAAAGAAAAGGGGAAAGGAAACACCAAATTATATAAGGATTTTTTTCAGTAAAAAACATATGTTAGTTAGTTGATTTAGATTAAGGTCTGGAAACAAAAATAGATCTTTCATAACCCCCACACGTAAAGTCTCTAAAGCAGTGGTGTCAAAGATGTGGTCTGCAGGCTGGCTTGGGCCTGCGGAGTAACTCCACCTAGTCCACCAAACTGCTGGTAAGCCTTGGGGTTTGAGGGTGTGGCCAGGGGGAGGCAAAGCCTGCCACAGAATATGGAACTTTGGGCCCCGGGTGAATGTGGCCTTCTGCAGCAAAAGGCAAGTGAAGAGACAGCTCTCAGTTACTCTGTGGTAGAGCTGGACAAAATACGGCCCCCGGACTGGATCTGGCCCATGGAGGGGCTTTGTCTGGCCCACAGCAGGTCCCTTGGTCCCGCCTGGCCTGGGTGCTGCCCGGCCATGGCACATCCTGCTACCCTCTGGGCACAAAGCGGGGCTGGGGCGACTCTGCAGCTGAACTCCCTTTTTAGGCAGCTCAGGCAGTGGCGGCTCCTTCCGGCCCCTGGTCCCAGCCCTGTGGTACTGGCAGGGACCTGCATATGGGCAGCCCTGACCTGGCATGTCCCGTGCCTGCTCCACATTTGCCTATCCAGGCTGAGCAGCAGCTAGGTAGAAACTGTTGCTCAGTAGGGTGAAAAGTGGCTCCTCCCCCTTGCTGTTGCTGCGTAACTCTTGGTGCAGCCAGTGGAGCCCGGACCATGCCCAGCTGGCCTGTATCTCTGTCACTGTCACTGCCACCTCTGGGCTGTTCAGTGGGGCAGCGGTGACCGTGCAGAGCAGCTGCAGGGTATCCCAGGTGGTGGTGACAGCAGTGGAGATGCAGGGCAGCCTGGTGCAGTGTGGGCTCCACCGGCTGCACCAAGAACTGCCTGACAGTGGTGAGGGGGGCAAGCCACTTTTTCCCCAGCCACCATTGCAACTGTTCAGCCTGGATGGGTGAGTCTGGAGCAGGTGCGAGGCATACTGGGTCAGGGCTGTGTGTGCAAGTCCCTGCCGGTACCATGGAGCTGGGGTCAGTGGCTGGAAGGAGCCACTGCTTCCTGGAAAGGCAGTCCAGTTGCAGAGTTGCCTGAGCCCCACTGTGTGTTCAGGGTGCGTCGTGGCCTGGTGGTGTGGAGCGGGCGTGTGGAGGTCTGGGGCTGCGCCCTGTTGGTGGTGGCAGGGAGGCACTGCAGGGCATGCAGGCTCTGAGCAGTGGCCAGGTAGGGCCAGATGCTGACTAGTTCAGGGGTGTGTGTGGGGGAGACTCCCATGCACACCCCACCATACCTCAAACCCTCCCCCATACACAATCACACACCCCACAAACACTGCACCCACACAAACCCTCTCACACAGACCCCACACACACCCCAGTGTCTCTGGGAGGACCCCTGCTCACTGCTACACGCACACACCCCACCAGACATACATGCCTGCACACACGAACCAGCCTCCACCTCCACAACCCCACAGCCCCGCACAAACCGCATACCCCCCTACACCCCCCAAAACTCCCCGTACCCACCCACTGACAACACATACCCTAATATCCTCCCCCATACCCCACATACATACAAATTCCCCCACACATACACAGCCTCCCTGAAACCCCATACCCCCCACACTGCTTCACACCCCTTCCACAATATACAAGAATAAGACTTCATTTTGAGATATTATGCAATCACCGCTATATACACAATGCAAATGCACAAAAATCAGGACAAACATATAATTTTAATAAAATTAAAATATGTTATTATGGATGTTTGATTTTTAGTATATGTTTTTTTTTCCAGTTCCAAGATGGCAAACCCCCTTCCCAAAAGGAGTACTTCTGGGGGTAAGGGGAGAGACTTCCAGTAGCAAAGGTCAGGGGTTAGGGGTCTGGACTTCCAGTCCCAAAATGGTGACCATGAGGCAGGGCACTTGTTAAGGGGTGGGGCCAGCCCTTGATAGCTCACCAAAACTTGTTAAATGGCCCTCCAGCTGAAATAATTGCTTGCCCCTGCCCTATGGCCTCCTGGCCCAATGCCACTTGCCCCATAGCTGCTGCTGTGGTCCCTTCTGCTACTGCCATGATAGCTGTTGCTGCTCCAGGGGCTCTGTCTGTGGCTGCCATTCTGTGCCCTGGGCTACCAATATGGTAGTTTATTTACATAGGAAATTACAGTTTTCTATGAAAGGAGATGAAAATATGCAAAAGATTATGAAGATGTGGATACTGTCTGAGACATGAGAGAAGACAGAGTTGAATAAACAGACATTTCTGGGAGCAGAGGCCAAGGTTATATTGCTATTGGAAAGGAAAACAATTCTGGATTGATCTGCAGCTCAAAATAGGTTATGGTTTTTCAGGAGTGGGACAATGTAAGGTTTTGTTTTGGGCATGCTGCTTGCAACATCTTTTTCTTATCTATATTTTATCTCATTGCATTTGAAAACACATAGGGAAGTTATATACTAAGCCATTACTTATGCCTGAAAGGTAGTATCTGAAACAAAGTATATACTGAAGTTGGGTAGTGTGGGAGTGATGTTGCAGCCAGGATGGTGCAGGAATTATGACAGCCAAGGATTTTTATGGGTGGTATCTTTCATTAGACCTACTGCAAGGTTGGAATAAAGTTAGACAATTTTCCAATGCAAGGCATTCTTTATCAGGTCTGAGGGAAGAAACAGGCACAGCAGTGATTAAAAAACTATGTATTGCTGTGAAGGTTCTTTGGGTAGATGTAATATCATTTATTAGATCAACTGAGTAATTGGAAAAAAGTTCTGAGCAAGCTTTCAGGGGTAGTCACCCTTCGTGAGACACAGGGAGTCTCTGCTGGTCTGAGACTCCAAGGAATGAGAGAAGCTAAAAGTGTGGAGGGATGTCAGTGAAAAGGTAAATAGGTAGAGATAAGCAAGATGAAGGGAAAGGGAAGAGAGCAGGGGGAAGAACAAGTCTTCCCTCAGACCTAATGAAGTATGCCTTGCATTTGAAAGCTTGTCTAACTTTATCCCAAGCTTGCAGTAGGTCTAATAAAAGATATCACCCACAAAATCCTTGCCCCTCATACTTTGAAGTTCATTTTAAAGATAATCAAAGCATAAGTTTGTGAAATATTCATTTTCATTTTCACCTTAGTTTTGTGATACCCATTTTAATATGTTGAGTTGAATGAAATTACAGTATAGGAAATGTGGAGGGCTCTAGGCTGCTAGGAAGGAAAGAAAGGGCCAAAGCATTGAAAGCCAAGAATGTTTTCAGGACATCAGAACATGCTTGTCAAACAGGAGTGTGATTCTGCTGCCATATAGGGAAATAACATGGAAGGTAGAGCAAAAGAATAATTGATAGATTGTAATGTATATGCTTAAAGTATGAGAGAGAGTACTTAAGGGATAACTAGCGGACCTAGTGAATTGGGTAGATAATACTGGATAGTGTGATTATAAGACCTGGTGAGGCAGGAACGTCCTTGAGCACTTTGTGAAAAATATTACATTTTTTGCTCATGAAAAAAAGGCAAATAGTGAAAAAGTTACTGATAATGTTATAAAGATGTATAGTACTGAATTAAAACAATGTGGGGAAGGTTCTATTATGCATCTGTTAATAAGAAAATAATACATTGTTTTCTTACATTAGGAGTGTTCAACGCCCCAACCTGCAGGCCATATCTGGCC
>NW_017728994.1:21864003-21864507 GCF_001723915.1 Gavialis gangeticus | reverse complement strand
GCCTGCACCACTTCTGGAGGGAGTCTATTCCAGGTCTTGGCAGCTCGGACAGTAAAGACATTTTTTCTTATGTCCAGTCTAAAGTGGTCTTGGAGTTTATGACGATTGGTCCTTGTTTTTCCAGCCCGGCGGTGGGCAATTATTTGGGCTAAAGGGCCACTTCGGGAGATTTGGTGAGCTGTTGCAAGCTGGGTCAGCACCACCCTTCCCCCACCATGCTGGGTTAGCACCTTCCCCACCTTCATCTGCCCACATCAGCTCACCAAAACTCCTTAAGTGCACTTATCTAGACAGATGGGATAGTGCCATAGTTGGGTGGGTGGGGACTGGCATCCAGGAGTGGGACAGGTGGGTCTGCCTGGTACTGGGATCACAGGATTGTGATAGTGTGGGACTGGGGCCCAGGGTAGAGCTACAATCCACTCCCTACATGATGAATCATGACTAGTCCAACCCAGGAAGGGGACAGAGCACATGCCTGTGACCTGGCTCCCACTTCTCCCA
>NW_017728994.1:21851110-21859003 GCF_001723915.1 Gavialis gangeticus | reverse complement strand
TCTATTATGCATCTGTTAATAAGAAAATAATACATTGTTTTCTTACATTAGGAGTGTTCAACGCCCCAACCTGCAGGCCATATCTGGCCAGTAGAACCATGTCTTCTGGCTGTAGGGCTCTGTATGAGTTTGAAACTTCAGCAGCAGGAGAACAGTGGCAGCTCTGCTGCTGCCAAATTTCCAGACCCGTGGGGAGCCCATAGGGCAGAGATGGTGGCAGAGCCTGGCAGAGGTAGCACACAGACCAGCCTGGTGCCACTTGTCTGGCTTGTGGAGCTGAAAGGTTGAGCACCACTACCTTATATCTTCTTCTCTGGAAAGCTGTTTATTTGTGGCATTGGCTACTGTTCGAAACTTGGCACAAGAGTAGAAGGACTTGTATTCTCGTCACCATGGCATTTCTTATGATTTTATGTATTTAACATGTTGTAGTATACCATGTTTTGTCACTGGCTTAGTGTTTCTCTAGAACTTCAGGGAGCACCTTTTTATGAAAGGAGAGAGGATATGACAAAATGTATAAAAGCTTGTGCTTTTGTTAAAGAAAAATATTTCCCTTAATTCTCACTAAAAGGGGGAAAGGATCTCAAATTGAAACATGTTATTTCGTTTTTGTTCGGCCCCTAACTTTATGATGGCCTCAGCTTTGAAACTGAAAAGCTGTATCGTCTTTATTCAAAAATTTGTTGAGTAAACCACAAAAGTGCGTGGGGGTGGAAGTATCTGCATGGAGTGGCTGGGAATGTTCTGCAGCTAGTTTGAGGGGAAAATATCTGGAATGTAACCCACTTTAAATTTAGAACATATCACACTTACTTTCTTTCCTCTCTGTTCTAAAAAAATGGTCTGTCGATAATGTAGCCATTTTAAGACAAGGACAAGGCCTGTCAAGCTACTTCTTCTGGGCCATTTGTATTACTGCCTCATCTGCTTTGTTTGACATTTCTAAACAACTCTTTAAAAATGTCGATTTTGGCATGCTCCACAAAAGAGAACTGAAGGGTGTTGTTTAAGTTATTTGGGGCTTTTCTGTTTTTCTTTCTGTCTCACAAAAATGTGCATTCCCCCTCCCCCAACAAATGTGTGTTTTAGCCTCAAATGACCCTGGCATCTTAACATGTCAGAGTGTTAATAAAGCGCTGAGGCTGTCATAATGTGGGGTTAAATAAAGTCTTCATGAGCTGTCTATTAAGCTGATTTTTTGTTTGTCACTTTCTGTAGTTTCTTTATGGATGCAGCTTGTCTTGGTTTGTGGGCAGCCAAGCAAACGGGCTTTGTCTTTGTTCACTGCTCTGTTTAATTCTCCCCCTCATTCATTAATCATCCCTTTGACTATTTATACCGATGGCAAGTATAGCTAACACACTTAACGTTTTCTTTTGTCTTGGTGGCACTCTTTGTGCAGACCAGGGGAAGGCTAATTATTAACTGTAAAGTGACATTAAAAACTCTTAGATAAGCATACAAATGCTGCATCCAGTGAAATGCATTTTTTGTACGTTGAAGTGCTTGCGGTCAATGAATTTTTGTTGTTCTATATAGTTGTGAGTTCATAGTAGCAGTGCCAGCATCCAGATAATTAACGAAGGAGCTCCATTAAAAGCCTTAAAGCTTGACAGTGTCAGGTTTTTCAGTTTCACCTCTGGATAGCTTAGCAGGGTAGTCTACACCTTATCAGGCAGAAACAGGGATGCCAGTTCCTGTGATTTAGTAAAAGGCGGCTCCTCTTCTTTTTATAGGTTGTTGGTCTCATAGCTTTTGTGTTCTGTGTATAAAGATCTTGGGGCATCACCCTTTTTGTTGAGATGAATTTTTGCTTGAGCTAGAGTTTTCTAAATTTTAGATGAAACTTTTTCTTTATTTATTACTCTTAATGAGGTGTTTGTCATCTAGGTAGGTCGCCACCATCTCCAACAACACAGCTGTGTAAATTCCCATTCTCCAGGGATCATGATGCTATTTTCATTGGAATCTTTCTTTTGTTATGAGGTAAATATATGGTTCAATTTGTTGGTGAGAGTCAAGCATTGACAAGCTGATGGTTCCATATATGAACTATATAAAAATGAGTTTGGAGTCAGTTAGATCCGTCTCAGGTTTTCAAATATTTTAATAGTGTAGATCAGATTTTCCCACAGAGTCAACTCTAAGATACTCTGCCCTCCCATTTGGCACTGTGTACTTACTCTCAATTATGCTCATGAAAAAGTAATGCTTGGAGAGCATGTAATGTATATTTAGTTGGAACGTGGAAGTAAAGAGGAGAGGAGCTGATACTGTTATTCTTTGCGGAAGGGTATTTTTGGTACATTCCAGGTACAATAGTATCTGCCTGTTTTCAGCTATTGTTTCTTATCTTGCTGCAAAGTCCTGATCTAAGACTGGGACTCCAAGGTGCTAATGAAATACAAAGTCGTAGCAGTTTGCCTGAGACCTCGCAAGTTTTCTGTGGCTTGTACCCATTGGTCAAGGTCAGAACTGACACCTTTTTGGCAGTAAGAGGAGGTTACCTGAATAAACATAAAACTTAACCAGCCCCATTGGTGGAGGGGCCCCGCTTCCAGCT
The DNA here is from genome assembly GCF_001723915.1 of Gavialis gangeticus. Lineage (NCBI taxonomy): Eukaryota > Metazoa > Chordata > Crocodylia > Gavialidae > Gavialis > Gavialis gangeticus. Next base: position 21,856,437 of record NW_017728994.1, on the reverse strand, counting down.
CCCAGGGAAGCAAATGTGAAAGCCACAGTTTTAAACTTGGTGCCAACAATGGGCACTGAGTTTAAAACTGCAGCTTTCATTTCCCTGCTGATAAGGATCCCAGGGCAGCTGCCTTGCTCCATGCACAGATTGGGGAGCATAGGCATCCACTGGGGTGTATGCTCTGGTGAGAGCCTCTCCCCTACCACGTGCCTGGACAAGCTGCCCGGGCTTTGGTCCTCCCCTGGTCTGGCCTGGCCTGGCCGGGGCCCTTCCCACCCGGTGACAGGGGATGAAGAGGGGGATCATCCCACTGCCCTGGCCCAGCCCTAGCAGCAAGGGGCATGGTCAGCTGAACCATGTACATCCTGCAACTTCCCACATGTGTCCCACAGTTCTCTTTCGTGGTGCCAATTGATAGTCAGTCTCAGTCTGGGGGGGATGATTAAAGACATGGTGAAATAATTTCCTGAAGGAGGTACTTGTGCACCGGATCCTGTGCTAGATCAACATTCACCCTCTGAGAGAGTTGGCTACCGAGGTAGGGGAAATGCTTGCTTTACCCAAGGTCTTTTCCTTGATGGTAATTTGGAAAGGGGGGTCATTTTCTTGGTCCAGGGCAGGCTGATGGAGCACTTTAGTCTTCTTGATGTTGAGAGAAGCCCCAAGTTCAGCAGGCTTCCCTACAAAGATCCAGCATGGACTGGAGGTTTTCCTCAGTATATGCAAGGATAGTGCAATCTTTGGTGTATTGGGGGTCAAGGATGGTTGTTTGGAGTACTTTCGTCTTTGAGCGACAGTGTCCCAGATTGAAGAGCCCCTCTATCCATTCAGTATTCTATGTCAATTTTAGAAGGAAGATGGCTCTTAATCGGAATGAAGATGATTGTCAAAAATGGAGAACAGAGTTGGGGCAATGATGCATCCGTGCTTGATCCCAATTCATACGTCAAATGGATCTGTCTCCGATCCACTACATAGAATGGTCACACCCATCTGGTCATGAAGAGGCCTCAGGACCTTGATGTACTTTTCAAGACATTCAAATCTGGCTACTACTTTCCACAAGGCTTCACAATTGATGGAATCAAAGGACTTTGTGAGGTCAGTGAAGGCCATATACAGGTCCTGATGTTATTCCTGACACTTTTCTTGGACCTGGCGGGCAACAAATATCATGTCAGTTCCCCCCTGGGATGGTCTGAATTCAAACTAAGATTCCAGTAGGATTTCCTCAGCAAGAGATGGAAGATAGTTCAGGAGGAGGTAGGCAAGGATTTTTGCTGCTGCTGAAAGGATACCATGATAGTTCCCACACATAGACTTATCTTCTTTCTTGAAGATAGTCATGATGTTGGAATTCCTCTGGTCTTCAGGGATCTCTTCATTGTTTCAAATTCATAGAATAAATCTGTGCAGTCTCAGTACCAGTTCCTCACTGCCAGCCTTGTAGATTTCAGCAGATATGCCATCCAGTCTAGTAGCCTTGTTGTTTTTCGTTTCCTTAATGGCATGCTAGACTTCTTCTAGGGTAAGAGAGTTGGCAAGGGGTTCCTCTTTCAGGATACTGGAGGATAGATTCAGTGGTGGTATCTGCCAGTTGACTCACGGTTCAGGAGCATCTCAAAATGCTCTTTTCACTTAGCTTGGATAGATTTGTATTCATTGAGGAGCATCAAGCCATCCAGCAGTTGTTGAAAAGTAGGACCATGGGAAGTTGGGCTGTAGATGGCTTTTGCTGCCTGCTAAAAACTATGCATGTCATGTTTGTCAGCATAGAGATGGATCTCTTTGGCTTTGGGTTTATCTTGCCACCACTAGTTTTTGATTTCCCAGATCTTCCTTTGAGCTTTGGCTTTGAGGAGCCATTTCCTTTTTCTGCTGAGATGGTGTCATCTTGCCAAGTAGAACAAGGCCCTCTCTTCCAGTCAAGGAGGGCTTAGATCTTGGCATCACTCTCATTGAACCAGGTTTGGTGTCTACAGGTGGTGAAGCCAATAGATTCTTTCAGGAGCAGATAAATATCAGAATCTTCCAAAACAACCAAGACGCTATTACATTACTAGATGAAGAGAATAAGGTTAAAGTTACATGTTATGCTTAGACAATGCTAAGAACACTTTAAAATGAGAGCATCTGCTTGTTAAAGCTCATTAAGTCATGCTAAGTGTCCTCTGAGTGTCTCAGTTATGCTACTTCAGACAAGAGTTAACTCTGGGCCGTGCTATTTAGTTCATGTTAGGGAAACTTCAGTCTGCTTCACTGAGATAAAATGAGCAATTTGCAGTCCTCTAGCATATGAGGAATTGCCACTTACAACCTGTTTCCCTGCCATAGCCCCTGCTCCCAAAGAGGAGCTAGAGTCCACATGTCCTGGCTTGTGGCCATACTCTTGCTTGCTAGCCCCCTAGTGGTAAGTCAGAGCTGTGCAAGCAAAAAATGGCATTAACCCTTAGCTTATAGCTGCTTACAACATGTTCTAACTTTAACATCACTTAATATTTCACATATTTAGTATGATCTAAGTGTAATATAACTTCACCCTATAAATGACTTGGGATGTACAAATAAAGCAAATTTAACTGATTACTTCTAAAATAGGTTATTAACAGAATTACCAGTCAAATAAATATGAACTGTTTTGTGCTGTACAGAGCAAGCTAAAGATATTGAGATAGATTCCTAATTGGTTATAAATAAAAGCCATAGGAGAATGATGTCAGTTTATAGTAGCTAAGGATCTGATCTGGTTGAATGTGAGCATGACGATGAGTATAGGAGGGATAGGGGCCAAAGCCTAGCAAGTTATTGTCTAGATGACTGAAAAAAGAACAGACAAGTAATAAAATTGTCCTGAGTTCTTCAGCAAAATGGAAAAGTCATTACAAAACCAAAGTGCAACAGAGGGGAGAATCAAACAATGTAATTTTATATACTTAGGTAAAAGAATGTTCATAAAGTAAATGTGAGATTTTTGTCAAATCATCTATTCAATAGTCTGCCTCCCCAGACCAGGTATTCTACATACATTAATTGACATTAATTTGTTGCAGCTGTTAAGTCACTTCTCTTCTCATTTTGAAGCTTTGTATTATTGTTCTATTTATCTTAATGTCCTTACCTCTTGTAAAAACCTTGTTAAAGGTTAGTAGAGCTGTTTAACTTAATAATTAACACAGTGGAAGTTGTCAATTCTTCCAGAACTGTGTAATGTGTGTGTTCTTCTCTGCAATTCAATTTAGGGTTTATTTCATTGTTAGCTGACATTTTAGATAGTGCTTACAAGTGTTCTCTTGTAAATATGTATTTTGTACAAAGAATAGCTTTCAAATATCAGATGCACATATTCTAAAATAATCTGCTTGGGTGCGAGATATTATGAAGATTTTAAAATTGTGCAGTCAGATATGCTTACCCTAAAACATACTGTAGATACTTCTGAGAAAGAGGAGGTTGATAATTCCAATTTTTATGATGTAGTCTTGAGAAACTGTTGAGATAAGGAAAAAGGCATGAAGAGAAAAGAAATAAATGAGAGATAGGTGAGATAATGGAGAAAACAGGGAGAATCAAGACACTTTTCAAATCTTTGGCTGCAGAAATACAGTATGCATTGGAAGATAAATTGGAAAAACATGAAAGGGAAAAGAGATCTTGTCTGAGTCTCATGTATTTCCCTTTAAATGAATAAACAATAATACAGAAATGAAAAAGCTCATTTTCTGAGCTTTGCTTCTTTCTGAAAATCATATGTTTTTTACTGATTCCAGTCCTTTATGAGTTGGGAGAGCCCTAAGCAGTGACCTTATTTTTATAGTTTCATAGTTGGTAGGGTCAGAAGGGACCTGAGCAGATCATCAAGTCTGACCCCCTGCCATGATAGAAAAGAGTACTGGGGTCAAACGACCCTGGCAAGGTGTTCATCCAGCCCCCTTTTAAAGACCCCCAGGGTAGGAGCAAGCACCACTTCTCTTGGAAGTTGGTTCCAGATCCTAGCTGACGTGACAGTGAAGTAGCGCCTCCTGATGTCTAATCTAAATTTGCCCTCTGCCAGCTTGTGACCGTTATTTCTAGTCGCTCCTGGTAGTACTCAGGGGAACAGGGACTCCCCCAGTGCCTGCTGGTCCCCCCGACTAGTTTATAAACGGCCACGAGATCCCCCCTCAGCCTTCTCCTGTGGAGGCTGAAAAGGTTCAGGGTCCCGTAGCCTCTCTTCATAGGGCCTGCCCTGCTGTCCCCTGATCATGCGAGTGGCCCTCCTCTGGACCCTCTCCAAGTTGTCCACATCCCTCCTGAAGTGCAGCACTCAGAACTGGACGCAGTACTCCAACTGCGGCCTGACCAGGGTTGCATAGAGGGGGAGGATCACTTCCTTGGACCTGCTTGAGATGCATCTCTGGATGCATGACAAGGTACGGTTGGCCTTCCTGGCCACGTCCCTACACTGTCGGCCCATGTTCATTTTGGCATCAATAATGACTCCAAGATCCTTTTCTGCCTCTGCACTGATGAGAAGGGAGTTCCCCAGCCTGTAGGTATGCTGCTGGTTCTTCCTCCCCAGGTGCAGTACGTTGCACTTGTCAGTGTTGAAAACCATCCTGTTCTCATCCGCCCACCCCTGTAACCTGTCCGGGTCTGATTGTAGCCTATTCCTCCCTTCCAGTGTGCCCACATCCCCCCACATCTTAGTGTCATCAGCAGATTTGAACAGGTGCTTTTTATTCCCTCGTCCAAGTCACTGATGAAGATGTTGAACAGTGCGGGCCCGAGGACTGAGCCCTGGGAGATCCCACTGCCCACATCCCTCCAGGTCGAATAAGACCCGCCACCACCACTCTCTGGGTGCGGCCCTCCAGCCAATTAGTGATCCATCTGACTGTGTAGGTATCAGTGCCACAGTTTCCTAGTTTTTTAATGAGAATGAGGTGAGAGACAGTGTCGAAGGCCTTCCTAAAGTCCAGAAAGCCTATGTCCACCACGACACCTGCATCCAAGGATTTTGTGACCTGGTCGTAAAAGGCCACCAGGTTGGTCTGACAGGACCTGCCTCTCATGAACCCATGTTGGTTGCCCCTAAGCATAATCTCCCCTGCTGGCCCCTTGCGGACATGCACTAGGATAATTCTCTCAAAAAGCTTACCCAGGACTGAGGTAAGACTAACTGGCCTATAGTTTTCTGGGCCCTCCTTCCTCCCTTTTTTGAAAATGGGAACCACGTTGGCCCTTTTCCAGTCCTCTGACACAATGCCAAAGCACCACGGGTGCTCGTAAACTGTGCCAGGTGTCCTGCAATGACCTCAGCTAATTCTCTTAGCATTCTGGGGTGGGGATCATCAGGACCTGCTGAT
>NW_017728994.1:21845484-21846110 GCF_001723915.1 Gavialis gangeticus | reverse complement strand
CCAGAAGTTCCCTGACTAGGTCCTCACTGACCCTGGGCATGGCTGCGCCTCCCCTGGGTCCATCTGGGATCCCAGTGTGGGGGATGACCCAGTCCCTGCTCAGAAAAATGGAGGCAAAGAAATTGTTAAATAGGTTAGCTTTGCTGTCTGGTGCGACGACCAGATATCCTAGCATGTCCTGCAGAGGCCTCACATTACCTGGTAACTTCTTTTTGCCCCCTATGTATTTTAAAAAGGACTACTTGTTGTCCTTGATCTGGGTAGCTAGTTCCATTTCCACCTTGGCCTTCCTGACTGCCCCCCGGCATCCCTGAGCAACCACAATATAATCCTCCCTGGTGATGGCCCCTCCCTTCCACTGGATGTGCGCCTCCCTTTTAGCTAGGAGATGTTCCCGGATGCTTTTGGTCAGCCATGGGGGCTTTTGCACCCTCTTGCCCCCTTTGATCTGCACTGGGATTACCTCCTTTTGGGCTTGGAGGATCGTTTCCTTAAGGAACGACCACTGTTCTTGGACACCCAATTCCCCTCCCCTCCCCTCCCCTCAGTGTTTCCCTGACTATTCTACTTAACTCATTGAAATCCGCCCTCCTGAAGTCCTGGGCTGCTGCCTTGCTGCAGGCCTT
>NW_017728994.1:21844613-21845105 GCF_001723915.1 Gavialis gangeticus | reverse complement strand
GTATTCTAACCCAGAGCACTTCAGTGTGCCCGTCCTCTGACCTAGTGCTAGTTGTTGAGGATGTGTATTTCTCCTTGATGTAGAGTGCCACACCCCTACCTTTCCTCCCTGTCCTATCCCTTCTGTACAGCCCTATAGCCCTTGATATTCATCGCCCAGTTGCGCATTGTGGTGAGCCCCACTATGTTTGGATTTGTGTTAGCTAGCAGGAGGGCAAGTTCCTCCTGCTCATTCTCCATACTACAAGCATTAGTGTAGAGGCATTTAAGGTATCCTGAGGGTGTATGTGCCTCCCCCCCAATCCCAGGACTATCTGGGCCCCTGTCTCTTACCTGGGTATTTCTTGTGCTTATCATTGGTCTAGGCTGTGCTCTTATTGTGGGTGATGCTTGGTTTAGTGGTCCAAGGCTTCCTCTGTCCTCATCTTCCCCTTCCCCCAACGAGCCTAGTTTAAAGCTTGCCAGAGGAGATCAGCCAACCTAGAAGAGCACA
>NW_017728994.1:21816669-21839613 GCF_001723915.1 Gavialis gangeticus | reverse complement strand
TCCACCGCACCCAAGCATGTCTCTCATCCTGATGTGTGGGTAGTTGTCTAAGAAGCCAAAGCCCGCCTCGAGACACCATTTGCGAAGCTGCAAATTGACCTCTCTGATGCAGGTCTCATGTCGTCTTCCACGTCTGCTCACTGGTAGGACAGAAGAGAATACCACCTATGCCCCTATCTCCTTCAGCATGCCCCCAGAACATGGTAGTCTGTCATCAGGTGATCAGCTTGCTTCTCCTGGCTACATCATTAGTGCCCACATGGATTTAGGACCATGGGGTAGTAATCAGTGGGCTGGATAATGGCTGGGATCATGCCCATCACATCCTGAATCTTTGGTCTGAGTTTCCTTTACTTTTGATTTTTTTAAAAATTAATAGAGATATTTTGTAAAATGTGCCTGAATGTATTTTAAAGAAAATGGTGCAAGATAAATGTTAAGACATTGAAGCAGAAAGGGGGACAGCATGATGGAAGCCAAATTCATGAACTTGCAAGGAAAAGGAATAAGATATTTCTGCTGCTGGGCCCATTTCTCAGATCTTTGGTGCTTGCCTTTGCCTTTCACAGCACAGTAGAGAAGTCATATTTTTATCTTCTGATCTCTCAGAGAGGATTTGGAAAAATCATCCCCTGAGTTCTTAGAATCGAAGGAGAAGATGAACCATAGCTCATCGGCCTTGGAAGCTGCAGGAAGGAGTCGGCAGTATCAATGATAAATGGGATCAATGTGAGGACACAGCAGCAGCATACATTGCTCCTACAAGTCTGCGAGCCATCTATAGGACATATTCTGCTTTTGCCAAGCAAAATGTCTCTCAGAGTTCTCTCAGGCAAAATACCTCTGTATTGCTTCTTACTATGACTTGTGCTTTTCTGACGCAATTGGAAACCTGTGTCTGGCCCCTAGCAGATGTTAAGATAATGACTTGATTGGGAACAGGAACTTTATGCCCCATCCCAAAAATCGCATGCCCTGCCAGCCTACATGCTGTGCTCAAAATAAAATTCCTCAAATCCCAATTGTCATTGCAGGGCTGTGGATCTTGGGGACTGGGCATCTGCTAGGACAGCCCTGGGTCTAAAGATACATGCCAAATGTTCAGTTTAAGGCACCATACAAACCAGCTACAAAGATGTTCCTCATTATATGGAATAATCCAATGGATGAATACATGGCATATTGCAATTTATGATGTAGTTAACACATCAAACACAGCATACATGTAAAGTCTTCCAAAACCCTCTGTTGGTGTAGTTTATCTGGCATTGAATGCAACTGAGTAAGGTACGGTTAAGATGGTTAGTTCTGTTAGCCTAAAATCAGGCAGAAAGTAGGACAGGGTAGGACCTTACAAAAAATGTCTATGAGCCAATGAGCCTCTCAGTAAGCTCAGGATTTATTACATGAAAAAATGTAAATAGGAAATCAGAATATATAGGAGCTTACAGAATTAAGAGTTTTCAAAATTGTGTTGAAAGTAAAATTCATGCCTTCGAACAAATACAAGGGAAGTAACTAGGTTTACATTACTCCTTAACCACTTTCCTCATTAGTTACCTTTGGTTAACTCTAGAGAACAATTGTTCATTCCTGCCAGTTGTATATGAATGCTCTTGAGCTTAATTTAATGTCTTAAGTTTTGGAAAGATTAAATCCAGGCAGTATTGCGTGAGTGTCCTTGAGTTTCATTTTCTCCATTCAATCTGGCAAATGTTCTTTGTTGTTGAATAATCTTCCTTTTCAAGGATCCAAGAGTAATCTTCTAGGAAGACTGTGTGAAAATAACTTACCTGTGTTCAAGAAGGAATAAACTAGGCACCCTTATTCTCTAGTTTGTATTTATTGTTCCTTCATTAACTCAATTTGGAGTCCACGTTTGGCAAAAATATGTAAGATGGGAGTCAGATAGGTTGAAGAGGGGTGGGGGGACGGGACACTGAAGGTATGGGCTAAGTGGTTAAAACCCCTTATGTAACAAGAATGTTGTTGTTTGCACCTATTGTTAGAATTGATAGGTACATCAATGTCTCCTTGTAACAGTATTAGAGACAATTGTAGCTTTGTTTTCAGTATGGCCCAACTGGGGTTTGGCTGCTTGTTGATGGATATTATCATTTTTAATGTCAGTTAAATAATGTGATGTCAGATAAGCAATCTGTTTCCTTTCAGTAGTAGAGAGCTCATTTATCTTTTGGGAATGCTTGTAAATTGAGAAATCTGAGCAGAAACGAGGGTTTTCAACTGTGCAAAACTGAAAATATTGCATTAATCCTACTTAACATTAAGATTTGATTTTATTAAAAGTTTAACTTAATTAAAAGTTCCACTAAATCGGTGTGCATCTGCATGTAATCCCAAATCATTACTGATTCTAAAGACATTCTGGAGAGGAGGGGTGGGAAATATCTGTGTATATGGTCCCTGGATACTGGATATGATCCCTGATACAAATGCATAAGGGGATGAGAGGAAGCTTTGTTAACTAGTCCAGGTGTATTAGATTATTATTATTATTGATATTGTTGTTAATAAAAATAATATTTGCATTTAAGGTTATGGAGTTCTGCTGTCAGTTGGTAGCAAAGCCAATAAAGAGAGAGGAGTCATAGATTATAAAAGCAATAATTTAATAGAGTTTAATCATTGCAAGAAAATCTTCATAATTGACTTCTTTTTAGTAGTCTTGCAGCTGAAAGTTTTGAGCACATGTTTTAAGTGCTTTACTGGAACCTTAAATAGCTTCATGAGATCAAGAGAAAGGGTTATAAAACTTAGCCAGGGAAATACATTTTAAGCTTAAAGCAAACTGAAATTTCACTGAACCATCATGATTAAACTCTGCCCTGTATCACTTTTTATTAGATATGATCTGGATGTGTTAGAGTGAATTCCTTTGGAAAGTATTGAAATATTAGATCCAGATTATTGAACAGTATGTAGTTCCCTGTGTCTAATTTGTGATGAATTCATGAGGAAAATTGGGATTTTTTTTTAGCTGCTAAACACAACATCTATGCAGGGACAAATTGAACTACTGTACCAAGTATGGTTTATGTTACTGAGGCTTGCACCTAAGGTTGAGAAACAGTCATTAACTTTCAGTTTATATTTTAGGATAATATATTTGTATGTATATATGTGTGTATGGGTGTATAAATAGCCCTTACACATATTTAATTTATATTTATAAATGATATTTATATAATACTATTTATACATGTTTCCACCATGCATTCAGTACAAAATCAGGCATTAGGACAGTGTCTTACTTTTCCCTGTGTACAAATGATACTTTAAAATTTGTTTCTGTAGAAGTTTATTTTGGTAAACGGAAAGTGTTTAGAGGGAAAATATCTATACAAAGTCAGAGGTAAAGGTACAAGTAAAGACAGTAAGTACATAGTTATGGTATTTATGGTAATATTAAATATAGTTGGGTTCACAGACAATTTCTGCAGCACTTTTGCATCTATTTTCCAGATAGAAGGAAGATTGTGGTATAGCAAATGCTGATTCTTTTCTAAAAGCTGTAATAACTGTTATAGAAGTTATCTGGCATTTATCATAGAATCTCTGGCTCTCACAAACAGGATAATAGATTTATTCTTACAAATACTACCTGTGTTTTACAGACAGGGAGCTGAGGCACACAGATATTTACAATCTGATTTTTATAAATGCAGAGTACTCAAAGGTTAATAGAAATAAACACGAGCTTTAAATTATTGAACTAAGTTCACAAAGGGAGTTGGTAGTATATCTGGAAACAGAACCTATTGTCCAAATGTGCCAATTCCTAGCACAAAGCTTTAGCCATGAGACCATCAGTCCTCTTGCATGCCAGAGAGGAGAATTAAAGGGGGTACAAATTAGAAATTTGGCAATATACTTGAGGACTATTAAACCTGTTATGGCTAAAATACATGAAAACAGATCATAAGATCTTGTTATTACTTTGATTCTGAAGGAATCCAGAGTTTTTAACACTATGTGAATACAACTAGTTTTGAAAGAGCTTAACCAAGTTCAAATAATGTCTTACCTCTCACATTGCTGTCCACTATATCGTCCATTCCTTTTCCTGGCTGTTTTATTCTGTAGGTCTTCAGTCGGATAGGCTAAATTCTGGCATCCCTTTTGGTTGCTATCACTACTTTGGTAGGAGAGTGAAACATGAAATTCAGACACATACAATTCTCCAGGAAGTCAGAAAGCAATTCTTGTTTGTTAGCAATCTGGAAACAATGGCGTTATTATATTGTATGTTTCTGAAATGAAATTTCTACTGTCTTGTTGTTAAAATGAATGGATATGGTAACCAACAATTTAACTTGGAGGAGGTTCAGGTGGTTCAACTTCAAGATCTACTCACTTGCTATGTGATCTTAGGTATGTCATTTATTCTCTCATTCTGTCTCCCTGTAAAATCACTTGAGTTCTATCGATGAGAAGTGTCTTACAAGAACTGAGCATTATTTTTCTCTCCCTTCATTTTATTACCATGATAATATTGACTCAGGAAAACTTCTTTTTATCTTAACATCCTCTCTGCAGTTGAAGGGATTTCTGGGGAGCCAGGATTGCACATCCTCTGAGAACCAAGCCAATGTCTAAGCTGGAATTTAGTTCCATGTACCATAACCAAGAGGTCATAGAGGGAAAGGCTGAAAATACTGGAGCAAAATCTTTTTCTTCTGAAAAAATTGTTAACGTTGTTAGCATTCACCCACAACTAAGGGCCCTGTCCATAGCGTTGCAGTGGCTAGTCCTGTCCAGGATGGACTCAAACACTGCCTGCCTGCTGTGCCCTTAGGTGCTCCAAATCTAGAAGTACAAGGATGAGCTCACTCTGTACTCATCCCTAGTGGCCACTCTTAAGCACACAGTTTATAGTGAGTGCAGAGGGATTAGTCTTGAGCAACCTTACTGGCATACTTCTGGCTTTGGGGTGTGCCTATAGGCAAAGATGAGTATAGCATGCTCAAACCCCTCACTGGTGGTCCTGCTGCTGCCACAGTGTAGAGAGGTGGTTGAGTAGCCTGCAGATTTAAACTTTCATTCATACGAAGTGCAAATAGCAAACATGCAAAGCAAACTTCACAATGCTTTGTTTGTATTAATAATCGCTTAGGAACAGTGAACACACAATGTCTTAGCATCTCACATTGTTAAAAAAACCCCAAAACTTTATCATAGGGATTTCTGTCTCAGAATACATTACACAGAGCTGAATATTATAAGTTAGGTGTATGTTCATAAAGGATACAGCATTTCTTGTATGTTATATTTTGATCATGTATTTTCCTGGTTCCCTTAATGTCTCTTTTTTTAATGCCCTCATTTTTTAAAAAATGTTAAAAAGTCATATCTCATAAAAGACTTCCAAAATGTAACCTTTAGAAACTTTGCAGGGCTGACTTAAAGAAAAATCTTTTGTCTTTATGAAAATCTTTCACATGCTTTTTCTGCAGTCGCAAGTGATCAGTAAATCCAAAGGCAAGGATGAGATTTAGTTCCTAAAATGTTTGCTTTATTTAATTTCTCACCAAACTCACTGATATTAAGCTCAAAGAAAGGATCCTTGGTAAGCTCATCTGGCAAGCAGCCATCCAAGTTGGGCTGAGTTTCTCACATGGATAAAATAATGGCTTCTGTTGGTTTTAAGATCATCATGCAAATATATGCATGGTCTGGGTAGAGCCTTGTTTCTCTGCCCACGTGGCTTCAATTTACTAAACAAAGTAAAGGAGGGCTTACTGGAAAAAATTGAAATTTTTTAGGCTTTGCAGCACAAGCATTAATTTTTTTTCTTTAGAAGTTTTATGTGAGCCAAGAATATTTTCTGGGAATTTTATATTATACAGAAATTAATTGATTTAGAACATTGAGGAAAATAATTTTGACCATATACAATTGTTTTTAACATATGCTTTTATGCTTGTAATTTTTCAATCATCTTTCAGGTAGGAATAGAAAAGTACAACTGTCTTGACCCAAAGTTGGGAAAGAACAAGGACTTTAGACAAAAAACATCTCCCTGGCAACTGTCAAACCTTTCCTCACATATACTCAATGAAGATGGTGTGTTAGTTGCTTCCTTCTGGAAGGTCGTTCTTAGTGGCAGTCATGTTAGTGACAGCTTGCATAAGGGCAACATTTCAACAATTGTTTGAGCACCTGCAAAATTCTTTACTCAAAATTGATTGATTATTCTGGAGCTACTGTGATGCAAGGTGCCTTAAATGGGGTTCCCTGAGCGATGTACTACCTGCCGAGTGTGGAGGCCCTCCCCTCAACTCGCCCGCCATGACTTGATGTTATTATATAAGGAGGGGGGGTTCAACGGAGATCTTCTTCCTGGAGGGGCTCCCCAGGGGACAGTAGTACTCATGGTTCGGGGTGCGATGTTCCTTGCGGCTCTGTCTCCCCTACACCCCGTCCACTTGCCAACTGGATGGGCATCAGCAAATGGTGATTCGGTCATGCTGGCTCAACCATGGCTTGCCTCGAGGGGGACCCCACATCTGGGTGGACTCTGTTGGTGCTTGTCTGACTGCCCCTTTTGCTTCAATGAGTAGCCTTCCCTCCCTAATGACTGTCAAGCTATATGTGCGTAAGCTGGCGCCTACTCCAGTGCCTCTGAGTAGGGCGCTTTGCTTTTACGCCTCTTCTTTCTCTTTCTCTTTTTTAATTTTCTCAAAAGAAATAGACCCCTAGGGAGGAAAGGGGTGTGGAGTTGCCTCCTTTCCCCCAGTCTCCTACAGGAGGCTCAAACGCCTCCCCTGTGTTGCCTGTCGGCGTTGCACCAGCTGCGCTGCTCCTCCCTGTTGCAGGAGCCTCAGCACGTCTGGCGTGCTGTCCCCCAGTGCACTCCCTCTCTTCCTCTCCTGCCCCCCAGGTTCCAGCAGGGCTTTTAAACTTTCCCACAGTGGCTGGAATGGCTGCTGTGACTGGCTTAGCTGTTCCCCACCCGGGAAACAGCTGATTAAACAGCCGGCATAATGCTGGCTCGCGCAGCCACGGCCATGGTTCCTGCTCTGGCTGCTCAGCGGGAGGTAAGTTTCCCCCGCAGGGAGGCTGTTTGTGGGCTTTGGGGCCTGCGGGGATACCTTCTCCCCTGTGGGAGCCTGTGGGGGCGTCTCGCTGCCACAGCTACCATAAACAGAGTTAACCTCTTTCAGCATATGGAAATAAAACAACAAAGCCCCTTCAAAATCCTAGTCTTAAGAGTATTTAGAAAATTAGGTTCCAAACATTCATTGAAAGTCAGTAGGAGTTTGGTACCTAGATCCCTAAATACCTTAAGAAAATTCAGCCTAACCATACAAAAGCTGAAGTGAGAGAAAAGCTTTTTAATGTTTGCTAGGCCACATCTCCACTTACAAGTCATCTTTCTGCTTTGTTATAAACAAGGGAAACTGACCACAAAGGTCAAAGTTAATTTTCCCTTTCAGGTCAGTTACGATTTGACTGACCAGTGATTAGGAATCGCTGTACTTCTGTTCTATTTTTGGGCTTTGTGCTGGGTGTTGAGTAATGAAGAGCTCATGTTGGCTGGAAAACTCAAAATAAAGCGGTCTAGTTCCTGAGTTGAGTTGAGAAATAAGAAAAGTATATAAGGATTCAAAAGCTTATTATAAATAGCTTTGCCTTAAAAAAACAAAACAAAACAAAACAAAAATAAAAAATAAGAGGCAAATTAAAAATGTTTTAGATTTGATAATGCCAAAACTTTCATAAACAAAGCTTGTGGATATGAGATGTGAATAGAGGTTAATTGATTTTTTTATAAAAGATCACTTAATATTAAATATTAGAAGAAAAGCAGTCATACATCATGGGCACTGACGGTTGTGTCAAACTGTTTGTATTTCTTCAGTATCCTGAAGGAGGAAATTTCTTTAAAATATGTTTATTTTCAACTTCTTAAACTTCCACATACTTTTTTTTTTAATTTAGGATCTACTTTTCTGTAATTGAGTAAATATTAAAAAAAAGATTATCTATTTACTGTGGAAAGAATTAAAGCATAAACTGTCAAAGCTGAGTTGCACTCTGTTTATCTTAGCTGAATTCAAAGCTCACTTAGCTTTTTATTTATCTTGGAAAAGTGATTTAGCATGAAGCTTTCAATATGACTAGGAATTGGAATGATCTAATCTAACATAGCGCTTTCTAATTGTGTCTCAACATGTTCTGCAGGAGTAAGTATGTATTGTTCCCATTTTACGTCCATTAGGAAAATGGAAACAGTGGCAGTGACATGTCCAGTATCACATGGCAAATGATACAGGTCTTGCATTGACTGTTGTACCTCCAGTGGGCAACACTTCATACTGAAGGCAATCTGAGTTTTCAGCACTTTCAATTCTCACTTGAAATTATTAATTTAATGTATATTAGGAGCCCCATTTTATTTAATTTTGTAAGATAAATCCTTCCTTTCTTGAACAGAGATATCTCTAATTGCATGTTTTAATATTTTGTTAGTACTGACATCTATTCAGTGGAGACTTAACCAAGGCCAAATACAGGTAATTTCAGTGTAGATGTTACTTATATTATAAATCTGTTAAAGATTTTTATCTGCAATGTGACCTTCCATGGTAATGATTTTGTCCTAAACAGATGCAGAAAGTTTTGAATAGAACCTTACTGGTTTTAATAATAGCATATTAGATCCCGGTTCAACATAAACATATCCATATGCTTAACTTCCCACTTTAATCAGACTACTCTTGCGAGTAGTTTGATTAAATTCCATGAAACCAGTCACCAGTATGAAAGCTCACAGTGTCAAGTATTTATATATGCAGATATTAAAAGAAGTTTAAAAACCTGTGTATGTTGATATATTCATTCAGCCATTGTGAAGAGTTACCACCTGTAGCTAAAACAGCTGTTCAATAATAAAGTATATTCAGGATCATCTTCTTTTTAAAGTCTTCTGTTTTTGTATAACGTTTTATTTCAAAAAGCTAAATATGGTGTTCATCATTAACAAGCCAACAGTGTTACAAATATCCTTAACTATAAAACTGCATGGAAGCTGTGCTTCAAAGAGGGGTAAAATACTAAATGTTGTATCATATCAGCCTTTCTGGTTTTACTGGCTAATGGCTTGTCCTCACACTTAAGTTGAGAAAGGAGAAAAAGTCCACCCTTGCTGTGTTATACCAGTTGCAGGAAGTGACAAAGATTAGAAATCTTGGAGTCAAGGACTGCCCCTTGATTATTCATTCCCAGAATTATGATGAGAAATAATACTCTGTAGCAGCCAACAGGTTTCACCCAGTGTCTGTCTTCATGAAACCCCAAAAGACACATTTTAAAGAGATAATGCTATTAGCTAGTACAGATTGAACATCTTCATCAGCAGTGTGAATGGAGGCCTACCTAGACTGTAATTGAGACGCATGTGGCGCTGTCAGCAGGTGATGGCAGACAGACACACCTGAATGACAGTGTGACAGGGAGCAGAGACAGGGGGCCCCATCTAGCCACTCTTACTGCCAGAGTGATGAGCACACTGGAACACAGTCTGTGAATTATCAGCAGGCCAGGATGAGATGAGGCTTAGGGAGGGCTGCCAGACAGTTTGCAATGTGCTACAAATTTCTTTCAGCAGTTACTATTTTGCTATGCATAGCCCCTTGCTATTAAGCAGACAGAACAGCTCATATCCTGTGGACGGATGATAGATATGTCATCTCTCTGAAAAATTGTTTGTCTTCCACAGGTGTATGGGTTTCCTTCTAAAGCAGACAGAGCACATGACACTTTTCAACACTCTTTTCGATACTGATTTGGCATTCAGGGTCTATCAAAGGAGAAATCTTTCACATGCAATTATGACAGAAAATAAAGGTGATGAAGTGTTGTGTACAAAGAATGGAGAGAGATCAAAGGGCTCTAATGAAAACTGATTACAATAAAAGAGCTGCTTCAACCCTGAGAATTGTACAGAACTGCTTGGGGCATGACAACACACACACATACAAAGGAAAGGTTGCAGATAAAATCGCAGACACTACCTCACTTAGAGTAATAAACTGGGAATACAGTGTTTATCCATTCAGTTGGCTATCAAACAGTGTGTGGAATAGTATTAAAACAATAAAGTAATACTGCCCTCTTATCAGATAGTCTGTTCTGATTCTTTTTTTAACTTTTCATTTCAGCATTTCACATATAGCACAAAGTTCTGCATTATGTAAATGTATTGCTGATATTCTGATAAGATCGTATGTAAGATAGAGTGAGTGTTTCAATTCTTCCATTGTTTTCTTGATTAATCTACAGGGGTCATATACAAAATATGCAACTCATTCAAGTTTAAATATTAGCAAGATGGTTAAGTACAGTTAGTAGCCATAGAAATAAAGAAATTAATCAGGTTTGGTCATCTACCCTTTGACTATGGGCTTGATTGAATGCCCATTGAAGTCCTTTGGAGTTTCTCCAGGGACTTTGGTGGCTTCTGCACGAGGCCCTTATTCAAAACCAATATCCAGGCCAGTTTCAGTGAAGTGCTGAGCACTTTCAGTTGCCACAGAATTCACTAGAGTTTATAGATGTTCAGTTACTCTCAGCACCCCACAAGATCAAGCCCTAAACAGTTTTCCAGGTGACTTTTTTTCTAATAACTTCCTATTAGTTGACAATGTATGCTAAAACTAAATGTTGGCTACTTAATTTAGGTAAGGATTTAAAAGTATCTGCAACTATTTTATTTTAAAATGTATGCTTTTTAACATCTTTTTAAGGTTTATAATGGGATTTGTATGAAAATATAGAAAGAAAAAAATTTTTTTTTTGGAAACTGTAAAATCCACCCTCTTTTCCTTTTTCTTTTCCAATACTTCTCAAACAGGGCAAATTTATTTTTGCTGTTCAGTCAGCATTGCCCAGTGCAACCTTTGTTCAGAATGCTTATTTGTTTTAACAGTTTTATAACTGATTTATCCCTCTGTGAAACTAGCACATTTTGTTGTTTGGGAGCTGAACTGAGAAACTAGGAATTTTACCCACAACATTGGTGAAATTTTCACAAAGTCCTGAAAAACAGCTTACTATACCAAAAAATATGTTTCTGTTGCCTGGCTTCTCTTTATAAAATTCTATCTCTGCAAACATAAGCCTTGCTACTGCTTATAGGAGCAAGTTTTGCCCAGTAGTTAATATATTAGAAAATACCTTATTTCATAATGACCTAATCGACCTCTCTATTCATCAGCTCCTACTTCATGTCGGAACTAAGCAAGAGTTTTTACAGGGGCTACAGTGAGTCCCAGAATGAACATCCAAAATGTTATTAGAAATGTGGTGGTGCAGGATGCTGTAATGCTCTAAAGAATTTTTGTTTTCGTTAGACATATAGTAGGCCTTTAATTGAGTGCTAGGCTTTTCAAGGTAAATTTGTTTCTTAATGCTAAGTATAACTGTCAGAATACCAAGCTTACTGTTAACCCCTTTCATTTTGTGTCTCTCTCTGTCATTGCCACTTTCTTTTTAATATTGACAGAGCCAAGAAAAGAGAGTGCCTGTTTCTAGAGAGATCAATTACAGAAGAGTGATCTCTAATAATAAGAGTGCCTTAAAAATATCTGGATTCTTTGACAAATTCTTCCTATTTACCACCTTCTGTGGAAGAGGATTGTGAGGCATCTGTTAACTTCTATGCACGCATTTCAGATAATAACGTTTTCTTGGCCAAAGATAGGTTACAGTTATCTATAACACAAGCTTGGTCAGTGTTTGATTGAGGGGACTTCTGCCAGAAAAAGCCCTAGATGCTATCCTGTAAGAGAAAAATACCAGGTATAAATGTAATCTATTTCTCCTTGTGCATGTTGTACAGATAGTATTTTTTTTCTTCCTTGTTTTAAAGGAACATTGTTGAACATTTACCTTTTCATATTTCTGTAATCTTATGGTGACTTTGGGGCACTGCTTTTCATGATAAAAATTAGTCAATAAAATAGTACTATCCTTTGTGACTTAGATGCACAATCATGTAAATTGTACACAGATAAGCCCTTGTTATCAGTGCTGATATCCAGTCTACGTGGAAGAGGTCTGCTTGCCTGGGGTGTACAGTAAACCTGCATGCCAATAAGTCATGCTGTTGCCCAGGGAGCTGTTTGCAAAAATGTGTACACTGAACCACCTTCCCCATTCAACACTTACTTGTCATAGATCATCTTCCGAGAATCTCAATTTAGATTATGGAGCCAGGGCTGTAGCAAATTTCCAGCATATCTTGACAAGGGAGAAGGACAATTTCAAGCCCACCCTGTGGTGCGTATTCTAAATAAACAAATGAAATCATATGAACCTAGTGAGTTTCTCAGTTACTTTAGTTGTTGAAGGCCTTTTTTGATTTGGTGGACTCTGTGCTACTTCTCTTTGGCTGAATTTAATAAGACCTCTATGGGCAGGAGAGTGAGGAGGCATTAGGCAAACTACTTCTTCCACCCTGCCTCTCTTGTACAAAGCATCAGTTACTTGGGGAAAGGAAACATTACACCTGAGTTAATTTTAGGCCATCCTCTTTCCGCTTCTTCACACCTTGTACTACCTGCTGCTGTTCTCCCCTGTTCATCAGGTGATCAAAAGGATTAGGTGGTAAGTGAATGAAGAAAAAAAGGGGTAAGGAACCTGACCACCAAATAATTACTCAAAGAACCCTTTTTCTTACGTCACATTTCCCTTCACCGTGTTTGCCATAAATTGATTGCAAAGAATTGAGACATAGGCATTTTTGTGTTAAAGAACAGCAACTGTAGTTGCAATCAAAAGGGGGAAAGGCTGCATCAACCATGTGTGTCTATGGGAGTAGGGTTTTTAAATTGTTATTGTTATGAATTTGGTTGGACTTGCAAATTTCCTCAAACTTACATACAGAAAGTATATGTAACTGGTTAATGGGCTGGGCTGGCTGTGGGCAATTCTACCATAATAAGTGCAATGACCACTGCTTTAAAAATAGCTATGTGAAATTATTGAAATTATAGGAACAATTTGTATTTGCTGGTAAAAGGGCACAGCAAGGGAACAGGATTTGAATTTTGTCGCTTTTTCCCCTCCTGAAAGCAGTGTTAATATTTAAAATGGAATATAGGTTAGTTAATTTGGGATTTATAATGCAGATTGTCAGAAAGTGGGGCAAGCTACAGATCTAAACAGTGTGACCTTGATGAAGTTAATTAGGTGACCTAACTCTGACCTAACCTTCTGAAAGAAAAGACCTCTCCAAATTTTAAAGGAAAAAGGCAACAAGATTTGCATCTTAGTGGCATGCTGTTTATTCTTATAACTTGACTTGGCCAAATGTAGATAGGGCACAATTTTCAGGCTGCAGTAATTTAAACCAGATTTACAAATGTCGTTGCATGTAGAAAACAAGCAAGGTAAAATATGTATACAGACGCAAAGCTGTATGCGTGTGTGTGTCCTCATTTAAACTGGATAAAGAGTTATATCTTCCTGGCATTAGGTGAAACATTGCTAGATCTGAAGCCATCCTTTTGTCACTTGCTGTGTGCAACAACAGCAATGGGAGCTAGATAATCAGTACTATTCACAAAGAAGATGATCAGCATTTCTTGAAGTAAAAGGAACTGTGGACACTAGCACACACTGAAACAGCTTTTTAAAATATTGCATTAATTAGTTCTTCATATTTCAGAAATATACCTTTATACATATCAGAAAGGAGGCAATCAGGTCATATTTTTAGATTTTGAAAGGTCACAGGTTTCCCTTTTTTTGTAAGAGGAAATCCCATTGATATTATTGATAATTGTAAGGTGGAATCAGGCTAATATGTAGTTTGAAAGTTCTCAATTTTGTAAGTGAATTGAACACTGGCTTTGCTACATTTCCAGAGAGCTTTAACAAAACTAAATG
Source organism: Gavialis gangeticus (assembly GCF_001723915.1). Lineage (NCBI taxonomy): Eukaryota > Metazoa > Chordata > Crocodylia > Gavialidae > Gavialis > Gavialis gangeticus. Next base: position 21,825,699 of record NW_017728994.1, on the reverse strand, counting down.
CATTTGGAACCAAAATCAGTATTTCCCTAATGACCAAAATGAAGAACGTTGTTTAGATTAATTGTCCCATTGAGGCAAGTGGGAATGATCAGACCTTCGTGAATTGCTCTATTACTTGGTAGCAGCTTAAAATTTGTTAACTTATCTATGGAAATCTCTGAATACACTGTATCAAGCTTTTCAAAAGTGGGGGATGTTTTAAAATCCGATATAGCGTCCTCAGTCTTGCTCAGTCTCCAAAACCACTTTATAAAGAAAGTAAAATGTGTGGTCATAAAGTGATTCAATTGGATGACTGTTTGCCATATGTCTCATATATTAATGATTTCAGAATAATAAAGCTATCAGAGCAACTGCTTTAAAATGGTGGCATCATCCTCAGTTCTGTGGAGGAGTGAATGGTACAACTTGGGTTGAAGTGCATTTTTGCTCCCTAGATTGTTGGCCAGCTGTGCCCTAGGATGAATTTCTTGCATAATTTAGAACAGCCAAAGTATGTTTTAAATAGCTGCTGCAAGGGGCCCTAAGGGACCACATGGCAGCCAGAAAATCCTGGGGCACCGGAAATCTTGGTTCATATAGCATTCTTCCACAATCAGATTCTTCTGGGTATGAGTGTGGAGTTGGCCAACTGCATTGTTACACTGGTTTCAGAGCTGCTTTGCAGTGGCAGTATGGCACAAAGTGGCTCCTGCACACACGAGTGGGTGGTCCTGTATACTTTATATAAATTATACTATTCACTTTGTAGTCAATGCTTTATGTATCACTGATCTGGAACCTCCAAATGACATCACATTTTTATAATTGTCTAAAAAGTTCCCCTTCTTAGCTGAAATTTTCTTTGGCAAAATCATTTTAGCCTTGTACTGTACTGTAGAGGAAATATTCTTTTGTGCTGAAAGATTATTAAATATATTTTCTTTCTTTTCATCTCTCTGAAAATGACTAAAATTCTGAAGTTAAAACATTCCTGTGTCTGTTCCTTAGTAAGGACTGATGTCTCTGCTAATTTTAAAAGAGAAGGCATTATAATGAAGGAAGAAACCGTATTTATATTATATTATATTATATTATATTATATTATATTATATTATATTATATTATATTATATTATATCCTATTATATCCTCTATAATTTCACATTTGTGTATGTTTTGGATGTACAATAGTGGAAATGCACACCATAAATTAAAAAATTGTATTTATTAAGGACTGTCAGTACACTTGACCTTTGTATTCTATGGAGAGAGACAAGGAATTTGAGAACCTCTATAGATTATGGTCTTAGGACCCCTAGATTTTGGGATATCACTGCATATCACTGCAGAAGAAGTCCTGCCAAGTCACTTGGAAGAAGTGTTGCCAGGCTGCTTCTTATCTTAAGATCACAGGAAAGTAGGGCTGGAGAGAACATCACAAAATCATCTAGTCTAGTCCCTTGCCCATTTCAGCCAAGTGTCTGTCCAAGATGCCCTTGAGAATTTCCAGGGATAGAGATTCCAAAACTTCTTTAGGAAGCCTGTTCCAATGCTTGACCAACCTTCACAGGAAGTTCCATGTAATCTGTAACCTAACTTTCCTCTGTGAAAACTTGAGGCCATTGGTCCTGGTCCTGGACTCTGTGGCCGGAGAAAAAAGCCCTTCCCCATTCTCTCTATAATCTCCCTTCAGGCATTTAAAGACTGTTAAATGTCAAATGTATACTCATCCTTCTCTTCTCCAGACTAAATAATAGGGCTGTGTGAAGCTTCAGGTGGTGATTCTATTTGGAGGAGATTTGGCTTCGTTTGGTGGCCGAATCTCTGAATCTGAATCGAATCAGGGGACCAATTAAAAGGTCCAAATCAATTCAAAACTCTCTGAATCTTCGGAAAAGACTCAGAGAGGTCTGATGATTCAGACAGTCCCCGGTGGCTGCAGCAGGGAACTGGAGCTGGACCCAGAGATGGTAAGTAGGGGTTGGGGGAGGGGACCATGGGTGGACCCCTGCCAGGCCCATCTCCTGCCCGCTCCCCCAGTCCCCCCATGGCTGCCCGGCCACCCCAGCTCCCAGTGCTTTAAAAAAAAGCTCCCACTCACTGGGTGCTGCTGGGCAGAGGCACAGTGCTGCATGGGGGGCTCTGCCATGAGCCCCCCAACCCCTCCCTTTCTCCCTCAGCCCCGCCATGGCTGCCCCACCTGCCCCAGGTCTGGCCCTTCAAGAAAAAAACCCAGAAAAACGCCACTCCTGCAGCAGCCTCAGGGCTTCAGAGGGCTTGTGGAAGAGCCACCCAAGTGGCATAGGGCAGCGGGGATCTCCCCTCACCAGCAGGAACAGTGAGTCTGTGAGTTTTTCTCATTTTTTTTTCTCATAGGGCTGGGGTGGGTGGGGCAGCTGGGGGAGCAGGCAAAGGTCAGGGGGCTCAGGCAGAGCCCCCCCTCCCACAGCATGGGGAAGTGGGGGGCAGGGGGGATGGCCCCCCTGTCTGGCAGCACCCGCTGAGTCAGGGCTTTTTTTCCCCAAGTGCCAGGAGCTGGGGCAGTCAGGGTAGCCATTGCTGGGGCTGCAAGACTGGGCAGGGGATAGTCCTGGGGGATTTGGAGATTCGGTCGAATTGATTCAGGACAGTGATTCGAATCACCAGATCGAATCACTGCCCCCCGAATCGGCCGAATCTGAATCCGAAGTGAATACCAGCCACTTTGCACAGGCCTGCTAAATAACCCTAATGCTTTTGGCCTTTCCTCCTGAGTTTTGCTTCTGAATCCTGTAGCCATTTTTGTTGCTCTGTGCTGGACTCTTTCCAATTTGTCCACATTCATCTTAAAGTGTTAGGCCCAAAACTGGACACAGTACTCCAGATGAGGCCTCACCGGTACTAAATAGCATAGAAGAATGATCTCCCTTGATTTGCAAGTTACACCCCTGTTAATACAACCCAGGATACTGTTGGTTATTTTCTTGAGATAAGAGCACACTGTTGGCTCATTTTCAACTTATGGTCTGCTGTAACCCTCAATATTGCAGCCTAGCCAGTGATTCCCCAGTCTATATTTGTGCATACAATTATTTCATCCAAAGTGAAAGACTTAGTACCTATCCTTGGTAAATCTCATCTGGGTGATCTCTGTGGAGTTGCCAGAAATTCCCTTTGAAACAACATCTTGGAATTGGACATGTTTCTCTGGTAAACAACCAGTGAAACCACTGGTGACATGAAGGGATGGTGCAGTCATGCAAGACTCTTGCTTGTTTGGATCCTAGCTCTGACACTATCATACTTTAGTCAAAATGACAAGACCCAAATTTTCAGTATTTGCTTATTCTGGTTGAATACATTTTTGGGTACTGAGCTTTCAAACATGTATTTGTTGATGTTCTTTCCTCCCAAGTCTATGTATCTTTTATTCCCTTTAAATTCATGAAGTTGTGGGTATTCAGCGTCTCTAACAGTCAGGCCCCAAGATGTTTCAAATTGGACTTTCAAGAACTGAGGCACCCACTATTTTTGAACACATGAAAATATTTCCTTTTTCCCCTTTCATTTGGTTCTCCAAAATAGAGCTGATGACACTTGCTTTTCTATTACATTGGTCTGCTTTACATTTAGGATGAAGTGTTAAACTTTACTAGCATGCACAAATGCCACCATTGTCTAGGTATTCACAGTACTTAAGCAAATTCATACAGCACGACATTGGTGCTAACATTCTGGCCTCTGTTTTTTCACCAGTAAATGCTGGGGATTGGCATGGAAAAAATGATTAACTGAGAATACAGCATTTATAACCAACATTAGCTAAGTGTGGCTGTCCAACAGAGAATAAATTCTTTAATTTTCTCAAAAGGTTCATGTCAGCCCTCTGCATAATGGTGTCATTACAATAGATTATACTTGAAACGAGGAGGGAAAAGTGGTTTTGGAACCAACAAGTAATGGTGGAGTGTGGTGATAGCTGTGATGGTCCAGGAAATGTATGAGAAGCAAGGTGTTCTTAGTATTATCATCAGGTCAGTTGGTCTAGTATCTCTTCCCACTATATGGTTGGCCCAACAGAAAATATCTCCAAGAAACCATTGCTTCTTACAAACATGATAAAACTATTTTTGTTTGCCTATAGTTATACAGAATAGAACATTGCTGTTCTGCATTTAAGTAAACCAGGCATAGTATAATCTATGCTTTGAAAATGGTGGTTTGAGGGCCAAATAAGTGTCTAAATATGCATGGTAGGCAGGATATGAGATGCTTTAGCTTCATATTTCCTGACCTTTGTTGTTTTAAATTCATGCCTTTATATTTATACATGGGCATGCCTGTGTTCATGTAAGAATGTGTAATAATTATGTATGCACAATGATACCATGGTTCAGCCACTTTATCTGTACATTGTGTCAATATTTTGATAAATATACTGTATCTGCATCTGGAATAATTACATGCACACCCACACATATATGTATCCCCATAGGATTTTAAAATGTCTAGTTGGATTTATAAAGTTATATTAACTTACTCAAAGGTGTGCGTGTGTGTGTGTGTATTTATGTATGTGCGCGTGTGCACACAAAATTCTACAAAAAGCTAAGGTTTTTTGCTGCCTGGCTGCCAGGAGTGTTAAAATATGTGCAATCCAATAATGCCATGGGCTCCTGTGTAATATGACATTATTAAAATGGGCTTTATTTTCCACTTAACAAAACACATTGTTTAATCTTACATTCAGTTCAATTTTTATTAACACAATGTATATCTGTTAAAATAACTACAGATAATGCAACATTTATTAAACAGATATCTTTCATATCAGATGATTGTATTATTTCACTTCCACATAACTTGAAATGTTATTATAAAACAAAAGTAATGCTTAGCCTGAGGTGTGGAATATTAATTATATAATAAGCATATGGCTGTGTTTTTTTTTTGTAATCTGGGGGATTGAAGGGAATACTAGATTGGCATTCCTAGAAACTGATGCTTTCTATTCACAGAACAGGCAGTACAAGATTCTCTGCCTGCCCCTGTAACAGATTTATTAATATGATTTTTTTAGATCTGGAAGTGGTTGGGGATGTTCTTGCAGTCATTGGCCTGTGTTTGGAGGGTATCAGTCCAGGTGTTTTAGCATCTAGTCTGCTGATTACTGTTTGAATTTTAAAAAGTGCTCTTTTGGTTTTATTTTTTTCCCCATACTTTAGGGTGTAGCCATCATATTGACAAATTAATTATCTGATGGCCTTATATAGCTGACATTTAGTTTTATCAGGAGACAGATTTGCTCCATAAAATCTATCCATTTTGGAAAATCCTGATGACAGAATTCAACATTGATGAAAAAAATCATTGTTTTGTACAGAGGTAAAAGAAATACAATAGTATAGTTAGTTATGGAAGGAATTTTTGCAGTCATTTCTAAATACTCAGTTTGCAGAAGTGCAGTCTGGCAGCACTCCTTAGTTTATTTCTGTCCTGGGTATTGCAATCTACATTTACAGGGAAATGAAGTGGTAGTTTTCACTTTTTTCACAAGGACGGCTGATTCATTGAGGCATTGGAAGTAGTTAATGACTATCAAGGTACCAACATTATGTGGTTGGAATGTAGCGGTATGAGGTAACCAATGGGTAACTTGAATGTTTTACTACAGCCTGTCTAAATTTAAATGGAGTTACCTGCTTTTTTCAAGTATACTCCAGCCATTTTATTTTTAACTTTAATTTTAATTTTATTTTAGTTAGTCCCCAAAGGGAGATCTCATGGTCAGTAGTGAAAGATTTTTTGCTACCATAACAGGATAATATATGTATTTCTCTCTTTTTTTCTATTTGTTTTCTGAAGTTTGGCTTCTTCCATTTCTAATTTGAGCTATTGTGATATGCTTCAAAACCATGCTAGAAATGCATATATTTCCCCTTGGTTTTGTTGTGAGGATTGTTGCCTTATTTTCTCATCTTCCATTGGCAACTGTAATCTTTATACAGTATAATAATGTTTATTCATACCCAGTGGATGGATTAATACAGCATCATTACAACATGATAAAATGTTAAAGCAGAAAAAAATTGAGCCCTAAAAGGTATTTTGCCACTTCAGTTCACACCTTTCTCTCAGTGCAGTGAACATGTCTACACTGCAGACTTACTCCAGGATCTTTATTCAGGTTGTAGAACAAAGCCATAAACTCTATTTTCAAAACCTCCTAAGTACAGACAGTTAAAAAGTCCAAGGCTGAATCATTCAGGCTAGGGACAGACATTATACATAACCCAGTTTAAGTGATCACAAACTGGTTTAAACCTGTAATAGAACAGAAATTCAGTGTACATAAACCACTTTGAAAATGGCTGAAACCAGTTTGAAATAAACCTGGTTGAATGTAGTATTAGACTTAACTCATTTGGGCCAAACTGGTTTATGTAATGTCTGTTCCAGACAGCTTGCTGGTTTAAGATAAACCGGACTCCCCTAGCATCCTGGCATGCTCTTTGGGCTTGGCAGGGCTCTGTGTTCCATAGCAGGGCTGACCCCTCCCCTCTGCTCCCTGGCTGTAGCTCTGGCAGAAACTGCAGGTGTCTGCCTGGCTTCTGCTCCCCCCACTCCCCTCTCAGCAGGGATTCCACCATCCCCTATGCCTTACACAGACACAGCATTAGCTAGCAGACCATGTGCTGTGGCAGACGGGACAAAGGCAGAATCAACAGGTAGCTGGTAATGTCCCTCTGCTGTTTTCTTAATGGACTGATAAACATTGAGTATGGGGTGATAAACACTATGTTATCAATTTCTGGCTGGGCTGGGCTGGGCAGAAGTGGGGCAGGGAACCCCTAATCAGAATGTTCTGCTGGAGCGGGCCACATACCCCTTAGCTCAGCACTATGGAAAGGAAGGGAGGGGGATGCTTTAGCACCCCTCCCACCTCCTTACCTGAGCCACTGTAGGCATGTGTTTGCATTTTTTTTAGTCCAGAGGGGATGTCTGTATGGTTACAAACTGGTTTAGTCTAGCCAGGTTAGAGTAACTTGCAAAGATTAAATCAATTCAGGCTCAGGCTTTTTGAATGCGTGTCCCTAACCTCAATCTTTGCAGGTTAGTCTAAGCTGCATAGACTGAGCCAATAAGCAAGTGAAGAGACATTCACTTCTGATTCTGGAAATGCAGCCACATGTCTGAAGTGGCCCAGGCCAGAAACTAGGGGGCACTGGAACACGTCTCCCTGCTTGACTACACCCTGCAATGTGGGGTTTGCAGGTGAGGTACAAAAGTATTGGGATGCTCTGGGACTGTGAGTTAACTTGAATCTGGAGGGGAACTTGGATAGAGGTTCAATAAACCAATTTAAGCTAAATCAGTTAAATCTGATACTACATCCATCCAGGTTTATCTTAAACCAGTTTCTGCCATTTTGAAAGTAGTTTATATGTACTAAACTTCTGTTATGTTACAGATTTCAACCAGTTTCTGATTACTTATACTGGCTTATGTGTAATTTTTGTCCATAGCCGTTATGCTCAAGCATATATGTTTTCAACTCATGCTTGCTTGTAAATTAGAGTCTGTGTTTCTCATTCTAAAGGTGTCTACAATGAGGATATTGGTAAAACTGTGATAGATGTTGTAGGCAACATAGTGACATTCTTGCCTCCAACCTGCCAAATGTATCCATGCTCCCTTATGGCATGTGAAAAATGGACAGCTGTTTGTCATCAATGGCCCAGTGCAAATAGAGAATTCCACTCTCTCACAACAAACTGTTATCTCAGGTACATTACCAATGCCTACCTTCCATGAAAAAACCCTAGTATTAATCTCCTCAAAACCTTCACTGCCACAGTACTGACAATTGCACGTGCCAACCTGTAAATAGAGATTTGCACAAGTTTGAGGTGGCCAGCTGCCCAGTGGTTATAGCTCCCCATTTATGGAATGGTAGTATCGCCTCCCTTCTCTCCTGTTAGGATGAGCATCTCACATGCCACCATTCATTAATGCTGACCTTGTGAAGGAACACCTTGAGAAGTTGGATACCTTCAAGTCAGCCGGCCCTGACAATCTAAACCCCAGGGTACTCAAGGAGCTGGCAAGCATCATAGCCCAGCCTCTGGCACGGATCTTTGAAAACTCCTGGTGGTCTGGTGTAGTGCCTGAAGACTGGAAGAAGGCCAATGTGGTGCCAATCTTCAAGAAAGGGAGGAAAGTGGATCTGGCTAACTATAGGCAAATCAGCCTGACTTCTTTCCCAGGGAAGATCTTAGAAAAGTTTATTAAAGAGGCCATCCTTAATGGACTGGCCGACGCCAACTTCCTGAGGGATAGCCAGCATGGGTTTCTTGCAGGTAGGTCTTGCTTGACCAATCTCATTTCCTTCTATGACCAGGTGACCTATCACCTGGACAAGGGAGAAGAGATTGATATCTTTACTTCAAAAAAGCCTTCGATCTGGTATCCCATGATCACCTCTTGGCGAAACTGGCCAGTTGTGGCCTTGGGTCCACCACAATCCACTGGCTGGGAAATTGGCTCCATGGTTGGACCCAGAGGGTAGTAATAGATGGAAGTCACTCATCATGGTGTCCTGTGACGACCAGTGGGGTACTGCAAGGCTCTGTCCTTGGACCCATATTGTTCAACATCTTCATTAATGATGTGGACATTGGAGTAAGGAGCGCACTGGCCAAGTTCGCTGATGACACCAAACTTTGGGGCAAAGCATCCACACCAGAAGACAGGTGGGTGATCCAGGCTGACCTGGACAGGCTCAGCAAATGGGTGGATGAGAACTTGATGGTGTTTAACACCAAAAAATGCAAGGTTCTTCACCTTGGGAAGAAAAATCTGCAGCATCCTTATAGGCTCGGCAGTGCTACGCTGGCTAGCACTACGGAAGAAAGAGACTTGGGGGTCATCATTGACCACAAGATGAACATGAGCCTGCAATGTGATGCTGCGGCTACTAAAGCGACCAAAACGCTGGCTTGCATCCATAGATGCTTCTCAAGCAAATCCTGGGACGTCGTTCTCCCCTTGTACTCGGCCTTGGTGAGGC
>NW_017728994.1:21808982-21811669 GCF_001723915.1 Gavialis gangeticus | reverse complement strand
TGCCATCAGAGGTGGTTCAAGCATCTACATTGAACATCTTCAGGAGTAAGTTGGATGCTTATCTTGCTGGGATCCTACGACCCCAGCTGACTTCCTACTGTTAGGGCAGGGGGCTGGACTTGATGATCTTTCAAGGTCCCTTTCAGCCCTAATGTCTATGAAATCTATGAAATAACTTGCTTTCTCAGTGGAAACCCTGGAGCCACTGGTGGTCATTTAGGGTGCTTATACATGTGCTGGTTTGCATTCTAATTAAAACACATCATAGCAGACTTGATTAATTGAATCTGCTCTGTGTTCTAATAAGAATGTTCTAGCACAGCTTCACTGTCGTGTGTATAAGCCCCCACAGGTTTAAAATGGACTTTATCCCAACCTTGTCAAATGATGCTTGGGCAAAGTGTCCTGCAGCCATTTTAAAACCTGTGGGGGCTTAATATACATGACATTGAGACATTTTAATTATACCAGCTCTCTGGGAACCACTCTATTAAAATGCTTCTCACACCTCCACCCCCAGCATATGTATAGGCAGCCTTAAAGTCTGCATGTTAATACAGTCCCTTTGCTCAGTTCCTCTTGTCCTACACAGATGCACTAGTGAACATATGAGTAAACCACAGCAATCATAGCATGCATCAGTTATTTCCACTATGTCCTGGTAGCATTCAACATGAATAATCTCCTTTGCAAGATCTGTTATTGCTGGTTTAAGGTTATTGCTGGTTTAAGGTCAGAAACTCCTGCTGAGATGTTCCTTTCCATTTCCCATTTCTGTTTGCATCTTCTGTGATAATAATACAGCTGCAAGCAGAACAGTTCATCCACCTGTACTGGATTCATGCATTTGTACCAAGAGCACAGGGCATGTTAAACCAGAAGCACTGTGGCTAAATGTGTCAGGTTAATAAGAACATTTTTATGTAGGGATGTGACCAAGAAAGACAAGTCTCTTCCAATATCCTATGAAGCAAATCATTGAGCAGCAAAAGGGTACGTACAGGTGTTAAATTTAGATCAACCCTACTAGGATTAGGAAGATCTAAATGCCCAACTGTGGAGGTGTTCAGAGCGCTTAAATCACCCAAAAATGTGTTGTCCCTAATCTAAGTTAGTTTACCTGAGGAGGTGCATTAACATATCAAGACTGGGTTAACTTGATTTTGTGAATGCTTGTGCACATTAGTAACACAATGCCAGGGCTGGAAAGCTCAGCCACTCACCCCAGCCCAAGGACTATGCTATTTCTAGCCCTCCCCGGCCCTGTGGATCCACCAACATGCCTGCAGACCTGCCAGCCCTTCCCCATATATCCGCTAGCCCACCTCTGATTCTGCCCACTCTTAGTTACTTGCAGTGATTTCCCCACACAGCTTCTGGGATCAGTGAACAGCTGTGTGAGCTGCTCCCAATCTATTTACACATCTTACTTTAAGCCACATGAACATAGACCAGGAGTGGTGAATGGTTTTGCACACCCTAGGTCAGTGAACTACTAAAAATCTGGGGATACACTTGCTGAAACATTAAGTACTTGCTGTTTTACTGAGGTTTCAGCTAGATAGGGTTAAGCTAGGTTTACCATATGTCTGTGTTTTCCCAGACACGTCCTCCTTTTTGGCCCATTGTGCTGTGTCCAGGCAGGTTTTTTAAATGCAGGCAAAATATCTGGGATTTCCTCCCCTGGTTCATTTTCAACATGGCTGCTGCTAGGTAGAACTAAAGTTTCCAGAATACCTAGAACATGGATGTGCAATTGGGAGCTGTGTTCATGATCTGGATCTGAATTTTTACTTTATTGTGGAAAAGCGTGGAAGAGGCAGTACTACTTCAGCAAATGGGGGCAGAGGGCGTGGGTCACCATGTTTGTCTGCACGTGCATGCAGACATGGACAGCCAACTAGGGCTGCCTCAGCTGAGCACCTGGATATAGATAAGCTGGAATGTGGGGGTTTGGACTGTCTGGGGTCTCCTGACTGGGGTGTGTGTGTTTGTGTGTGTGTGGCAGGGTGCTGGAGCTGTGGCAGGGCATGAGGGCTGGAGGGAGCGGGGGACAGGGAGCTGCGCAGCCCGGCTGGCTAGGAGATGCTGCCCAGGGTAGAGGGTGCATAGGCATCCCCTCCACCAGCCTGCAGGCTGCATAGTGGTTGGACTTGCTTCACCACCACCTGCAGGAGCTGGAGCTGCTCCTGCAGCCTCCACGCTCGGTTCAGCTGGGATGGGACAGGGAGAGCGGCTCCAGCAGAGCCCAGGGGGGAGAGCCAGGGAATTGGGACTGAAGGGACCTGGCAGGGTCTTGGGGGCGGGGAGGGCAGGGGGCTGTGGGTGGCAGCTGAGGGGTACCAGCAGAGCCCAAAAGGGAGTGGGGAATTTGAATTGGGACTGAGGGACACTGACATGGACAGGGGCAAGGCACTGGTATATCACTTGGGGCTGCTTGGTGCTACAAAGCAGCAGGGGGGAGGGGAGGGACACACAGCAGCAGCTGGACCCACATCCTGTTGAGCAAAGTGGGTGGGGGAGCACTGATTTCCTATTAAAAATAAAGTAAAAACATAGGTATTTAGAATCTATTTATTATAATGATTGAGGCACTGGTAGGCTGCCAAATTGCTTTAAAATGATAAATAAATCAATAAAACATTGTGTTAAATTGACAACTATATATATATATATATATATATATA
>NW_017728994.1:21787184-21803982 GCF_001723915.1 Gavialis gangeticus | reverse complement strand
ATATATATTAGTGGTGTTTCAGTTTAATCATGGAAAAATGTGGGTTTGCAGGTTTTTTAATCAGTTAATTCAGGTTTCTTTATCAGACAATTTTCAATTTTTCAAGAGAAAAAGAAAACCTGGTGCTTACTGTAGTGACAGAGCAGACGTTGCATAAAGCAGGAGCACAGTCTGTCATCTGAGTGCAACTTCAGCATTTACTTAATGCTTTTGTTTCTCATTAAATTTCTGAGGCAATAACACTTGTTATTTACTGTAACAGTTAGAAATGCACCTCCCCCCCAACTGCTCGCTGGACAGGTGTCCTCTTCTTTGGAACTGGAAATACGGTAGCCCTGGTTAAGCTCTATACAGCTTTTCAGCATGCAAGCACTTTCAGGTAATTATGGTGAACAGGCCTGGGTCCCCTTTGTAAAGTAATCACACCCTTAGTGGTACATCAGCACATCCCTTGGGGGAGAATGGCTTGGTTATATGTTATCTAATTTATTTTCACTGTGTACAAAAAACCTGAAGTGGGCAATGGAGAAGTTCAAAGATCAGCACCACCAGTGTAAATTTCACAGCAGTGTCTCCCACAATAATAGCATCTGTAAAGACTCTGAGTCCTCGTTAGTTGAACTTTATTTCCTCCCCATTCCCAAACTATTTCAGAACCATTCTCTTCTCACTTTGCTGTGAGAGTTCTGCTGTCCAGTGTTTTTTTCTTCCTAGGGAATATGAAGATAGGACTTCCTAAATTAAAACCTGGTGCCCTTGAGTACAAGGTGGTCTGTTTGAGTAATTAAAAATGAAAGTAAATTTTTCTAAGCCTTTGCTTCTAGCTAACAACTGCAATGTCTGCCTGAATTACAAACTACAGTAGTTTATTTTTCTTGATTTACATTAGTGAGCCTTTTGTATTTCAAGAGCTTCACATTTTCTGGTCTGTTATGACTCGCTATATATTTTGTTGCAAACTACAATGGCTATCTACACTGAGCATTTTCATAACATTTCTCTTTGCTGCAACTCCACTGACTGGTAGCAATGAGTTCTAGGGTAGAAAAGACATCAGTATTTTCTACTATGACATCTAACCTGCTCAAAGCACTTTCATGGTGGCAAAATGCTGGAGACTAGCAGTGCTTTACCTGTGTTAGTATTCTTGTCATCTCTTCTACTGACAATGGGTAACTTTAAGGGAATAATCATTGTAAACAAGCTAGAAACACATGCAGTCAATTTTTAGTGGTCAGTCAGGATAGTGAAAACAGCATAACTACATCTAATGACACCTAATATTGAAGGTGGTGCAAGAATCTTATGCTAGCAGTGGGGAAAAAAAAAATTTTAAACCTTTGTATTCAGTTGATTGGAAACCTGTGCATGATTAGCAAAGCATGGCTGTGAAATCCGAGCAGTTAGGTGTCTTTCATAAACACTCAAATGTTCATAGCAATACAGAAACGCACTGAACTGCTGAAACCAGGTCTCCCTTCTTGTCAGGTGTTCAAAAGAGGGAAAAGTGGGCCTTCTACACCACAACAAGTGATTCCCCTATTTGGATTTGTCAACAACTATTAGCAAGTTTAAGACCAATATGCCCTAATGTAAGGGATTGGCTGCCTAAAGGAAGGCTTGGTGTTTATAAGCCCTGGTGCAGCTATTACAGGATGTCAGAAGATGTAGTTAATTGGTAATGATTAGGGCTGTCTGAAAGCTGATTCCCTGAGTTTTTTAGAACACATAATTGTTCTATGTAATCCAGAGCGGCATTGCTCTTTCATCTATATGAAGAGATCAGAAAAGAGAGATTTACAGCTTAGGTTGCCCCAAGCCACACATAGCTGGCTTAATTTTCTTTTCCAAGGGAATTTGAAGATTGTTGTTGTGACTGGTTCTCAGTGGATTATGTGTTATTTTGAGGTCACCTGTAAATTTTTGTTAAATGATTGATTGACTGAAATTAATTATTCTGTCAGGGCTGTAATGGAGGTAAGATTGAGGACACTGATAAATACAAAAGCTAAAGCAATTCCTATAAATGCACTTATGTCTTCTTCAGTTTAAATAAATCAGGCAGTATAAGTGTATCCTGTATGGTACTACTTGCCCTTACATATTTCCCTGCATAGGCAAAGTTATTTCCTTTGGGGACTTCAAGTCTTGAAGTGAGAGAGAGCAATCAACTTTTTCATAATGTTGCAATGCTTGGAAGTTGAATATATTCGTTGACATATCTTACTAAGTGCCATTTCTCTAAAAAAAAAAAAAAAGAAGAAGAAGAGGCCCCTTTTTTCTCAATTAGAGACTGATCTCAGTTAAAACTGTGGATTAAGTGAATGAATTTCAATCAAAATTCATGGGTCTGACTGGTGACTTGATTTTCACAACAAGACATGGAGCAAAAGAAGTCCTGCTGGATTCTTGTAGAAGCCTGGTAGGATTGAATTCCCTTTAATTTAAAACACAGGGAAGGATGGGGATGGGTATTGTTTGTAGAGTATACTTACTTAGGGACCTTTTGCTTATCCTGGGCCTAAATAGTTCTAGTCAGTTTGATCTTCCAGGCCTGCAGCAAGGTGAAATTATTTATGTGCTTTGTTAGTGAGGAGTAAAGGTTGACATAGGTTAGATTTGAATTGTGGGGGGGTCCTTTGTAGGTGTTGAACACTCTTTACTCTGTGGGCAGGTCCACACATGCGATTAATACACACAAATATGCACTCTGGAGCAAAAAACTCCAGTGCGTATTGCTCCCGAGTTTATTCATGCACAGGATGTGGAGCCTGGTCAGAGCAGCTGCAGCTGGTAGGAAACCCTGGGGTTACAAGTCCTGTGGAGTTTGTGTTTCATGCACCCTACTAGGGGCACAAGTGTAGACACTGAGACATTTATTGTGCAGTTAATCAGTCAACTGCACAGTAAACTTCTCATACAGATGTGCCCAGTTTGTAGAAAGAAGTGGAGGGGATGAACTGTTCTTCAATTTTTGTTCTTGAAGCTTGACACCCATGCCTGTAACTTTAGTTGAGCCAATTTTAATTCCCTTATGCATTTTTATATGTTTGTTGTAAATTCTATCCCAAGTAAATCAATTTCTTTCCTATTAATGATCATTTTTAGTGAAAGATAAGTTTGAACACATTAGATTAAAAGATGGTGATTAGGAACAGTCAGCACGGATTCACCAAGGGCAAGACATGCCTGGCCAACCTGATTGCCTTCTATGACAAGATGACTGTCTCTGTGGATGTGATTTCAGCAAGGCTTTTGATACACTCACAACATGTTCGCAAGCAAGCTAAGGAAGTATGGGTGGGTTGGTTGAATGAATGGACTGGAAATGAACTGGATTGTTAGGCTTAAGGGGTAGTAATCAGCAGCTCTTTGTCTAGTTGGCAGCCAGTATCAAGTGGAGTGGCCCAAAGGTTGGTCTTGGGGCTGGTTTTGTTCAGTATCTTAATCAACAGTCTGGAAGATAGGATGGAGTGAACCCTCGGCAAGTTTGTAGATGAGACCAAGCTGGGGGC
The DNA here is from genome assembly GCF_001723915.1 of Gavialis gangeticus. Classification (NCBI taxonomy): domain Eukaryota; kingdom Metazoa; phylum Chordata; order Crocodylia; family Gavialidae; genus Gavialis; species Gavialis gangeticus. Next base: position 21,800,467 of record NW_017728994.1, on the reverse strand, counting down.
AGTAGTAGATACACTGGAAGGTAGGACTAGGATTCAGAGTGACCTGAACAAGTTGGAGGATTAGACAAAAAGAAATCTCAGGAGGTTTAATAAGGACAAATGCAAAGTCCTGCACTTAGGATGGAACAATCCTATGCACTGGTGCACTCTGGAGACTGACTGGCTAAGCAGCAGCTCAGCAGAAAAGGACCTGGTGCTTACAGTGGATAGTAAGCTGAATATGAGCCAACAGTGTGCCCTTGTTGCCAAGAAGGCTGATGGCATACTGGGCTGCATTAGTAGGAATGCTGCCAGCAGATTGAGGGAAGTGAGTCTTCCTCTCAATTTGGCACTGGTAAGGCCATTTCTGGAGTACTGTGCCCAGTTTTGGGTCCCCCACTACAGAAAGGATGTGGATAAATTGGAGAGAGTCCAGTGGAAGGCAGTGCAAATGGTTAGGGGACTGGGGCACATGACTTCTGAGAGGCTTAGGGAACAGGGCTTATTTAGCCTGCAGAAGAGAAGACTGAGAGGGGATTTAATAGCAGCCTTCAGCTACCTGAAGGGAGGTTCCAAAGAGGATGGAGCTGGACTGTTCTCAGTGGTGAATAGAACAAGGAGCAATGGTCTCAGGTTGCAGCAAGGGAAGCTTAGGTTGGATCTTAAGAAAAACATTTTTACTAAGAGGGTAGTAAACCACTGGAACAGGCTACCCAGAGAGGATGTGAAATCTCCATCTTTGGAAGTTTTTAAGGCCTGGATAGACAAAGCCTTGTGGCTGGGATGATATAATTGGCAAAGCTTGGGGGAGGGAATGGGAGGTATGTGTTCCCCCAGATTTCTGCACAGACAGTGGGGGAACAGAGCTGCAGTTTGACTGAAGTTGGGGCCTGGTAGGAGTGGGGGTGGTAGTGGTGGCACAATTTCTGCACCAACAGCAAGGCATGTAGCTACAGCCTAGCCAGACCCAGTGCCCAGCAGCAGCAGGGGCGGCAGTGGCCATGTAGAGCTGTGCCACCCACTGCAGCGGTGGTGGCATGGAGTTGTGCCCCCCCCTGTCAGTACTTATGTTTTGCCTATGGATGGTATAGTTGGGGATGGTCCTGCTTTGAGCTGGGACTTGGACTAGATTACCTCCTGAGATCTTCGCAAACCTAATTTTTATGTTGCTATATTTCTAGGTTTTAGTCTTACCAATATGAAAATTCTTCTCCACATCATGAACAAGAGCTATTTGCATGACTATAGATTCTGTGGCTGGCTTTAGGTAGCTGTACTATATATGGACTATATGCTACTTCTCCAGTTGTTATTGTGCAATACCAGCTGACTCTACTTAGATCCTGAAGTGCATTAAAATAATTATTTGTTTTCAAGTCACTCAGTTCATCAGATATACCCATTTCACTGATTACTTATGTTCTTTTTTCACTAATAGGAAAAGATAGGAGGTCCCTAGAAGTGTATATCTATTTTAGTTACAAATCATTGAAAAGAAGCAATGTTAACAGTGTACTGTATTTATTCCATATGCAAGACTGCACAGGCACTATCAATATGGAAGGTGATCATACACATGTTATTTCTCTTAATAAAGTAATTTTGAAGCTGGAAAAATAAAAGTTTAAAGGATAGAAAATGTTTTCTTGTGCAAGTCAGAATGGCTTTTATGATTAGAATATGACCTGCTTTTCCCCTTGAGAGTTTCAATGTATGTGTGGGTAAGAGTTCATTGAATAGAGAAGTAATCTTTCCCATATTCATGTTTAGAAGATGCTAAACTTTCCTTTAGCTTATGTTCCAGGAGAAAGTGCAAGATTTTGATTCGGTTTGCTCTCTTTTTTTTAATACTAACTCATTATGTAAAGTTCTGCATTTTTTATCTCTTATTGAGTCAACATATCCTGTTTACATCTTTTATGTGAAGTAACAATGGTTAGCTGGAATTGAAAGCATCATAGGTCTCATCCAATGAAAAAAAATCCATCTTTTAATGTAAACATTCCCATTTAGTTTACTGTTTTCCATACATTGCTATGTAGATTTTGTCTGTTCTTCTCAAAACTCTTCCCTGTTGTTCTTGATGTCTAATTTGTTCATTTTTTCTTACCCTTAAAAAACAGCATATAAAAAGTAGCATTTATACAGTTATAGCACTACTGGGAAAAATGGCAATCAGTATTAAACAAATACTTTATTGTCTCTTATGTATTTTTAACCTATTAAATAATGGTTTGGTAGTCGCAATTAGATCATACTAAATCAAAAGACATATATTGCTTTTTGTAAATTTTATTTATAGGCTAGGTTGCTAAAGCAATTAAAATCAAATAATGAAAAATAATTTGATCTAGGACATGTTAGGATTAAATCAAAATGGATCTGTAGTTTGTACAGAACAAAATAATGTAAGTCCTTCTATTCTGATTAAAACATGCTGCATATTGAAACATCAAGTACCAAAATCCTATATAAATGTCCTATCATTGTGTGGCCCTTAGTACTGGAATTTATATTTAAAAGCAAATCAAAAGCTTTAAGTTTTTATTTTAAATTGTGAGTTATTCCTTAACATTTATTGCAGCTATATATGTCTTATAAAAAAGCTTTGTAGAATGCTCAATGTCAGTGTTATGGCTGCATTACATAAATATTTACCTATAGATAAAACTGTGTTTCTTGAAATCCTGCACATGTTCAGATTGCATATATTGCCTTTTTAATAATCCAGTTTTAATATAAATTGAAAATAATATTTTTAAATTAACTTAATTGTAGAAGTTTAATTTAACATTTAATTCAATTAATTAGCTCTAGCATTAAGGAGCTGAAGCCCCAAATTTTACTTTATTTTCTGCTATGAGGGATCTTTTATCCCTCCTGTTTTCAATATGTTATATGATTTCAAACTTCTAGATGTTGTTCAGACAACCCTGATTCTTCACTGTAAATTCTACTACAATTGGTACTTTATGTTAGAATTTGCTTGGCTAGGTACATCAATAAATGAGCTTGCAGAAGCTCAGGATTTCCAGAAGTATCAGTTGTTGCTCAGAGTTTGGCTCATGCAGTTTGGGCACAAGGCTATGAAGAGCGGATCAATGGTTACATTGTGTGGTCCTTTTGCAGACAATGGCCAGTCTCAGATACCTGGAATTTGAAAAACCAAGTAGAGGACAGTTAATGAATGTTTCTCATGGATATAATTTTTTCTTTACTTTATTGGCTGTGAATTGCCAGGTTAATACATGATACAGTAGTTGTTTTGCCATAATACTTGTACTGTCTGCTATAACTGTGATGTATTAAAGAAAATAAGCATCAAGCATTTGAATATAGTTTTGCAGAAAGAGCTACTATGCCCTAGAATTTTTTTCTGACTTTAGGTTAGTACAGAGCTATCCACTTCTTGAGTGGCCAGGGGTCCACATGCCAAGTGGGATCTCCTGCTGCACTGTGCTAGTGCCCTTGTATCCTACATACTATGTCATGCTACAACATGTGCCCCAGATACTGTTGCATGATTTTGCTGTACTGTGTTGATGGCCCTGTATCACTCAGCTGTGAACTTCCTTGGCTCCCACCAGCCTGTCCTGCCCATAGGGGCAGGGGCACAAAGTGGAAGCTGAAGGGCAAGGGTAGAGCTGAAATCGCAGAGATTCTGGCAATGGTGGCAGCAGCAGAAGCAGCAGCTAGAGTGGTAGAATGAACTGTGCCTGGGTCAGGAATCCAGAGGCCCCAAATTAACCCGTCAGAGACTTTATGTGGTTCATGGGCCACCAGCTGGACAGATCCATGTTAGTATGATTAGAACAAATTCTGTTTTCTACATTTCTGTTATATTTTCCAGTAGATAGAATTTGGCATTACTTGGGGTCCCTCTCCATGTGCAGGTGAAGGCATGATGAGATCTAATGCTCCAGCCACACATGTGCATGGCAGGAGATGTGATTGTGGGATTGTGAATCGAATCTCATGATACCTTATTGGTGTTGCAGGGTGTGTGGGGTACCCCTGTGGCTGAGATACTGCAATTTATGTGAGTTATCAGCCTTCCCACACACCCTGCAGCTGGCAGACTACAGCTGGTACAATCTCCCAGCCACAAGGGTGCATCATATAGCCCATGGATGGGTGATCGCAGCAGCTGCAGTCTCCCAGCCACGGGGGCATAGGCTACATGTGCAAAGTAAAAGCAGGATTGAAATCAGCTATAATAGAAATCAGCTATACACATTTTCCAGCAGTAACTTTATAGTTGGATGGACCTTTGTAAGGCACTGTCATTAACTTGCACATGGAGCTGGTATAAATTAATTGTGCAATTAACCAGGTAATTGTGTAATACATATAATGCGTAGAGGGGGACCCAGTAGCTGAAATATGCATCTGTTGATCAGCAGTTTGTTACCAGTTATGTTGACCAAACTCATCTTCTTTTGCAGAAGCAGTAGTATAATGGCAGAATACCCAGATTCATTTATATTAGCATCATGTCTCCCCTCCTCCCAACTTACTTTCAAATCTCATGCAGCAGCATACATGTCTGATGCACAGCACTGGCTGTAACTACATAGAATTTCCCCTGTTGCTTCTCAAACACTGGCTTTGATGGTGGGATTGCAAAGGTCAAGTTACAAAATTTAGTCAAGGCACATGATGTCTAAGAAAAAATAAAATCCATGAATATCATGTTTTTGAACTGTGTAGCAATGAGCATTGTGCATGAGAAATTAGAAGTTATCCTTTAGGATCTGTCAGAGGACTATATCCACTGCTTGCTTCTCAGGTTTTGCCTGCTTCTGAATTTTTACCTGTTTCCTTAGTCCTGCTACCTGCAATTCTTGCCTCAAGAAATGTTAATAATTTTCAATCAGCAGCTGTTTAATTTTTTCATTCATTATTGAAATAAGAGCAATATACTCTCATAAAACTTAAAAACTTGGATGCAAGAGCAACGAGCTTACTGCAGATTGATTCATCTAAGACATTTAACTCTTGAAAAAGGAAAAAAAAGCTTAGAACCTGAAGAGCAAATGCAGTAAATTAATAGAATGTTATTCTATGAATCAAGTAGCTGTTTTAATGGATGCTTGGTAGATTTGTGTGACCTATTTCTTGTAGAATAAAATACAACTTTTTCAAAGGTGTCACTAAACATATCGGTATCAGAAATTTACTTTAATCTTACTGTCAGTGTTATACTACATGAAAATGCCTTTTAAAATTTGTTTTACATCCAGCATGTAGGTGAAAAGATAGATAATCATACTCCTAGGGTGTCAATTAGTGTTTTTGTTACAGAAACCTTCTGATCTGTGCCCTGAGATGTGAATTACAAGTTATTCAAGTGGTAGATATGGTTAAGAGTGTTACCAAGCTGGACTTTTAGACTAGGGACAGATGTTGCACATAAACCGGTTTAAATGATTAGAAACTGGTTTAAACCTGTAACAGAATAGACATTCAGTGCACATAAATGAGTTTGAAAATGACTGAAACCGGTTTGAAATAAACCTGGTTGAATGTAGTATCGGACTTAACTTGGCTTAAACTGGTTTATGCAACGTCTGTCCCAGACCCTTTGCTGGTGTAAGTTAAATCACAGACCCCCAGCATCCCAGCATGCTCTCTGGGCTGGTGTCTGCTCCAGAAAGCTGGCCTGGTCCCTCCCCTCTGCTCTCTAGCCAGCATCCCAGCATGCTCTCTGGGCTGGTGTCTGCTCCAGATGCTGGCCTGCCATGGCCCCTGAGGCAAATTCCTCCCTCAGTTCTCCCGCACACCACTGGGAAACCCTGTGGATCACAGCTTGGTTTTACCAACCCCAGTTACCCATTTATATCTCCACAGCTTTCCTACAGCCAGGCAGAGATGGTATTAATTTGCTTGCCTGCAGCCAGGGAGGGGATTAATTCCACAGCCATTCTGGAGCTGGGGAGAGAGGCAAGATTTCCCCTGTGTGCAGATCCAAGCCCTGCAGGACCAGACTGAGAGCTGGGAAGTGTTGGCAAAGACCTGACAATCATCACATATATGTGCTAGAGATGGAGTTAAGGGAAGTTGCAGACAGCTTCTGGCTGGAAGTTGCAAAGCAAAGAATGCAGAGAGCTACATTTACATTATAAAGCAGAAGATGTAAAACCTAAACAAAGCATTTCTGAATGCCTGGCTGTAAGGAGACATAAGGAGACACACTGCCCTCAGGATTAGTGAGACTTATGCAAGACTTTCTCTTTTCCTCCTGCTTTACATTTTAAGTTAGTCTAAGTTGAGTATGCTGTGTTTTACTGGGCTGTATCTTAGCTTAGTTGAAGATTTTTGGTAGTTCCGTGTTGTATGCTTTGCAAATTGCTATTTTCAATACATGCTTGCTTCAGAGAAAAGACTTTTTCCCCATTCCCACTCAGTCTGCAAGCAGCTCCCCACACCAGGATGGTGACTGGCATCCCTTGTGTTGTGTTAGCCTCGGCTGGTGGTTGGCCATGCCCTCTCTGCTCCAGCAAGCAGGGGTGAGAGCCTTGGAAGGCGTTTCTCTTCCCTCCCCTGTTGCAGTGGCTTTAGTGTCCCCTGGCTTCTGGCTTGAGCCACTGCAGGCATGTGGCTGCATGTCCTGATTTAACAGAGAATGTCTGTCTAGTTATTAATCAGTTTAAGTTGTGTAGCTTAGACTAACCAACAAAGAGTATCAATTCAGGCTCAGACTTTTTGAATGTCTGTCCCTAGCCTTAGGTTGAGTGCAGTCATTGCAGCAAAATGCATTTGCCAGGCACTGAGAAGCACACTGCATTTTGGATCTACTCACTGGCTCTGGTATTAGGGTAGTGGGGTAATTATAGTCTTGTGAGATACACCCAGAGCTTATTTCATTTGATATTTGTCTCCAGCTTTTGTTAACCTGTAATCCAGTAGTTCCCAACCTTTTTTTGCTGTGACCCTAAATAGGCCATCAACAGGACCTCCTGAACCAGCACTGCAGGGGCTGTTGGGAGGAGAGTGCAGTGGCGGCCTGGGGGCAAGGGTAGTGGAGCTACCATTGCCTCTTTGTGTATGGTAGCCCGCCCACCTGCCCACCCACCTTTTCTGGGCTGCGTACATGAGTATGCATGTGCGTGTAGGTGCGTATGCAGGCCCTTCGCGACCCTACTGAAGACCCCTCCATGATCCTGATTTGGGTCGCATCCTGAGGTTGGGAACAAATGCTATAGTCAAATGTTAATTACAAATTTTAAGAGGCCTGTGGACTCATTTAGCATTTAGCAAAATCAACTGGAGTATTGCCTAAACTCTGGAGAATTAGAATCAGATACATTTTTTTATTGTTCCAGTGACTTTTCTCTCATCTTTGATACATTGTTCAATAGTGGCATTTTACTTTACCTGTTTAGGGTGTGTTCCCTTAACCCCAGAAACATCATTTGTTTTATAAGGCAACCATATTTTTGTATTTGACATTTTTCTGACAAATACAGGAAAGACATGAAAATATAAATAACGGGAGTTAGCTCAGGGTGTTAAATGCGACTCTTAAGAGAAAAATGTTTTCTGTATGTTAGAGATTTCTAAAATAAAAAAAAATGTTGGATGTGTGGTGCTATTATTGTCTCCTAAAAATATTAGTAATTTATCATTAAATATTTTTGCAATCTTGTGCTGGAGTTTCAGAAGTTCATGAACAAAAGGGTAAATTTTAGAAAAATGTCATCCATTTAGGCTAAATCATGTGCTTAAAAGCCTTCCTGAATTGCAAATATGTTGATGTATCACACATGCAAAGAAAAAGTTCCTAAAACATTAGAAAGTTTGGACAAAAAGAATGAAAACTTCAGTCAGTTTTTCCAATGTGCATAATAATAATCCAAATTCTAGTAATAGATACAGTTTAATGTAATCTTTACATTAATAATTTTCATCTTCAAAATGTCCCTCGGTAATAATTTTCTTTAACAGAAACTTAGAAATTTCCAGGCCACGTGTTCTGCATAGTCATGGATCCTGTCTAATATCTGATATTACCAAATGCTTCTGTGAAAGGTGCAAATGTGTCTTTTTAACCACTCTGTTTATAGTTGGTTTATGCCATGAGACCCAAGGATTTACATTCCCTCCAGACTTTAGGATTGTCTTAAACTTTGTTAATGTAGTGGTAGATTATTAGAATGCTGCTTAGGCACTTTTCCTTTGTGTTGCTGAGTTCCATGGGCTAATATACTTTCCTTTTAACAGTTTTAGATGCTCTGCCATTCAGTTCAAATACATCTATGTTTACACTGATAGACTGAGACCTTAAGATTGAACTGAAACCCACATCTGCCCATTATTTACAGTTAACCCCAATGCTTATCCCCTGGAAGATCGGTTAAACTTCTGGGTATGAGATTGAGCATGCTAATGCCTAACTCCTGGCTCTTAATTTTTTTAGAGTACATTAGGAACTTAATTCACATTTCAGGCTTTGAGCACACAACTCTATCATCACTGGTCTCATGATTCTCAGTGCCTGACATCCTCCCTTTCTGCACCCATTGTTGTCTTACTGCTACGAAGTATGTAAGACTGATTCCTGGAAAAGGCTCTGCTTTTCTCAAAAACAACACAATGTAGATGGTTCTGGTGCAGGTTCTGGTGAAATATGGTATATGTTGTAATATGCATCTCTCTCTCTCGACACACACACACACACACACACACACCCGCACACACACACACACACACCCAAATACATGTCTTGCATTTGAAAGCTTATCTAACTTTATCCCAACTATGTATTTGGTCCAATCAAAGATATTACCCTAAGAAATCCTTGTCCCTCATAATTTCTGGACCATCATGGCTACAACGTCAGTCTTACACTACAGTGCCTGAAATCATTCTTGTACTTGGCTATGGAGTTCATCTATAATAATCAAGGCGTGTTCTACTGACATATTTAATAATGTAGTTACTGTATAGCTGTGTTAAATTACTGGAATTGATGATTGTATGTATATGCTAATTTAGTTAAATAACAACATGGTTAAGAAACTAGCATGAATACAACATAATGTCTCTAGATGAGTAACCTCTTAAGAAGTCTAGCAAATGCAAAAACAATGAGCATTGGCTGTAGCTCTAAATGATGTAGTTATTGTGCTAACACTGGTAACAAGGAATTCAAATAAGATTTGAAACAATTAACAACTAACATTAGAGCAGTTTTAGGGGCTGCTCATGAAGATTAGACTGACACAGAAGCAGGTCCTTCAGAGGACTGTCTAAAACCCTCATACCATCCTAAACTTCCAAGGGATCATAACCGATCTCTGAAATGCTACCCTGCCATGCCTTCTGCGTGGTATAAAACTGGATAACTACTACTTTCTACTCTTGGTAAATAGGTGCTCATCTAGACTATTTTACTGTTTTAAAATTCAGTATTTCTTGTGCTTTTACGTGTTTCTACTATTAAGGTTTAAAATGCTTAGTTTTAAAAAAGCAAACTTAATTAAAAGTTTCAAAGTGTCTTCTGAATAATTATGGTTCGTACATGGGTCTGTACTCCAGAAACTATATCTAAGAGTGGTAGATTTATGGGGTTTTACCATAGGCGAGGTGAAGGCAAGAAGCCTTATATCTTAGGGAGTAGTCTCAAAGAGACTAAGAAAGCAGTCAGAGACATGGTTAGGTTTGTAACAATGGCAGCTGTCATCACCTCTCTCTTAACCCTTGGGCTAAGTACAGGCAGCCAAAAAGCCTGAGGCTGAATTGAGTCAGTCTTCACAGGTTAATCTAAACTGCATAGATTGAACCAATAAGTGAACAGATATTCCAGAAATGTAGCCGTGTGCCTGTAGTGGCTCAGATCAGAATCCAGAGGGCGCTAGAGCTTGCCTTCTTATTTGGCTGAAGCAGACAGCTCGAGCCAAGGCTAGCCTGCCCACCCTGTGGGGGAAGTGGGGTTATAGGGGAAGTGCAAAGCATCCTGGGATGCTGGGGGACTGTTGAGTTAACTTGAATCTGGAGGGGATTTGGGATGGAAGTTAAATAAACTGATTTAACTTAAATCAATTAAATCTGATATCCATCCAAGTTTATTTTAAACTGGTTTCAGCCATTTTGAAAGTGGTTTATGTGCACTGAGCTTCTGTTGTGTTGCAGACTTGAATGGTTTCCAATCACTTATGTGTAATTTCTGTCCCTAGCCCTGAAGGATATCCACTATGCCTGTAACCAATTGTACTTGGAGGTATCTGAAATTCTACCTTTTGCTTTCCATATCCCATATAAGAAACATTTGTGGTGGTAATTTGGATAAATGGTGTGTTATGTTAACTTTTTACTAATGACTGTGGCATCTATGTGTGAGAGTAAACCTAGCCTTCTTTATGTTAAGTAAGTCAGTATCTAGTTTTAGCACTCTGAACATTAGATTTTTTTCTGGATCTTAGATAAGGTGAATACTAGCTATAAGGATTCTCATTTTCGCTGAAAAATCCTTAGTTCATCTGGCTTGCCAGTTGGTCTCCAGACTTTTTAACTTGCAGGAAAATATTTAAATCTGGTTCCTTTTGGGAAATACTACTCCCATAAACCAGAGCAAAGAAAGCAGCTTCAATAGCACAGTGATAGAAAGCACAGTGGCAGAAAGAGATCTTGGAGTCATTATCAATTCCAAGATGAACATGGGCTGCCAATGTGACGACATGGTCAGTAGGGCTAACCGCACCTTGTCATGCATCCACAGATGCATCACAAGCATGTCCAAGGAGGGTGATCCTCCCCCTCTATGCAATATTGGTCAGGCTGCGGTTTGAGTACTGCATCCAATTCTGGGTGCCGCACTTCAGGAGGGATGTGGACAGCATTGACAGGGTCCAAAGGAGGGCCACTCGCATGATCTGGGGACAGCAGGGCAGACCCTACGAAGAGAGGCTATGGGACCTTAACCTGTTCAGTCTTCACAAGAGAAGGTTGAGAGGGGACCTGGTGACCATCTGTAAACTTACAAAGGGGGACCAGTGGGGAATGGGAGAGACCTTGTTCCCCCAAGCGCCTCCCTGAGTAACAAGGAATAACGGACATAAATTGTTAGAGAGTAGGTTTGGACTAGACATTAGAAGGCACTACTTAACAGTCAAGGTGGCTAGGATCTGGAACCAACTTCCAAGGGAAGTAGTGCTGGCTCCTACCTTGGGGGTCTTTAAGAGGAGGCTTGATGATTACCTAGCTGGGATCATTTGAGTCCAATTTCCTCTGCTGCCTAGGGCAGGCCGTTGGACTAGAAGATCTGCAAGGTCCCTTTCGACCCTACATCTATAAATCTATGAATACTGAGACATCTTTCTGCATGGCTGAGGAGCAGAATCAGTTCAGCAGTTTCAGAACTTTTCTCTGAATTCTATTTTTTGTTTTTTCACTGTTCAAAAGATATGCTTTCCTTTATTTCAAATTAAGCACTTTCAGGAGGAACATTCTGAACTGCAATTTGAATTGGGCATTATTTTGGAATCATAGGAGCATGTTGCAGAAATATTCATATACAGAATGTATTAGATGCATTCATGACAAAAACACTTGTGTGTTATATGGACATCTTTGTTCTTTTCAGGTGCCGTGCAAGTGGTTAATATAATTTAGTAACATCACTATTGTTGAGTTACAAAAATATGCCTATAGAAATAATTTTCACAAAAGAAGTTATTTCCACATGATTTGAAACTTTATCCTATAATTTTTTTGGTATCTTGTTTTTCTCACTTGTCACATTTCAAAAGGCACTTCTTTACATTGAGAGAAGTCTGAGAAGTATAAATACAGGAACACCTTTTTAAAATTTAAGATTGTACAGCTTTTTATTAGAAGTGGGTTTTTTCATGTAAATAAAAAAGAAAAGTAAGCCAAAAAACTTCTTAAGATAAGGTTTTTCTTTTTCAAGATTTTTTTTCAATAAGGGCAGTAATTTAATTTAAAATCTGTACAGGGGTTTGCATCTAATATTAATAATGGTAGGAGAATTACAAAAGCATCACAGCCATCTTCCATTGTCTTGTCTTAAGCCTTCCACCTGAAGGCAGCATTGCTTTCTTCCTAGAATTGAGCCTTCCCATAGAGGAAAGCAAGATTCAAGGTTCCGTTATTGATGGTATATGTAGAAAGTGTTTGTCATTATGGGTACCTGTGCACAGTTAATCAAGTCTGCTGGAGCATGCTAATTAGCATGCTCCAGCAGCCTCAGTGTCACGTGTATGCAGTGTCCCCACACTTCAAAATGGTAGTGCCACGCTTTAATTAAAGCTCATTGAACAAATTTTAGTTAAAGCACCCCTCCTGCCATTTTGAAGCACGGGATGCTGAATACATGAGATGCTGTGATCACTTTAATTAGAGTGGCTCCTGAGAGCTGCTCTAATTAAAGTGCCCCCCCCATCCCAGAGCACATATAAAGATGCCTTATGTTTGTCTAAGGGCATTCAGAAATAAAATGACTCCAACCACAAGTGTTGCAAGGATGGCCAATATGATATTATTATATTGTGAACATAAGGTAAAGCTATGAATTAATTGCTATCTGCAGTTTCAAATAAAGGTATGTTTAGATTGTCTTGTGCACATTCACTACATTAACATCCCTCTCAGTCATCTACTCCCACAGAGGAGAGAAGTTCAAGAGATATGAATAATGTTCAAATGATTAGGATACTGTGGGGAAATGGGAATGACTTAGCGTGTATGCCTCAATTTGGAGAAATGGGAATAGCTTAGCCTGTATGGCTCAATTTCCTGGCTGTTAAATGCCTGCAAGATTAATGTAATTGAGCAAAAAAAAGGATATGAGCTTTGAATTATTTAGATTTCAGGTGTTGTGACTTTTAACATGGAATCCGGTAACCTGACATGAACCCAAGTAGTCAGGTGTCACCCAGCTGCAGCAGTTATGCAAATTTTATTTTAGCATCCAAATATTCTGTTCTAGCATCCAGTATATTAATGAACATGTTGAACAGCACTGGTCCCAGGACAGATCCCTGTGGGACTCCACTCAAAACCTCGTGTCATTCTGACCTGGATCCATTTATAAATATCCTTTGCTTGTGACTATCAAGCTAAGTGTTTATCCACCTTGTAGTAGTTTTCTCTAGCCCACATTTCTCCAATTTGTTTATGAGAAAATTATATGGTACTTTGGCAGAAACTTTGCTGAAATCTAGATACAGTATAGCCACTGCATTTCCATCATCCATCCAATTAGTTACATTGTTTGTAGTAAATCCATGCTGGCTGCCTATGATCGACCTTTCCTTCTCCAGATGTTTGCAAATGCTTTAATA
>NW_017728994.1:21779521-21782184 GCF_001723915.1 Gavialis gangeticus | reverse complement strand
TTTGTTTATGAGAAAATTATATGGTACTTTGGCAGAAACTTTGCTGAAATCTAGATACAGTATAGCCACTGCATTTCCATCATCCATCCAATTAGTTACATTGTTTGTAGTAAATCCATGCTGGCTGCCTATGATCGACCTTTCCTTCTCCAGATGTTTGCAAATGCTTTAATATCTTCCGAAGTACTGAAGTGAGGTTAACTGGTCTATAGTTTCTAAGGTCCTAATCTTTTCCTTTTTCAAAGAAGGACACTGCATTGCTCATTTTCTGTCCTCTGATACCTTGCCTGTCCCCCATCACTTTGTAAATATTATGGTAAAGAGTTCCCAGATCTCCCCTGCCAGTTTTTTCAGTACCCTAGGATGAAGTTCATCAGGCCTTTATGACTTGAATTCTTTCAAACAAAAGTCTTGTGCTGTTTCATCCCTTAGCTTGTTCCTTCCTTATCCAAATAATCTTTATTAGCTGTCTGGGTGCAGCTTAATTTTTTTTTGTAAGAGTGAGACAAAGTAACAGACGAGCAGTTCCACCTTCTTTGTATCTTTTGCTAAGGGTTTGATGTGGACCCACAGCTTCCTAAGTCTTTCTTTTTTGGCCAACACATCAGGAATTCCTTCTTCACAGGGGCCAGGAGCCTGACAGACAGGGGCCAGGAGTCCAGTGACTGGAAGGGATTGAACTAGAGCTACTGCCTCAAAACTAGGTCAAACACAGTGTGCCCAAGCTAGAAGGCCTAGCAAGAGTGAAGGGGAGGAGGCTGGGGAGGCCGGAGCTGCAACAGGTGAACAATGTTACAGTAACACGTGCAAGGCCTGGGCATGCTGTAGGGGAGGATTTGGAGCCACACAATGAGCTCCTAAGGCTTTGGGTCCCCTGCAGTGCACAGTTGACCTGAGCAGCCCAGCAAGGGGCCTGAGGACCAGTGAGTCCCAGTGAGGCACCTGGGGGAATAGTGAGGATCAGTAGGGTGCCAGGGAACCCTAGTGGGGGTTCAGTCAGACTGGGGTCATGCAAAGGCCCATGGGCAGCCTCCCTATTTATTATATTTCTATCAAAGCGTGGTGGGTGAGAAGGGAAAGTACCCTAGGGGCAGAGTGGAGCACAGGTGTGGAGCCACCTGGGGGTATCATGGCCAGCCCTGGGACCCCAATGTGTTCCACCATGGAACATAAGTATAGATAATAAATTGTTAAATGGTGAAACCACATCATCACCACCTATGAATGGATCATAGTAGAGATGCTTAATGCACTGTGCCACACAACCTTTTCACCACAGGCATTTTGTTAATTATATCATGATACTATATAAAAAGAAAAACTCGGTATGTGTGGGGAATATAACTAGAAAACAATATTCCCATAATTCAGACCTGAAGGAAACCCTTTTTAATCATAAACTGAAGGAATGTAATTTTGACTTGCATGTTTATCCATATGACACAGGTCCTATGTATTTATATTTATTCTAGATGCTCCTTTTTCTCCCCCTATCTGCAGAATCAGACAGTATGGAATATATTATAATTTTAACTATTAGATTTTTTTCCCCCTCTTTTATGGATTCCAGGGGTGGTGTAATTTAATAAATCAGGCCAGTTTCTATCATTATATATAAACACTGTGTTAAACAAATTACAGGAGAAGCTATTATCCAGGACCCATGGGGAATGGGGAGTGCTGCATAACCAAATATGGTTATGCAGCACCTGAGAAGCCTGAACAGGCATCTTTGCCTGTTTGGGACGCTGCCCCTCCCACCACTTCCGGTGTGCTGCCGCCCTTCCCTGGTGTCACTGTGCTGGGGGACGGGGAGGGGGACCCCGTGCAGGCTGCTTTGCCTCTGGCCGTGATGCAAAGTTGGCCAAAGTGGGACTCAGAGAAACTGGAAGTGGGACTTCCAGTTTTGTTTTTGCCGCTTTGATTGGCATACCGGTTAACAGGGCATGACAGTTAATATTAAGTGCCAGATAATGCGGCTTTTACTGTATTTGAATTAATGTTACCAAAAGTCTGTATTCTTACATCTGTCACTATATTTATGGCTCTGTGCACATTGTTGTGGGTTTGAAGTAGGAATTTCTTTACTCATAGAGCTAAACTAAATTAAATAAAAGGTTATATATTAAAACGTTTTCTACACATTCTGATTGTTAGCATAATTTAAAAAGTAGCACTTGGATCTATAGGTATTGAATTCAAGTCTCTCATTTTGACTCGGCGTTGTCTTATGCTCCAGGGAGGATACTGTAATGTTGGATTTCTTTGGGTGAGATTTTAAAATTTGTGACAGTCTCTTGTGATGCTAATAGTCTGATTCTATGGGTTTTAATTACCATAAGAAGTATTCCTGTAGGTTGTCTCACTGAAGTTTTTTGATGAATTCACTGGGGCAAATCTTGAGATTAAATATCCAGTGGCACTTTTCCTGCACAGAAAGAGAGAACTTCTCTAAGGCTAGACGGAAATTCCCTTGGAGGAGGGGAAAGAACTATGACTGAAGTGGTAAATGGTATTGCCTGCTTCCTGAGCCATACAAGTAGTGTTTATATTTCTATATAGCCACTTGCTACTAATATTTAATTTATTTTATTATCTGACATACTTGGAATAACTAAACTCCTTTACTAATACATATACATATTCAAATGCAAATACACACA
>NW_017728994.1:21776904-21779510 GCF_001723915.1 Gavialis gangeticus | reverse complement strand
TTACTAATACATATACATATTCAAATGCAAATACACACACTCATACACATTCATATACATGTCTGGTAAATGTTGAGTTCTTAATGGGACCTTTTGTACTTTAAGATTCCATATAAGCCTCAGATGCTTAATGCTTGCTTTCTTTATTATACTGGCTCAGATGTTCTAATGGGTGAACAACTAGTAGCTGGGGGAATTTAACTCTCTGCTAAATAGTGTGCCAGTGAAATAGGATTCCTTCAGGAGATAATCAGGAGCTAATGGTGACAAGCAAGGAACTTGATTAAAATAGCTTCTAGGAAGTCAGAATAGAATGGAAATAGGGAAATTAGCAATTAATCTGCGTCTCAAGCCTCCATTCAGAAACACACTTGAGTATGTGCTTATGTCAACTTCATTATGACTTAAGCATCTGTTTAAAGTTAAGCATTTGCTTAAACCTGTTCCTGAATAGAAATTCTATCTTGATCTGGGTTTTAGAGGAGGTAGAAATTCACAACAGTGGCCTCATCAAAAGTTCTCTGAAATCAATGGGATTCTATCTATTGACTCTATTGACTCTATCTATCTATTGGGCTTTGGATCTGAGGGCACTTGTACATGTCACGATATACCCCTGATGAAAACTTCCCTTTGTGTGACTTAATGGCATCACACATTACATGTATGTGAGTTTTGGGGTTTTAAATGAGTTTGCATTGTTGCAAACTAAATTACATCCTGCAGCTTTTTGTCAGCTTGCCCTTCAGCCACGGGAGAGGCAGGCAGGCTCTGTAGAAAAAAAGCATTGGGCCTCTCTCAACTTCTGCCTTCAGCAGGCACCTGCAGCTGCCAGGACAATAACATATATACAGTGATGGAAAAATGAAACCCACCATTTCAATTTAGGGGGCACAGAATACAACCCTAAGGACTAAAACCCTGTCTCATGTACAAGTGCCCTGAAAGCTTTTCTTTTCTTAATTTCACCCATGTGTCTGTTTTGTTTGAATTGCATGGGTTTTTTTTTTATTTTATTTGTGCTTATTTTGTGTTTAATTAAATCTTTCTAGCCACAGTGCTTGAAAGGGAGTTCTTTGTGTACACGACTCTAGTTTCAAAACAAAACAAAACTGAATTTGCAAACCCCTACCTAGCCCTAGTGGTTTATTGCCAACAGCCATATATTTGATGAATTATTAATCTCCCAAGTTATAATGGCTGCTTCACTTCTATTAAAGTTTATCACGTTAAACTTTTGCTGTGAATGTAAATATATTAAAATCCTTATACAATTTCAGAGAAAAAAAGCACAAAATGAATACTCATACAGTCTATGAAAAACGTATTCCCAAATCAGTAACTCAATTTTTTTATTCTTTTCAGTTCCCAGAGGCTATGATTTAGTGTATAAACAAGTGCTTTAACATTGTCTCTTATTTTTAATAAATAATTTTGTTTTGTTTTTTCCCCTTTTTGGTGAACACAGGGAAAATCTGAAGCTAAGAACTCTGACGTGCTTTTATTTCCTCTCCTTCCTTATTTTTCCTCTTCAGCATCTTACTTTCTTCAGCAAAACTAAGCAGAAAGCAAGCAAGCCAACAAACCAGAAACACCCACCAACAGCAAATCAATACAACTTTCAGGCAGCCTGGGAAATGAGAGTTTATTTAGGTTGTGATTTTGTAACTTTGCTCTAAAAATTAAGGCCCTGAGCCCTTTTGTGTAGATGTGGAGTTCATTTTCAGCCTTTCGAGAAAAATATTTCAGTGTACTTAACAGAATGCAAAGTCTGAGCCTGTGCCAGTGCTTGAAAACTCCTTGGACAAGGTGGCAGCTTTATGGAAGCTGAGCTGTTTTGAGTGAATTTAGCTGTTGCCAGATGGAGTTTATTTGCTACCAGAGCTACATCAGCTTCCCCAAATGAAGAAGCTCTGCTGGCAGAAGCCATGTTCTGCCAGAAGAACTGTGTGTACACCAGAGCTTTAGCTAGCTACATGTTGTAATATTTCCCCCATCCCTAGCTGACAGAGCTCTGCTAGCAGAACTTAGTAAAAGCTAAGCATGGTGTATGTCAGTGGTGCTCAACCTTCCAGCTCTGTGGGCCAGATGACTGGCATGGGGCCCGTCCACAGGCTGGATCCCCTTCATGGGGTCTGTTCACAGGCCAGATCCAGTGTGGGGTCACTGCACAGGTTTGGTCCATGGGTGTGATCTAGTATACTAGCCTGCCCTTGCGTCCCTGATCTGGGAGTGGAGCAACCCTATGCATTGGTAGGATCTGTCTCTTGGGACTGTCATCCAGCCTGTAGGGCTTCCTGTAGCAGTAGCATAGAGTGTAGTGAGTGGGGCATCAGCCCTGGGTGATGACTGTGAGGGCATGGCAGAATTGCCACCCACTAGGAGTCTTCCCCTCACCAGGGTAATAGGAGCCAGGCAGGGCAGAGCTGCCTCAAGAAGTATTATATCAGGCAAAGGGGGTGGGGGTGGGGCAAGTGCAACAACTGGAATAGTTTTCCTCCCACCACCCCTCAGGAGCCTTTCCCAGATCAGGCAGAGCCCTGCTCCCAATACACAGGTATGCAGGAGTGGGGGGCTGGGAGGTTAGCCCTTTATTCCCTTCCCTT
>NW_017728994.1:21771278-21776727 GCF_001723915.1 Gavialis gangeticus | reverse complement strand
CCCCCCCCATGTCTAGAGTGGTCAGTGTACCCCATGCCCCTCCTCCCAATGCCATGCACTCAGTGAGCTCACCGTGCTGCTGCTCTATGGCTCTGCAGTAATTAATACTTCCACCACTCTTTTACCACCAAATTTCCAGACGTGGGGAGCCCCACAGGCCAGATGGCATGGACCCACGGGCAAGTGGAGCACCAGTGGCCTATGCTACGAAGTTCTATTGTCAGCAGTTGCCTTTTGTTATCACAGTTTTGCATGCATCTGTACCTAATAATGATGTAAAAACTGTTCTTTTCTTTAACCTAATAAGCCTACCTCCCCAAATGATGCAACTCATCAGCCAGTACACACCTGCTGACAAAATGCCAGTATGGACACAGTTCACTATGCAGGAATTGCAGCTGTTAATGGTGAGCTCATGTGCACCACATCTTGTGCTGATGCAACCTTTTGGGGCACCAGCAAAACCAACCAGCAATATGTCAGCTACTGAATAGAGCTGTCAGCTACTGAATGGAGATATGAATCTGGCATGGAATGCTTCCAGTGTAGACATGACCAAAGCTTAGTTTTCCAAAAATGAATTTGGGAAATTCTCTCTTGATTTTTCAGAGACTTAGGTCCTAAGTCACTTTTAAAAGGGAGAGTTATTCCCTAGATCATATAAGGTACTTTTGAAAATGCTTCTGTAAGCCTCTCGATTACATATGGACAGATCCTAACAGAGTGTGATGGTGCATCTGCATTTTATAACTGTGCCAGCATAGTTATCACCTGTGGGATTTTACAGCATAAATGGCTTGAAAGATTGCACTTACTCAGTGTTTTTCTTTTTAATGGTGTGTATTATTTTTTTTCTTGTCAGCTTTTCTGTTCAGAAATATACATAGTTATTTTAAATGTGTTTTTTTCCAATTTTAGAAAGAATGAAATGGAAGTTATCAGGTTTGTTAACTGAAGGGCCCTTTATACGAAAGAAAGCTAGCTAGCAGTCAAAAGCCACTAAAACTACCATTAAATGAAAGAAATATAAACACCCATTTACAGACTACTTTTTTTTTCTTTCATGAAAGTTTGTGTCAAGGAATTTAGCTTATACAAGGCAGCTGATGATGTGGAAGCTGGAGGAGGAAAGGTATTAGCTAATAATTTTTAAACAGGTGAAAAAGATTAGTTTAAGTTCCTGAATTGCATGCAACTGTTTTGGGGATGCAGCTAATAGATAAGATGACAGCTATAACAACTGTACAGTTTGGGGAAAAATAACTAACTTTGAAGTTCATAATAATAAAGTATTTTTGACGTGTTTCCTAAAACTAATTGGAAACAGTGATGCAGCTTTTGTAATGGGTGGGTAAATAAATCCTTCTTTATGAATTTTAATAATTTAAGTTACGAGATGCTTCTACAGTTCAGCATGGTAAGTGAGTTATACTCAACCTTCTGGTCCTGTGGGCTGGAATAACGACTTGGGACCAGTCCACAAGTCAGATTCCATGGGCATGGTCAGTCTTCAAGCTAGATACAGAGTGGGATCAGCACGTGGAGCTAGAGGTGGAGCGGGTTCATGGGTGTGATTCAGTGCACCAGTTTGGCCCTGTATGCCAAATCCAGCTGTGGGGCAACCTGTGTGCCAGCTGAGCTCGTGCATTGCATCCGGCTGCAGAATGGCCCTGTGTACCAGTGCAGTCTGGCAGATTGGACCATGTCATCTGGCCCATGGCACCAGAAATTTGGTGGTGGGGGAGCAGTGGCAACACAAACTGCAATGGTTTCCTCCATTGCCAAATTTTTGAACATGTGGGGGGGCATGGTCTCGTAAGCTGAATGACACAGATCGGAGTCTCAGCACCACTGTGACAGGTCATAAGTATTACTTTTTATATTCTTCATATGAACCACATAGGCAACTCTGCTAAGAATCTTGTCTTCTATGTATGGAGTATATGAACATAATTTAGAAGGTATGAAGCAATACATCCAAACTTTTGCAGGATGTGATCTCTTCTACATTGGAAGGATGCCCCTAGAAATAGTACCAACAGATGGGATTAAAATTGAACAAGACTGTAATATTTACTAAAGATATATTTGGTTAACAAAGCATACAGCTTCAGAAACACCAGGCAAACCATTGATAAACCAGCAAGGGCTGACCTTTTTGGTAGGTGTACTGCAAATTAAGACTACAAGGTTCTTTGGGTAGATGTGGTATCTTTTATTAGGCCACCTAAATAGTCTAATAAAAGATATCACTTCTATCCAAATAATCTTATCTGCCTATGTCCTTAGACCAACATGGCTACAACCAACACCACCCCACAAATTAAGCCTCCCACCCGCCTTGAGTGCCGCTCTGATCTGCTGCTGTGTTGCTTGCCCCCTCCCCGATTTACTGCCTTCACACACACAGGCTGCTCATGCCACTTATGGCGCTTACGGCATATGTGCCACAGATTGGCCAACCCTGATTTAAGCTCTTATGCTTCAGTTTCTAAGCCTGTCTGCCTTGATGACACTAACTAATGTGAGGTACTAAAGCAGGCTATTCTGTCATCCTTTGTATTCAGCATGTATAAACAGAAATAGGATCTGTAGATTACAGAAAAAAATTGATCTAATTTGTTTTGTTTTGCCCATGTTCTCATGACTGAAGTGGGAGCTATCTCTAAAAACTAGTAAAAATGTGGAACTGCAGTTTTGTTTCCTTTACAACCCAATGGCAGTAAAGGAAGTTCCATCTATAAGTTCCATTGGATTCCTGGATGACTGTGGAAGGCTCTGATAGCTGTAGTGGCCAGAAGACATTTTTTTCTGACCTGAGCTTGACCAAGAAATCATAGCCTTCTTTTGAAGGAAAAGAAATTATCGGAAATTTATTTTGTCAATTCCTGAATGGACTGACAATACTTCTACAGGTTTTACTGTATATATTTTATCCCGGTCATTGTAATATGACCTCATGGAATCAATGCAACACAACACCAATAGAAGTGTTGTTTCTACCCCAATAGTTATATTTTCTTATGGAAAAGTGTGGGGTTCTGTAGAGTTATATTCAGTATAAATAGATTTGTATCCATGTGCTTATTAGCAAATCTGTAATTGATGCCTATAGTTCCCACTAAAATTTTACCTTTAAAATACTCTGTTTTCAGTTGCTTCATAACTTGGACAAATTTTTCTGCTGTCTATTATTTTTTAAATTTCCAGCAAACACTGTTCAGCTGCTTCTAATAACTAGGTTATGGGAAAATAGGAAATTTGGCATTATAAAAAAACTTCCCATATCAATTTATTTCAAAAGTCCCTTACTGGAACTGAGACTATAATATACAATTCCTGAGTTCTACCATTTCTAACATTACAAATAGTTGTTTAAGACACTGTCTAAAGTGTGTATTGTGTTCCTGCCTGGTCCACAAAGCTAAACTGCTATTGCCACCTGTTAATTCTTTAGCTCAAATGGCAGATTCCTTTCAATGAATCTAGTGGTCTTGGTTTTCAGTCTTGTGGCTAAACTTATAGCCTAGGGACAGAAATTACACACAAACTGGTATATGTGATCAGAAAACAGTTCAAATCTGTAATACAACAGAAGTTCAGTGTACATAAACCACTTTCAAGATCACCCAAACTGGCTTAAGATACACTTGGATGGATGCAGTTTCAGACTTAACTGATTTATGTTAATTTGGTTTATTGAACTTCTGTCCCAGATCCCTTCCAGCTTCAAATTAACTCTATCCCTGAGCATCCTAGGATGCTTTGTACCTCTCCTGCACTTATCTATGCAAGGTGCCTAGACTAGCCTTGGCCCAAGCTGTCTGGTCCAGCCAACCAGGGAGGCATGCTCTAGTGCTCCCTGGTTTCTGGCCTGGGCCACTGCAGGCTTGTGGTGCATTTCCAGAATCAAAAGTGAATGTCTGTTCACGTATTGGTTCAATCTACGCTTAGACTAACATAGACTAACCTGCAAAGATTGAATCAATTCAGCCTTAGGCTTTTTGACTGTCTGTATTTAGCCGTATGGCACTTAATATAGTTGCATATGATATCAGTTTTTGGTGGGACGGGTGTGCGTGGACATGTATAATGCACACGTGTTCGTTTTAGTTTTTCTTCTTGAGAACCTAGGAAATTATATTAAGAAAAATATGCTAAAATACGTGCAATATTGTAAAGTCAACTGTTCCCCATTTTAGAATTCTCATAGATCGGTTTCCTGGGCTCTTTAAAATCTGTTCCTTATGTGTCTTTCATCTGCTGTTTTTTCTATAAAGTGTAAAAAGCTTAGTGCAAGAAGAGAGAAGGAATGAGATCATATATTTTAACAGAAGACTATTTTGGGGGGTTTCAGGCCTTGGATCAGACCCAAGAGAGATGGGTTCTCTTCCTGTCACTGCCACAGACTTAGATAGCATTGTCATAAAAAAGAAGAATAGACATGTTTGAACTTAAATTGCACATGGACTTAAATTGTGGCATTTTGAAATGGTGGTGCCTGACTTTGCAATTTAAGCATTTTTTAAATGTCTTTGCATTAGTAAAGTGTATTTATGTACATTAAATAGATACACTGATGTAGATAGAAAATAATGAAGTCAGTCATAAACAGCAATAAGTCACATTGATGACAGCTTTATCAGGATATAATTTAAATTCTTTTCCCACCTCTAGCAATCCTTCAAAGCCAAGAGGTAATGTTTTCTGTGAAAACACAGTCTTCAATAACCATCACAAGATCTCATGCAAAATCACATGGGATATTGTTTCAGGGTAGGAGTGAAATCAAACATGTCACCAATCTATGACACATAACAGAATTGCAAAGTGAAGGGAAAGAAATACCAAGCTATCCACCTTGGGAATAATTATTTCATAATTTCTTGATAGCACAAGCAAGCTAGATAGTAGTTTGTTTAGTGCTATTTCACTATGTGATAGGTGCTGTACAAACATGAAGCAAAGCATAGTTTCCCAAAGAATTTACAAGCAAAACAGGCTCCAGGTGTGAAAGTAACTCAAATTAATCTCCAGGCTGGGAAGTCTGTCTTTGG
This sequence comes from Gavialis gangeticus, assembly GCF_001723915.1. Classification (NCBI taxonomy): domain Eukaryota; kingdom Metazoa; phylum Chordata; order Crocodylia; family Gavialidae; genus Gavialis; species Gavialis gangeticus. The sequence goes on along the minus strand of NW_017728994.1, from coordinate 21,771,670 downwards.
ACATAATTACCTGCCTCACAGGTATATTTGGGCCTTACAGGCATGGTAATTACCACGCTCCAGCAGACTCCAGCATCATGTGTTTCAGTGTTTACATGCTGAAAAATGGTGGCACAGGTGCTTTAAGTAAGGCTTGCTCAACCAGCATTAGTTAAAGCACCTTGTTGCCATTTTTCTGCGTGAGGATGCTAATACTTGTGCGTGTATATGTGTTCATGTGTATATGTGTGTATGTGTGTGTGCATATGTATATTTATGTGTGTGTGTGTATATGTGTGTGTGTGTGTGTGTGTGTATGTGTATATATATATATATATATATATATATCAGAAACAAGAATCCTGCTATCAAAAATAATAGTAAATATATATAATTCAGGCAAGATTATTATT
>NW_017728994.1:21764477-21766278 GCF_001723915.1 Gavialis gangeticus | reverse complement strand
ATCCTCTTTCTAAAATTGGAAAAATCCACATTTAAGTATATTATTAATACTTGTGATGCTCTGGGTTCTTTAATTAGAGTGACTCTTGGAGATGGTTTCATCCTCCCCTTCCCCCCACCACCTCCTGGAGCACACATATGAACACCCTTTGAGACAATTAAAGTCTGAAAAGCATCCTCAGATCGTTTAGTGAAAGGATTTGTAAAAGTGCAAAGGAGTGTTTTGATTTATTATTTTATTAACTTGAAGGTGAATTCTTGCCACTCTTTAGTCCTGCAGTCCTACAACAGAACCTTGCCAGCTGCTTTAGCATCACTTTATTGATGATTTTGCTGTGATGGAAGTGGTGCCTTCCTGGACTAGTTGAGTCAACAGAGGAGGCAGTGGGGTTTAGCTTGTGATACAAATCTAACACACAGTCTCAATTGTATAGCCTTGACAGGGAGAATAGACAAAGAGTGAATCATTGAGTAGCTTTGGTTTCCTTTTTCTTCTTCTTTTTGAACCTGTTTCTCAGAACAACTGGACTACATTATTTGAGTTCGTTACTGTTTTCAACTTGACCGATTCAGGCTAATGCCTAAGTGTTAATATATATATAACCAAAATAAATTTTTAGTAGGAAAAAAAAGGATTATTCTCAGTAGCTCATTACCATGTGGCAATATTTAAGTAGTTTCATTTTGCTAATTTTGAATCCTTCCTTCAACTGTTCATATCAATGAATCACGTGAGATATTCCAGAGCCACACCAGACCCAGAAAGATCAAGGACATCTCCAACTGCTTTTATTGACCAGAATTCCTCATAAACCTTAAACAAAAAGGGTGGGGTAGAGGTAGGCAATGGAGAAATGTCAGTATTATGAGGAGGTTCAGATCTTCTTCCTCAATGTTGACAATGGTGGACCAAAGAAGAGAAGCCAGGTTTGGACAATGAGCATTTCATTTAAATCTCTCTTATTGAAAATGAATGCAAGGTAAGGGTCCACTGACTCAGCAAATAGAAAAGGATATCCTGAAATTTGAGGCATAATTCATTCTTTAATTTAAATTATTTACCTATCTCAGTCATTTTTCATTGATCCATAGTTCAGGCATCTGAATTACAGTTTCCCTCACTTTAATGGCCTAAAACAGTAACCCTCAACCTACAGCCCACAAGCTGAATCCAGCTCTTGGGACTGTGTCATCTGGCCCGCAGGGCTCCTCATGCATCCAGAAATTTGGTGATGGGCATGCATCCAGAAATTTGGTGATGGGGGAGCAGTGCCAGTGTTAATTGCAGTGGCTTCCAGACCCCCATGATCCTGGGCTCCCCCTGCACTGACATTTATAAAGGGGTGCAGTTGGGATCTGATCCCTTATTTCAAAACTGCCTTCTGCCCTGCATGTGTGGCACAGCTGGAGGTGCAATTGTTGGGATTATGGATCAGATCCCATGGCACCTCTAGTGAATAAGAGAACTTCACTCCAAGTTAGAGGACAATGAGAGAATCCCAAAGATGTATCTAGAGGTCCCGTGGTAGCTAAATACAATATCCATCCGTACTTTCATATACCTTTGAAATGCCCAAGGTTTGTTAAGACTCTGTTTCTTACTACCCATTAGTTTCATAGTTTCTAGGGTCAGAAGGGACCTGAGCAGATCATCTAGTCCGACCACCTGCCATGGCAGGAAAGAGTACTGGGGTCAAACGACCCCAGCAAGGTGTTCATCTAACCTCCTCTTAAAAACCCCCAGGGTAGGAGACTGCACCACCTCTCTTGGAAGTTGGTTCCAGACCCTAGCCGCCCTGACC
>NW_017728994.1:21752141-21764457 GCF_001723915.1 Gavialis gangeticus | reverse complement strand
CCACAGCCCCCCAGTTTCTTAATGAGAACGGGGTGAGAGACAGTGTCAAAAGCCTTCCGGAAGTCCAGGAAGACTATGTCCACTGCTACCCCTGCATCTAATGATCTGGTGATCTGATCGTAAAAGGCCACCAGGTTGGTCTGACAGGACCTGCCACTGATGAACCCGTGTTGGTTGCCCCTAAGCATGCAGTCCCCTGCTGGCCCCTCCTGGATGTGTGCCAGAATAATTTTCTCGAACAGCTTGCCTAGGATGGAGGTAAGACTAACTGGCTTATAGTTTCCCGGGTCCTCCTTCCTCCCTTTTTTGAAGATGGGAACCACGTTGGCCCTCTTCCAGTCCTCCGGTACCTCTCCAGAGCACCATGAGTGCTCGTAAAGCCATGCCAGGGGACTTACAATGACCTTAGGTCTAATGCAACTAGTGTTAGGTCATAATCATGCCAGGGTACATTCCCTGTGCCAACACCTCTTGAAGACTTTCGAGTGCAGCAGACATGCCATAGGCCTTAGTGGTCTCAACTTGTATGGCACTTATGATTACACTGAAGTCAGCATTGTTGCTAAGCTACCACTAGAATCGTTCTTCCATTTCTGCAGGCTACTCTGCTTCAGATAGATTAGGAGAAAGATGAGGAAGAATTAAAAAACAAAACAAAACAAAAAACCCCATCAGAATCCACTTAGACTCCACATAAGAAGATAAAGTCCTGATTCCTCAAAGATCAGAGTTTGGCAATTACTGAAGAAAGGGTAGTCAGATCTTCAGGGCTGATCATCTGTTAATTTAAGAGAATACTGTAACTCTTTCAGTTGAAATATTGATGTAGGTCAGTCCTGCTGAAGATATGGAGCATATGTGCATGTTTTAGGAGCAGACCTCAGAGCAGCTGTTGGAGGACTTATCTGGAAAGCACTCGAAGTCACAGCAAATGAAGAATTTAAAAAGTGGCATTATTCATTAGCTGGTATAGGTATACATCTTACGCAGGGTGCAAACCTGTTTTAAATACTGTGTGGCCTTCATCGCAATAGCTACCTAGACCAAGTGGAAGACCAGTCATTCTCTTTTCTAGAAACAGCTTTCTTCGACTGGGGGGAGGGGGTAAAATTATCTGTGTTGCCAGTTATGATGTTTTGTATTATGACACCAAGTATAAGAAATTATAATGAAAGAGCAAACAGTTTCAAACTGGTGCTCTGATTACCACAGCAACAGAATATCAATAAATTGTGTAAGGACAGGAGTTCATTCATTTTGTTGTTAGATAAATTCAGAACATTTTATTTTTGCAGCATAACCATTTATTCTACATTACAGGCTAATAGAGAAATTCAGAAAATGAATACACTGAAACATGTAACACATGAATAAAGTATAATGTGAAAATATAACAGCTAGAAAAGAGTGGGCAGATTTACCACCCACTACCCAGAACTATGAATATGTCTGCCATCCTCTCTGGTTAAAAGACAGATCTCTGCTTTGGCTTAATTACACATAATTTGGCTGACAACTGAAATGCAAACCTAAACAGTCAATCAGCTAAAGATACACAAAATTAAGCATTTCACACAGTGTCCAACCCCTTCAATCTTTATTAATACCTTAATTACATTAATTATGCCATGGTTTAAAGCATTGCTACTACAAGAGGGGGAAAAATGATAGACTCCCCTAAGTAATGAGTTTGAATAGTTATTGTGTTAGAATTAAAACTATTAGCAAAATGCAAAGCAGCAGTGAATTGTAAATAAACTCTCAAAATTTTGCACTTGCTGTTATTCCACCCCTTAATCTTTTTCTATAGCAACAAACACCATCAGTGTTCAATCCAAACATACTAGAATCATTATGAATAGGAGTGTTCTATCAGGTTCAGCAGAAATCGGAATATTTTAATATTTACACTTATTTACTATGTACCTTGTATGTGACAAAAATAATGCGTGTTTGTCATTTCAACATGTTTTGCATTCAACTGAGCTGGCAACAGCCAGCTCATCATAGCAGTCAGTATTTATCTCACTCCTTACATGTTTGAAAATGTGTAATTGTTAAGCCTCATTGTTTTAGGTAGTTAAGAATTAAATCCTTTGTAGCAAATAAGAAAAAATTTGCAAGACAGAGTTAGTTGCCGAGCCATTTTCAGGATCTTCAACCTTGACTTTGAATAATTTTCTCTGTGTTCTTTCTTTTGGACCATACTATTGCTTTTCTTCCATCAAGGGTATTAAACACCACATGTAAAAAGTAAATACAGACACTAGAACCTACGCATGTTGCCATTCCAAAATGTCTTGGCTTCCAGCATGTGGTATAATTTACTTCTTTGTATTCATTAACTTATTTTGCATTGTTTGCTTGCTTGTTTGTTTAATTTTCAAGATATGCATGTTTTTTGTTTTACTTCTCCCTTTTGATCTGCAAAAATTTTCTGATAATGAGTTTGACATAACAGCCTGAAGAGAATGTTGTTGGTTACGATCCTTGCATTGGAATAGGCTATCTTGGGGTTATTTCCTCCAGCTTCTTTCGTCAAGCTAGTTGCTTCAAAATCCATCGCCATATCTGGAAACTCGAAATAACAGTACTTAGCATGCCTAATGCTACATAAGAGCATGGTGTTGGCGTACTAAAAAGCAGTTCAGGGACATGCAAGAAAAAGAGTTGAAGCATATTCCTACTGTAACAGAGAAATTTGTATAGGTTGAATTTAGTTTTTTGGTGGTTCCCTCCCACCTCTTCCTAGAAGATATTATACTAGCAGATTTTCACAGAATCTTTAAGTATCTGGAGATCAAGAGCCCTATTTTGCTTTGGAGGTTTATGGGATATCATGAACATTTTCTTGTGTTTATTTCACTGATATGGCATGTGGGGTCTTGTTGAAAAGCCCACATTATGCTGCTTTCATTTATGTTACTGTTATCACTGTATAGATTATGCTATGCTGTTTATGTATGTCTCTGTGATTTTGGGCACAGTTTAATCAGAGGAATATATGTTACATTCTTAAGGAAAGAGAGTAGATGTAACTGCTAAATCTCTCTTGCTATTGTGATACTAGGATAACAACAGTTGATACTCTCAGTCACAGGCATATGGGAAACATCACTGGGTTGGGCACCCAAGGTGTTTTCTACCTGCAGTGGGGAAATCAACTCCTCTATAGCAGAGGCATCTAAGTGCATCAACCAGAGGAATGCCAGCTGTCTCAGAGAAATTTCTGGAGCGTTTTCAGACTTAGGAGGAATTAGGACAAAGCTGATTGGAGGAGGAGTGTGGGCTGGCTTGGAAGTATTTTAAGGGCCATCTGTAAGGTGACCAGGGTCTTTGGATCCCAGGCTTTGGAGGTTCAATGGCCCCAGCAGCCAAGGCTGTCAGAATCAGAAGGAAGGCTGATTTCTGCTGATACTGGCAGGTCTCTCAGGAGAACTAGGGTATAGCTGGTGAGAGAGTAAGAAACTTATCTTTTTATTCTGTGTTCAAACCTGTGGTCAGTATTGCTTTTGTATAATTATTTTCTTCTACATAATACACTTTTGTATGGGCTCCTTACTGATTGCCTCTGGCAAAGAGAAGAAGCCACTTAAGGTTGGCAAATTCCCCTGCTGCAGCTGTGTGGTCCAATGTAAGTGCAGTGGAGCTGAGGTTTCTGGGGATAAGGAGTTACCCAGGACATACCTTGGTCTGTTCCTTGGGACGAATGGCAGGACACCAGAGAGAAATTCAGGGCTCTGAGGGTACTCTGGGGATGTGTTTGACAATCACTCAGGGCATCTTATTTCAAACCCACTAATGATTTCCAGCACTCCACCTTTACTTATATCAAGCAATCTAACGGAATCATAGTGTTCATTTGTCTCATGCCAGAGCAGCTTAGACACTTTCAACATGCTTCTAATTCCAAAAAATCAGCATGGGAGCCAGTTCAAATAAAAAATGCTTGAAAAATCCTGATGTTGCCATGTGGCTGTCTCTTCATGCTCTACACTACTCTGCTGAAGCATTCCTACATTTCATATTCCTTTAAACCCCTCTCTACAAGCTTTTGAAAATGTTCTTAGTCATGTGGCATGACCCAGAGGATATTATGCACAACATTTGCAAAAGTTTCTAAATGTGTATAAATCGAGCTCCATGGGAAATTGTGTACTGGTACTTCCAGAGGAGAGGAGGGCCTGAGGGAGACTGCTAAGGCTTGTCCATACAACTTATAGAAGAAACATGGTGGCATTTGAAACAGCATTTGGAATAACAGGTTTCCAAAAAAGTGTCAGACTACATCAGGGATCATCCTGCCGCCCCTTTTTGCTTATCTTCACATTGGATGTAATGACTGAGGTTGTGTCCGTATGACCTGGTCAGTATAGCAGATACGATGGAGAAACTCCAATAGGCCCAGGCAATGTAACAAGATAAACTTGAATATGGGAGGACTGAAAATGAACACTTATAAGATGGAAAAGATGCTAAGGCCAGGTACAGACATTGCAGTTTTACCATATAAGTGATTGGAAACTGGTCTATACCTGTAACAGAACAGAAGTTTGGTGCACATAGACTGGGTTAAAAATGGTGGAACTCGGTCTAAGATCCCACCAGAGGGTGAATGTGTGTTCTGTTTGCTACCAATCTAAGCAATGCTGCTTGCAGAAAATTGTGTAACTTAGATCAATTCCACCTCAGACTTTTTGAATGTCTATACCTAGCCTAAGTGGCAGGAAAGGGAAGAAGCGTTTGCAGTAACAGATAGTAGGTGCCAACACCCTGAGCATGTAGAAAAATAAACAACAAAGGGGCTGTGAAGGGCTATCAAAGATCAAATAAGTGTAGCATAGAAAAAGTAGTATCTGGGGTAATCTGCAAAAAATAGATGTCAGTCAGGTTAAAAGTCAATTTATTCAAAATATGAGACGCTCTGTCTGCTACTTAGCTCAGGCTGTGTCTGCGTCTTTCCTAGACCTGAGGAAGGGTACCTTGTGCCAGAAAGCTTGTCTATGATCTTTCGCAACTAAATGTCTCATCCAATAAAAGAGTTCCCCCCAGTCTTTTCCTCTTGTACACTTCTTGGACTGTTACAGCTACAGCATTAATCCAACACTAGTAGAATAAATGATGAAGTCTTTATGAAGGAAAAAAGAGGTGTATGCTTGTGAATCAATTCATAATTATTGCAGTAAGCACCTTAGTATGTTAGTCAAATACATCTGTTCTGTACCTATTTCTGCTGAAGGAGGAGAGCAGGTTTAATTACAATCTACCACATAACATAGTGTGACATACTTGAGAGCCATGAACATTTGACCACATTGAGCTGTGAAAGGGTAGGTTCTTTGTCATTTGATTAAAGACAGATTGAGTTCATGCAGTAAAATTAGAATATGTATCCTTTCAGAAAGAAGTAATTATCTCTCAGTTGTAATCTTATTACAGTTCAAAGGGATGACATCTAGATTTCTCTGTAATGGCAAAGTTATAATCTTGATATTTAATTAAGTATCTTTTTAAATCAAATTAGCTTTCATTTCTTAAGTAGAGGTTTCTTACCTTACACTGACTTAATTGTGTTATTTTTTTTAAGCCATTACCTTTTGAAAAGAAGGAAAATGTCCCTTTAAAGTGATCCTTTTACAGTGCACTATCGTTGACTGGCTGATTGCAAATATACATTCCTAAAATAACCCAACCATAAAGTTTTATAAATGATTTCAGGCTGCATTTAAACTCATGAAATTAATACTACTGCTTGGAGGAGGTTGCTGGAATAAGTGTTGTCCTTTCAAACAAATTATTATTCACTGGGGGAACATTACTATAGCATCTTGTGACATCCATTAACAGGGGCAATTTGAGGTACACTGTTGACTATAGAGTTTAAAAATGAAGAGGTACAATGCAAAAGGAAGATATTTAAAGCATTTGTCTTGGACCATGCTTCAGAAGTTGTTCAAATTTAAGAACTTAGATGCATCCATGTTTTGTCAGTGCATCCATGTTTTTTCTGCTTTGCCATTTGTGCATTGCTTCATTGAGTATGTCTGCCTAAAAAATGTGAGTATCTCATTCACTTAAGTGAATCAGCTGGTGTTCCATATATCCACCAGCTGAAGACGTTGAGTGTCCCTACTGATGCACTCTACAGGTGCTGCAGTTAGGGCACCTTTTCTTTTCTTGGAGTGATAAATAAGGTACTTGTCCATTTAAGCCACTTTATGATAATTTTTTTCCCATACTGCAGTCACCTGTCAGCTTTCTCCATCAGTAAGATCAATGAAAGGGAGGTTGCTTATTCACTGAAGATTCTTTTGATAAGTGTACTCTTCGCATTCTTCAAGACTTCTGAACTTTTGAATAGCCACTTACCAAGCTGTCAACAGTGAAATATATGTACAGAATGTCTCCATGGTGTCCAGATGTTCAAGTGATAAGCAAATAGTCTGCATTCCTTCAGAATTCTAACTAAAATATGTCAACAATAATGCTGTTAAATTGAAAACATGTTAGAGATGGATTGTATTTGAGGCAAAATATGTGAAAACAAAAAATGAGTCTGCTTGGCTTTTATCAGCTGAGCTTATGCTGGATAGTCTACACATTTGCATCAGCGTGAAATATATGATGATGGTGATAACTTGATATGCATCACAGGATACAGGGATATGTTGTACACTTCATGTCATAAACTTCAAAATCCTCTATAGATTTATTTGAAATAATATGTACACTTTAGAATGATTTCCATACTTCAGTTCGGGATTTAAGAAGCTTCAAAACTTTTCCAATAGAAAAGTATCATTTAAAAAAAAATGAGATGCTAAAAGTGTAGGGAAGAAAACATTTCCTTAATTTTTTTCTGATGTTTCCACAAGACATAAGTGTCTCTGAGATACTGATATCCACCTCAAAGGTCTAATTTGTTACAAATTCTGGGAGCATCTTCATGATGTTTACTGCGCAGTTGGCTAATTAACTGCTCAGTAAATGTCTTGGCTAAATGTCTAGCCAATAAATACAGGTATTATCCTGCTACAGAATATTTTTATGCATGGCAGCACATGTGTAGGCGCTGCCCAGTGGGACTAGTTGACAGGCTGTCCTGCGCTAAAGAAGCCTCGTGTCCCAGCCAGCTGCTCCACAAAGTCAGGCGCCATCATCTGGAAATGCCTGGGCTGACTGCTCCGACTGGGCTTCATGTGCTGTGGAGTGTCTGGCTGGGTCATGGGGGTGCTCCTGCCATCTAGCCCTGCCATACTGATGTACCCTTGTATCTTGGCCAACCCCTCTGCACCATGTGGAGACCAGTTGGAACAGCCCTGGGCCAGCAGGCTGACCCTGCCAGGCCAGGCCAGGTCCCCTGCCAGCCAGGGCTGCTCCATCTGAGAGCCATGTGCTGTGCATGAATAAACTCTGGACTAATAAGATCTGGAGTGTATTTGTGAGCATTAATTGCATGTGTAGAGACACCTGAGTCATATTCTTATCTGTAGATACCAGAAAACTTAGCCACCGCACTTCTGGTGTGGAACTCTGATGGATACATACCTTTGGTTTGGTCTTCGTTTTGCTGGGAGCTCCTTGTTATCTTCCTAGACCTGTGGTCTTGCAGATGGATCTATGTAGCCTGGATTCTCATGTCTGTGAGAAACCTCACTGCAGTCTTTCCAGGCAAATCCAGTCCCAGGATTAAGGTTACATACATACTGTCTGAATGGTTTGTCTCCTAGTTACCTTCAGGAGCAGGTGGATGACTCTGTTACAGATTATAATTGATATAGTAAAGTTTTCTATTTCGGCCACAGTATATTATGTAGGTATCATTTAAAGCATTGTATTACTGTTCCTTTCTGAAGTAGGGGTTTTGTGGGGAAGAACATAGGATTGGAGCCATCTGGATTCTTACTGCTTGCACAATTGAAAACTACATGCTCTATGCAAGCCGGATGCTCAATCTAGGAAGTTCTCTAAGCACTCAAAGCCAGTTACATGTACAGTGCACTTACAGGATTCAAGTGCTTTATTCTGTTAGTCAAAGGGGAAATGCTCAGTGTTCCCTGCAGATTAATCCAGTAGGACGGTATATAAAGAGTTATACGAGACAGCAGAAGATCCCTAAGGAAAATTTTCACTCCTTTTTTAAAACTGTCATGATCGTGTAATGACACAGTGATAGTGATGAATGCTAATACACATAGAATAGAGATGTGCTTGATTGTTTTTCATTCTTTTTTGCTGCATGTTTTCATAAATATTGTTTCTATTATTTAACATCTGAGAAGGCAGTTTGTCCATTGTTTGCCATTTTTCCTTTTTTGCAGCTTAATTATGAATTAGCAGTATAGACATTTAATAAACCTGCATCACTGGAGGCTATCATAGCATAGTAGTAAAAAACTGGTATTTCTTGAATATACCATGAAAAAAATTCTTTTTTCAAGCTTCCCTTTACTGAACCTACTGGAGTTTTTTTTTTTTTTTTTCTGATATTGATGAACGTCCAAGCAGTTGATGTTCAGTTGTGTCCACAGTTGGATCCAGGCTGTTTGCTCAGGCCTTAAGAAGCACCTGTGTTTGAAGTGGAGTTTGATATTATAATATTTGGTGAATAGGATTTCATTGGGTACTGATCTGTGTGCAGTGAGGAAAAGGTCCTTTTACACACTACTTGTAATGGAGTGGAAAATTACATTTCCCATTGCAAGAACAGCTCCATTAGTGGAAAAGCAGATTCTCTTGCAGAGAGCTGGAATGCACCTCAGGCAGTGACGGAGTGACAGCCCAAATAATGGGAGCCTTGGAAAGAACTGGAAGATACTAAAATGAAAAAATGTTTTCCTTCATACATTGTGGTTCCTTCATAAACTTTCTGCTCATAGGGAGCAGTTGGAATTAAAACACCGAGAAAAACACAGTTTTAAGCAAGTATTTTTAAATTATTAGAAGATGAAGCTTATCCTTGAAAAAAGGAAATGTTCAGTGTAGAGTTACTACAGAATTTTAGATCATTGCTGGAGGCATGTAACCAGTCCGAAACCCTAAACCAGCTACTACATACCTTCCCCATACAAGCATCTAAGCCTATTATACCACCATTGAGTGAGTGAGTGTGTGTGCGTGTGTGTACATGTGTGTGTACATGCGCGCACATGCATGCGCATGCATGGTAGAGCTTAGGGCTTCATTTGAACCAGAAGAGAATGGCCCCATTGCCTATCTAAAATTATTTGTGTGTCTAAAAATAAAGACAAACTGCAAATGCTGGCAATCTGAAAGGCCTGGAATGGTTTATGTAACATTCACACACACATATATCAGATAAAATTAGAACTTTCTATTTATTTTAGTGATTCTGAAAGATGTCAAGGCAATAGCTCTGAAGTTCTTTGTACTTTCATAAATAGATTTTAAGGCCAGAAAGAACCATTATGATCCTTTAGTTTGACGTCCTGCATAATACAGGAAATAGAATTTCACTCAGTAATCCATGTATCAAGCCCATAACTTCTGGTGGAGCTATAGCATATCTTTTAGAAAGACAGTCAAACTTGATTTAAAGGCTTCAAGTGATTTAAAGTCCACCACTTTAAGAGAATTGTGTTAGTGGATAGTTTAAACATTGAGCTGTTAAACTGCATCTGGTCAACTTGTCCATGTTGGCTCTTTGTCTACATTGTGTATCTACTCTTTGTGGGGCAGGGGGGAGGGGGTGGTAATAGGGAGGTTAGCCTCTGCATATCTGGGCAGTGGTGAAGGGAGTGTAAATATGGCAGTGATAGTTGATGTGGGGCCTCCAATTTATTTCTCCATATTCCATTCTAAGTAGTCATAATCTAGTAACTTCGTTCTGCCACCATTCTATGGACTAAAGATCTAGGGCAGGGGTGGGAATTATTTCGGGCAGAGGGCCGCTTACTGAGTTTTGGCAAACCATCGAGGGCCACATGACAGGCAGCTCAGCTCAGTTTAATATTAATTTTCTAAACTTTTTAGGGGCCGCGTGGGCCAGATAGAATGGCCTGGCAGGCCACATCTGGCCCCTGGGCCGCATTTTGCCCACCCCTGATCTAGGGGATAAAAGGTTGTAAATGTCCCCTGAAAATCATCCAGTTCCTCAGAAAAGCTTGTTTCTTGAATCCTTAAACCCATTCTACACAGAAAAATATTGACCCAGTGATGAAAGGAGAGAAATTTTTTTAAGCACAACTGTTACAAATAATGAAGAGTCTGAACCTCAGAGATTTTCACTGACTCTTTTACTTTGGAAGATGCCTCGTATGGGTTTTCTAGTATACCCTCTGTTTTGTTAGAGAATTGATTTCTATTCTGAGAATTTTTTTGTTGCTGCATATGTGATTCTTCTTTATTATTTATTTGGCAGCATTTACTGTATTACTTTCCTTCTGCATTTGGATCAAAAGCTAGTCCTTTATTAATAAGCAGAGACTTTAATAATCAGAATAGGTCATTGCTTTTATCTACTCCTAAAAAGAACATCCTATAATTAAACTGAGTTCAAAGTGGAAAAAATCACAGATTATTTCATAACTCAGATGTGTGCAAATGAATGTACAGCGGCTGGTTCTTGAAGGGAATGAGGAGGAGGAGATGTTCCCTGGGTTCTTGCCAGTTGCTGTGATAGTCTTCCTCCATGGGATTCCTCTACCTAACAAGGTAGGAGGGCTGGCTTGTATTTATATATTTATTAGATAGATATGTTACCCTTCCCAAAAAAGATGTAGAGCAGCTTACACAAGAGATCAACATAACTTATTAAACCAGCAAAGAAGAGGATAAAATAGGAGAACAAAATAACTTATAAAAGCCAGTAGAGTATTAAAAGAAACTACAGAGCAGCCTAAGAATCCAGGAGCACCCTCAGCTGCAAACCTGAGTAACAAGGGGAAACTGAACTCCATCAAAGTTAGGTGTCCCAATCCCTCCCAGGGATGCATACCACCCACAACTCTCGCCCCTGTTTTGTCTGGATTCAGCTTCAGTTGGTTCTCTTGGTTTCATAAGCTCTCCCTTCTTCTGTTGGGTAGTGTGGCAGGACACTGTGTGTGCCTGACACTTTAAGGCACTGGAGCTGACAGCCTCCAGGTGCCTAATAACAGCAGCCATTTTGGGTTCAGGGCTGCCCATATAAACAAGGCAGTTTGGCTGCTGGAGGGCAGGCAACCACACTGCCTGGCCAGAGGTCTGCTGAATTTCATCTGAAGGTAAGGGAGGAGCTGTAGGGGATGGTAGGAGGCTCCTGGTCCTGGGTGCGACCTCAAACTACACCCTGCCAGGAGTGGGTGGCCTGGTGGGGTTCCCAGTGGCGCAGGAGCCCTCAGGAAATGCCAGGCCAGTGATCACCCTGGTGAAAGGCGGGTTGGGGCACCTTAACCCCTAGTCCTCACCTTCGGGTGGGTTGTGTTCCATCGGAGGTAGTCGTGGGGGTGCAAGCCTGAGGAGGAGAGTGGAGAATTGGAGGCCAGGTGTGGCTGAGGCCGCCTGAGCCCTGTGGGTGTTCGAGACCCTGAGCTGGAGAGTTGGGGCCAGGCACGGCTATGGCCACCTGGGCCCCCCGAAGAAGGAAGCCCCAAGACCCCAAGTAGAGGGGGCATTGCAAGCAGTGAGAAGCCCCCAGTGTGAGGGGAGGCAGCGTGAGAAGCCCCCAGTGTGTGGGGGGGGCAGCGTGAGAAGCCCCCAGTGTGACGGGGGGCAGCGTGAGAAGCCCCCAGTGAGGGAAGAATGGGGGCTCAGCCAGAGGGTAAGAGAGCCGAGTCCTGACCCCAGTAAGTCCTCCACCGTTGGGAGGCAGAGTTTGGGTCAAATATAACATCTGAGCCCTAGTTGTGAGGGGGCAGCGTGAGAAGCCCCAGGGTGAGGGGGCAGCATGGGAACTGAGAACTGCGGGGGCAGCAATGAGAAGCCCCAGTAGACACCCCAGTGTGAGGGTCAGAGATGGGGAGCCCAGTGAAGGAAGAATGGGGGCTCAGCCAGAGAGAGCGAGAGCTGAGTCCTGACCCCGATAAGTCCTCCACTATTGGGAGGCAGAGTGTGGGTCAAAGATAACACAGTAGTAGCACCCTGACCTGCTGCCCGGGGAGGGAGTGAGAGTCCCCTGTGAGACCCTGAGGCACCAGTCATGGTGTGTGGTACCCCAGCTCCCCACGTCCGTAAAGGAGAACCCAGAGAGGGGGACCCTGGGAAAAGAGTATGGGTCATACAGCGAGGACTGCCAGAGCTTCCCCTGACTGGCCCAGGCAGGGGCCAGGACCAGGATGGTCAGAAGGTCAAGGAGGCCCACCGAGAGGGACACCCCAGA
>NW_017728994.1:21737574-21747141 GCF_001723915.1 Gavialis gangeticus | reverse complement strand
TCAGGAGGGCAAGGAGGCCCACTGAGAGGGATGCCCAAGAGCCACAGGCTTGGGGTTCTGACTGGCATGGTGCGCCAGGGCTAGTGTGAGCCAAGGGGACCACACCCGAAGGGGAACTGGTGGCAGGGATATATGTGGCCCGGTATGACGGCAGCAGAGTCCGCCTGAAGGGAGGAACCTGCGTGGGGTCCTACAGTAGAATTCTAGGGCCCATCGTGTGGGACTGGCACATGTAAGCACATCATGAGGTCATCTGCAAGGCTTGGGCTGCAGTGTAGGGGAGGAATGGAGCTGCAGATAGCGCCCCCTGGCAGCAGGACAGAGAATGGGCAGCCTCCCATTTAATTTACATCTTATTAATAAATTAAGATCAAGGCATGGTGGATGAGAAGGCGGGTGGTTTGCCCAAGAACAGGTGGGTGGGCTGTGCTGAGATGGGCCCTGAGCAGGCCCCCTGTTACAGGTAGAATGGTTAACTTTTAAGACAATCTGAGAGTCCTTTATTCAACAGGGAGGACATTAATGGTTGTTTCTGAGACTAATGCCTCCCGTTGTCACCAGCTTCTACCATGATTCTCCTTATGATGTGTGCTTATGACTGGCTTTTGGTTACCTTAAATCTGGGTATCTTTCTTAATTAGTGGCTAGATGGTGAGGTCAACTGAGGTTGAGAAGGAACAGCAAATCAATTTATTGCCAATTGCCAAAGATATTCCTAGGATTCTCTCCCCACTGAAAGTAATATGGAGCAGTCTACTCTTTATAGATTCATAGATGCTAGGGTTGGAAGGGACCTCAACAGATCATTGAGTTCGACCCCCTGTCTAGGTAGGAAAGAGTGCTGGGGTCAGATGACCCCAGACAGATGCCTATCCAGCCTTCTCTTAAAGACCCCAAGGTAGGGGAGAGCACCACCTCCCTTGGAAGCCCATTCCAAATTTTGGCAACCCTTACCACTGAAGAAGTTTTTCCTAATATCTAGCCTAAATCTGCTCTCGGTGAGTTTGTGACCATTGTTCCTTGTACCCCAAGAGATGCCTTGGTGAAAAGAGCATCTCCGATCCCTTGCTGCGTCCCCCTAATGAATTTGTAGGTGGCCACAAGATCACATCTTGGGTTGATGTGTTTGTTATTTAAGTATTTGTGCAGCTTGTAGTCAATGACATTAATAAATGCCCAGTGAACTTTTCCCAAGCATGATAGCAAGGCTTGGAAGTAAGTTAGAACAATAGTAATTAAGATGGCAGTGCTGAGCTCCAGTGTCAAGGAAAGATTTAAGCATTCCTTGTCTGACCAGTGTGCCCCCCTGGTCTCGAACAGCCAATCGCATGCTGCCTTGGCCACGGGCAGCCAGTGACGGATGTACCGATGTTTCGTGTGACCCCTGAAGTAGGTCTATATCGCCTCAGTGGCTGCCCCCAAACTCGCCTGCCATGACTTTGAATATACTACCAGTGGGGGGGGGCAGCCGCTGGAGGTCCCTCAGTGGTGGGTACTCCACTTGACGGCCATCCGTGGGGCTCCACCTCCCCTACACCCCAGCCTGACACCAACCTCCAGCAGGACACCAGGTCTAGAGGTGGTCGTTCCTCCAGTGTAGTTGTGTCCTTGACTTTGATGCCTCCCTTGGGTTTCATGTCCTGAGCATTTTATGCTTGCGGTGGCCCATAGACCTACTAGTTACATAAGCTGGGCTTCTACCCCCTCCAGGACACCTTGAGAAAAGGGGGAAACAAAAAGAAAGAAATGCAAAACAGCAACAACAACAACAAAAAAAAGGAAGCCGCAACACCGGTGTTCCTCTGCCACACTCACTTCCCTGTGCGGAGGCCCCTTTAAGGCTAATAGACTCAATTCATGTGGTCTGCGCACCCCATCACCACACTCCCTCCAAAAGGGGGAAAAGAAAAATGAACAGAACAGAATTAGGGTCTGGGTGGCCTATTGGGCTCTTTCAATGGCCCTACTGTCAGGATTTGATGGGGTCCCCTCGTTGCCCCTCCTTGGGAGTTTCTTCGCCTCTGTCACTGCCAACCCGTCTTCTGTACCCAGTACTTGGGAGCATTTGGGGAGATGACATGTCATCTCCCCTGGGTCTGCTATGGCTCCTCCTTCTGGGCTGTCACTTCCTTCATGCCACTGAGTGCGGCTTGTGATGCTGCTCTCTCTTGCCGTTGCCTGCACTATTCTTCCCCCAGCATCCCACAGTCCTTGGGGCTTGAGTTCTCCACCGCCCGAGCAGAGAGCCCCTGCCTGTTGCTGCTCCCTGCCCGGATCTTTCTTCACTATGCAGGCACCAGCCACCACCAGTGCAGAGAGCCTCCGCCAGCTCTCCTGCTCCCCCTGCCCCTCCTGCGGCAATCCTTTTTGTTTCCATTGGCTGGTGATTGCCCGTGACGTCACCGGTCGGTCTCAGCTGAATAAAGGTGTGGCTTGTAATCAACACGGGCTCCCCTCTTTGTTCCTGCAATGCTGAGTGTCCTGTTGCAGGTAAGTAGTTTTCTTGTTTTTATGTTTTTAAGCATGAACCCCGCCCTCTGAGCCCCCAAGGGTGCAGCTCCAGGCTTTTTTGTCTGACCACCCTTGGGACAACCAGATTCCATTTGCAAACAAAAGTGCAACTAGGTGAATTCTGAAACTGGGCCTAACTCCCTGCTTTGGGAGTAGGCTAAGTGCAGTATCTCCATATTCCTATGGGACCTCTGAGACAGTGATGGACTAGTGCCATGGTTTTCAACTTTTTAGACTTGATGCCGTCTTTGTTAGGTTGTGGCACCCCTTGGAAAACGTCATTTTTTAGCTTTTACTCATTTTTTGACTGTGGAAAAACAACAGAGCAACTTTTCTATTGCAAAGAACTTGGAAAGACTATAGCAGGTCAGAATGTTTTTAACACTGTGGATTCCTATTTGAAATCTGTGACTCATAGAGGTGTGCAGGTGCTATGGCACCCTGGTTAAAAATTCACTGGACCAGTGACTGCTTATTAGTTTCTGGGATTACTTACTTTTCCCTTCGATTCTTTCAGCACTTAACATAATAACACCCTCTGCTTAAAGCATAGTCAGATGTGCATTTTGTCTTAATTTGAGCCAGTGATACCTGTACCATAAGTGTATGTGCATTATTATCTGAACTTTGTGTGTAGCTATCTTAGATCATTTTGTATCAAAATATGAATCCCATTTACTGTAAAATGTGGGAGTAGAAAAAAGCAGGCAAGCAACAACCTTAACAAGAAACATTTTTCTTGCAATTAAATAGCAAAAAATTACTTTAAAGCATTCAGAAACTTTTAATTGAAATAATACACCCTGATTTTATTTTCTACTGATAAGAGGGCACAAAGTGTGTGCAGTGAAATAAATATATATTTCTGGATGACACCATCTTGGCATTTCCAAGCATTCTTTTCTAAATATATTCTTTATCTGAGCTGTCTCAAAATACTTTTAATATAATTAAAAGCATAGAATGAGTGCCAGACTTGTCAATTTCAACAACAAAGTGCTGAAATTTGCAGTGAAACTGAGAGATCCATCTCCCACACATTGTAATGAATAGGTTCATAAAAGGAAAATAGTTTAATTACATTTTAGTTCATGGATTGTTAATAGGCTGGAGTATCTAAATTGAATAATGTGATTCTGGTAATAATTATGTGTAAATGAACTTGTTTAAATTATATTTTACAGCTTCTTTATAAAATTACAGCTAGAGGCAATCCAGTGATAGACAGACAAAGGCCATGCAAAAATTATCATAAACTATTAGCTTGTTTGCAAAGGGTTTTATGTTAATCTTTTAGTACTTAAAGCACTCTGCAATTAACATATCATGGGGAGCTGCCTTGCAGCAAAGGCATGCAAATTGAAGTGCTCAGATAAAAAGCCATTCACATAAAAAAAATCAAAGAAAGGGTGGCATAGCACTCAAAGGGTACTGGTTTTATATTTGAGATTAAGGAGGTGTAATGATTGTGTTATCTAACTATGGTTGTAATTAAAGCTTTTCTCCTGCAGACATGACAATAGATACAGCATTGATTTCGGTGTTTTAATTGTGAAAGTCATTTTATTTCAGGGCAGAAGATATGAATAGCCTAAATCAAAGGGCTAGAAGATTGCTTTGTTGATAGTACTTGTTCAACAGCTGCCTTGTTGCTTGATACACAAACGAGGAGAATGGTGAAAGAGATCCTGGGAGGTGCTCTGTATTGTAATTCTCCTGCTGGTTTCCTTTCCTTTTTTGAAAAAGGCAAGGATCTCTGTGTACTGATTGTAAACAAGCAGCCTTTTCATACATCACTGATGTTTTTCCTCCCTCAGTTTCCTCTGAACAAAAGAAGTCATAAAAGGCCTTGAAGTAACTTTTACTACTGCTTTTCCCAAACTACAAAAGTTTATGTAATAAAACCATCATCTGCTCTTGAAGATATCACACTTTTTGTGGAGAACAAAAGTCTCCGTGTGGCTATAATTCCTGTTATCAGAAATGTCATTGTAACAAAAAACGATGTGCTTGCAGGGAGGTTGGATTTTATTTACATTGTGTTTGTAGCCACCAAATTCCGTCAGCATAAGGTTGGGAGGGGGGACTCATCCCAATCACCATAGTAACTGTGTAGAAAAAAAATTAAGTCTGAATTACTATATCTGACTATATTTAACACTGACATAAGCAGGCAGAGGTATGCTAAAAAGGTGTTGTATTTGCCTTACTTTCTTCTACCACTAGTGAATTTATCTCATCCACACTACCAGGAGAGGGAATAATGGACTATGAAAATCAAGCAATAAGGCTAGTTGTAGCCATAGTTATAGTGGTAGAAAAAAACTGTGCTGGTTAGCAGTGTACATTTTTTACTGACATAATTGTGACCACACAACAATTATCAAAATAAAGGTACCTTATTATCACAAAGGAAAAGCAGTGCACAATAACTTCTTTATACCAATATAGCTGATCACATGCTAAGAGAATTGTACTACTTATAATTATACTGGTACAGTAAAACTGCAGCAGCTTTCTAGTGCAAGTAGGAAATGTACACTTTTATCTTTTTTTTAATTGGTCCAAAATAATAGAAGATTTATATTGGTGTAGTATAAACTAGTCCAAACTTTTTTAGGACCAATTAGAGTGGTTCAAAAAGAAAACAATGTGGATGATACTTTTATTTCCTATCCACCTCCATGTTTCCTACTTTAGACTGAGACTTAGCAGCAAATATACCATAAAATAAATTGTTTTCATGGTAAATATTTTCTGGGAGGGTGGCAAACTTGGTTACTGAGACTACACTGTTGCTTTGGTCACTGCATTTGTTCTTTCTGGAATATTGAGTTAAATTTGCAGTTTTGTTCGTAATCTTCAAAGCCCTCCATGGAACTGGTGCGAACTATGTAAGATATTGCCTCTCTCTGACTGCAGTGACAGATTCCCTTGACAGCCACATTTCACAGGAACTATGAAGCTTTCAACCTCCAGGGTAAAGCTTGTGAGAGCAGGAGACAGAGCTTTCTTAGCAGCTGGCTCAAGACCGTGAAACCTGGTTTGGAAGGAAAGTGGAATGACCACAGATTTTGCCACTTTTGAAGCACTGTAAAACTCGAACCAGCTGAAGTTTTCTGCAGCCAGAGGAAAAGTAAAATATTGTATAAGTAAAGAAAGAGGAAAAAGCCCTGGGGAAATAAAGAACAAATAAGACCATGCGTTAACTTATGTATCATTGTGCCTGAAACCTTTGCTCAGATGCACTGCATTCAAGGGAAACTTACAATTAACAGAAGTGAAAATCTCACAATAAATTTCTGAGATTTTAAGCCCTAATTCAAGAAGAAAATGGGTTGGATAATTTTTTTTTTTTTACATGTGGTGCCATAGTTATGTACAATGTTTGACAAGTGTTAAGAAATCCAAGGCAATCCCTCTGCTAAAGACTGCAAATTTTTAATTTTAGGTGAAGTCCTAACTAAACCTTAATCTTGATGTTCATTCTTATTGCTATTTTAAATTGGACATTGAAATACTAAGGAAAGGTCATTGCATATTTTTCAGCCCTGTGATTAGACAGATGATAAAGTAGCAGCTCATCTGTAACTCCCAGGAAAAGTATGAAGAGCCTTGTGATCTGGGTAAGGGTCTCTTCTGTGTTTCCTGGGATATAGACGTTGTTTTAGCTATTCAGTGGGCTTCATTTACTCATGTAGACATTTTATCTATGGTCTAATAAGTTGCTTTATTGTCAGTTTTTAATTAGAGGACTTCAAGGCAGGATAAATTCTTACAGAGGCTGTCTGTAAATGCAACATGAGCATGTACAGAGCTGTCTCATTTGGACAGTCATTCGGCTGCTTTGTCTGAATCGCACCATAGCAGGCCCATGTGCTTTTTATCTTTACTGGGTCTGAGTCTGCTATAGCACTGGCTCTTTTCTTGGCATCTCTGCCATAGTCCCTGAGCACGGGCTTTCTGTCTGTTGCTTTCTCAGAGAACGCTACTGCCTTACCCAGGGTTCCCAGTGTGCCTGGTAGTGTATGTAAACTGTACCATAGAG
This sequence comes from Gavialis gangeticus, assembly GCF_001723915.1. Taxonomy (NCBI): domain Eukaryota; kingdom Metazoa; phylum Chordata; order Crocodylia; family Gavialidae; genus Gavialis; species Gavialis gangeticus. The sequence continues at coordinate 21,740,582 of NW_017728994.1, read as the reverse complement.
CTTAAGACTTTTATGACCACCCTGAGATTGTGTTTCTTCATTTTAGGGAAGTTTTGTAGTAGAAGCAAACAAGTTTCCAAAACTAATCACTTTTAGTTAGTAGCTAATAGGAGAAGTATAGATCTAGACAAAAAATGCCTGGAGTATTTCCCTTTTTTCTTGATTCCATGCTACTTTTGAGCATCATTTGGACTTAGCATGGGGTCCTCTACACTACAGAGTTCAAAACTCTTCCTGTTCTACCACCTTTCCCTCATTGGAACATGGTTTCTTATTCAACTTCTCTCTCTGTTGCATCTACAGTCAATTTCCTTTTCCCTCAGCTAAGACTGACCCTCTGCTAAGAAAGCCATGCAATTCTGTTTCTGTCTCCTAGCCAAACTTTTTGTGTCTCTATGAGTCTTTGAGTTGCTTCCAACTCTCCCCAGTTTGGTGACTTTGGAGGCCCAGAGTTAAAAAGTCTCTCTTTTCTGCTTCTGGGGAAATTTAATTTCTCCAGACCCAAAGATAAGCTTGGATGCAAGGGTTTCTTAGGTTACAGACATCTTATGGTGCTTCTGCTTGCTTAGGAGCCCTCCAGGTTTAACAGCCTGCCACTGATGCTGGTCTGGGAAATATGTGAGTCAGCCCTGACAGTATATTGCTAACCTGGCAAACACTGAGGCATTCAAGGATGCAGCAATTTTTTAACCTTAACCAGAATCTGTGAGTAGATCATTACACTCCATAAGTACAGTTAAATGAACAAGTTGATAAATTGTTACCAAAAGTAGGCCAATGGAATGCAAACTTACTGCTTTTGACTTATGATTTTTCTTGTAAACTTAATTTGTCTACCCAAGAGAGGTCCAAGACAGGATAGTAAGTGCAGTATATGTTTTACTACTCATAGTGAAGTCACTTTTCATATTATTCATCTCCCATTTCCAGTGTATACATTATTAGAGTAGATGCAGAAGAGCTCTTAGACACAAAGTTGCTGTTTTCATCTGTATTAAGAGGAGTCTAAGCAGATAAATATAACAGTGATATGATAATAAAAGAAACATTTCTCAACAAAAATGTGACTTCAGACACCCCCATACTCTTCCCAGAGTTTTAGCTTTCTAATCAGAACACACTTAACTTCAGTCTCATGTGTGTTTATTAGAGCAGTTACATGATACATTGTTGGCATGAAGCATGTTCAGAGACAGAGCAAGGGGAAGGAGTGTTGTTATGTGGTGCTGCTGGACAAAGTTCTTAGCTGCTTTTTCGACTCTGCTAGTTGGTTCAGTCTGAACATCATATTCCTACTGATCGTAGAACCCAAGTAGCACAAAGAGGTTTATCCTCCAGAATGAAGTCAAGTAATAGTCATTTCACCCCTTGGCATATGGTCACGGTCTTCTGGAGACTAATTGTCATCCCAAAGTTTTTGCATGATTCAGAAAATCTTCCTGGAAGATTTTGCAGGGAAGATTCACTGTATGCAACAACAGTTAAGAATTTCGGGTTATTACAGAAACGTGCATGGAATAACAACAAACTACAGCTAAGGTGAATATGCAAATCTATGAGACTTGTGTACTATTATCCCTGCTTATGGTTCAGAAACATGGACTACATATGCTAGACATACAAGAGACTGAACAGCTTCTACATGAGAAGTTTGCACACGATCCTGAAAGTAAAGGAGGTTGTGATGGATCAGCCATGTCAGGAGAATGGGAGGATACCACATCCCCAAGAATATTTTGTATAGTAAGATTTGAGATTGCTCTAAAACCTGGGATCACCCTCTACGGGGGTACCATAATATGTCCAAAAATGATATGAAATCATTCAGCATCAGCAAAGAAAGCTGGGAGGAATGCATAGAATCCCGTCTGATCTAGAGGGAACATCTGACACTGGCTGCAGCTCAGCATGAAGTGGCTTTGATCCAGAGGTTGGAAGCAAAGTGATAAAGAAGAAAGCAGCATGCTGTAAATTTGGACTCCAACTTAGAGAACATCCAACAGACAGATCCATATCTGTAAAACTTGTAACAAGCTGTGTTGCCCTCGAATTGGGTTTGTCAGCCACATATGGATTAATCAGGCATCTGATTAGACCTTTTACTTGTACACCATGATCATGAGGATTGACAGTTGTCTACAGGAGAAAGTATAGCTATGTCTAAATGGGCTACTGTCCTATTTAGTTATGTGCTTAAGTGTCTTGTAGAATCAGGCCCCTGCATCAGAAGTCCAGTATCCTGAGTGTAAACATGCTTTCTGTGTGCTCCTTGAGACACTGGCTCAGCTTTTGTTTCAGGGTATGACCTTCAGAGTCTTCTGTGCCCAGAACTCCCATTTTAGGCTTCATTGCTGTAAGGAGTTGAGTACTCTAAGTCATTATGAAATAGAGCATCCATGGATGGAGTCTGTCACTTTTCAGGACTGACCTTTTTTGCTGGGAATTGAGATCTTAAAGAACTTGCCATATCAGACTTTTCATATAGGTTCTTTGGACTTCTGCCCAAATTTCACTGTCTTTCTGAGTTTTACAGAGTAGCAACTCAAAAGCATGCTTTAAAAATATTTTTTTTTCTCTGAAAGGATTTCTAACTACTATATTATTCCTGGTCTGTCATTTTGTTTTACAAGGAGTTAGACTGCCAGAAGTATAACATTGTTCAGGGTTGTGAGTGGACATTTTATATAGTACTGATACTGGGATTTGTTATTTAGTACAAGAAGCATGCACCAACTTCATTAAAGTTAAAAAAAACAAAACAAAACAAAAAACCTTACAGCTGAAATACAGTATTACCTGTAATCTTATTTTCTAAACCTGGTGTGTCTTTTATTAATCCTTCCATTTTTATTTTGCAATGTATGTGCTGATACAGCAACATTTTTGCTTTAATTGTTAACACAAATTACTTAACTCTTTTTGTTCTTCATTAACACATCATTCTTCTTAATATATACTGTAGGTTATGCAGTAATCACCTCCAGTGAAAAATTGCAATCAAGGCTAGT
>NW_017728994.1:21737238-21737500 GCF_001723915.1 Gavialis gangeticus | reverse complement strand
ATATATATATATATATATATATTTCTTTTAATTTGAAACTTTCTGTGGTATCAATGCTTTATATTTTGGAAATCATAGTTTTTCCAGCATGCAATATGGGAGAAGTTTCCGAACTTGTGACTAATATTGTTGAAGCAAAGCCTGAAACCAAAAACACAAGTAAAGATCAGCATTTAGAACAGCTGATTGCACTGGCGATGTGTAGGGGGTGCATGTGCACCCCCTGAGATTGGCCACTGCTAACACTACATCTGTAGGCAGT
>NW_017728994.1:21730922-21732238 GCF_001723915.1 Gavialis gangeticus | reverse complement strand
CTAACACTACATCTGTAGGCAGTCGCCGCTAGTTGCTGCCACCCCCCTCCCGCCACCAAGACCACTGTGGCCACCTGCAGGCAGTTGCTGCTTGGCCCATGCTCACCGATGACATGGCCCCAACACCACCACCGCCGCCGCCGCCTGCGGGCAGTCGTTGTGCCCCCCGCCAGCCTCAGGAGGCATTCGGCATTCATGGCTGATTGGGAAAGTAAACTGCTTTAGGAAGATTAATTAGCTTGTAATTGGGCAAAGCAAAAAAATACAATACATTTTTGGTGTGCCTGGAACCTCTGTCTTACTAGGAAGTTTGTTTTTACAGTTAATTTCAGGTCTGGAGTAATACCAAAAAAAAATGACAAAATGTTACCCCATCTTTCAGAATAAGGCCCTCTAATGGTTAAGATGATATGAAGTCATCAGGTTGAATCCACTAGAAAAAGTAAACTCTTCACTGATTCTATATATTCAGTTAACTGCAGTGACCAAAAGTATTATCTTCCATGTATTAAGGTGATTTTGAACATGAGTCTCACTTGGTGTGGATGTGATTGTTGTTTGTATTTATTAGCTCTAGGCTGGACTTGTAACTCACTAGCCCTTGGTTCAGCTAAAAGGGCATCAAGAATTGTTTGGAGTAACAGGCCACCTCTTAAGTAAAGCAAGCTGAAATCAACATAAACCGATGGGTCTGCAAAAATGTGGAATGGTTCCATGTCTCTACATGAACATATATCAAGGACTTGGTATGTTGTGCATACCATGTGCTGGGCATGGGAGAGTTCTTAAGTTTCTAAAACTGAGATGGCTCTTTATTAAGGGAGTGGTTTACAGAGATGCTGCATCTGTAGCTAATAAGGCTGTGTGAAACGGCTCTGTTCCAATTCAGATTTGGATTCAGTCATTTTGGAAGAACAGTGATTCCATTCAGTGTTTTGGATTGCTGTCCCAATTTGATCTGGCTGAAACTGTTTTGGAATTTTCGTGCTGTTTCAGAGATTCGCCCATAGACTATAATGGAGAATCACTAAAATACTTATAACTTTGTCATTTTTTGGCTGATGTGGGTGGAACTTGCAGGGACGATAGCCTCTTCTGAGGGCATGAAGCCTGCCAAGTTTCAAGGAGATAGGTGCAGGGTTTTTTTTAAAACTGCAGTTCAAACTGTTCAAAGTAAAACTCATATTACTTGCTGGCAGCAGCAGCATACTGTCATCCTGCATGATCTGGGGGCCTGCACCCCCTAGGAGGGCTGTGGGGCTGTGCCAGATTTCTCCAGGGGATGGCTAGGACTGGTGCTCAGCAAGACTGGTGCT
>NW_017728994.1:21723686-21725922 GCF_001723915.1 Gavialis gangeticus | reverse complement strand
TTTTTTTTAAAACTGCAGTTCAAACTGTTCAAAGTAAAACTCATATTACTTGCTGGCAGCAGCAGCATACTGTCATCCTGCATGATCTGGGGGCCTGCACCCCCTAGGAGGGCTGTGGGGCTGTGCCAGATTTCTCCAGGGGATGGCTAGGACTGGTGCTCAGCAAGACTGGTGCTGCTGCTGGCCCCAGCTGGTAGTGGCAGAATGCTGTCATCCCGCGCACAGATCTGGGGGCCCACATCCCCCAGGAGGGCTGTGGGGCTATGCTGGACTCTTCCCACAGTGCGCAGGCCCCCAGATCTGCACACGGGATGGCAGCAGGCTGCCACTGCCAGCTGGGGCCAGCGCCTGCACTGGGTTTTTTACAGTGCTCGGCATGGGCTGTGATGAGCAGACATGGGTGGTGGCACTGGCCCCAGCCGTGATCATCCCACATGCAGATCTGGGGGCCTGCACCCCCTGGGAGGGCAGCAAGGCTATGCTGAACTCTTCCTGGGGACATGGGCCTCTGGATCTGTCCGTGGGATGACAGCAGGCTGCCCTCCCTCCCTCCCCCAGAGCACTGGGATTGGAAGGGACAGATCACAGGCACTGGCCAGCTACAGATGTCAATATCAGACCAGTCTTTCCACCCCCTCCTCCCCCTCCCTGTTCTTAGTTTTTGTTTCCCTGCAAGTCCACAAAATTTTCTGAAATGTTTCGGATGCTTTCGTTTCATTTTGGAGCTTTTTCTTGGTCTCCCATTCGGATTCGGTACTTTGGGTGCCAAAACGGGCTGAAACACCTGCAAAATGAAACAGCTGCTGAAGTTTCACACAGCCCTAGTAGCTAACTTTTTTGTAACGTGACTATTGATTACATTCATGGTGCCTCATTATATGTATCACTCCAAAGTCCATGCAGGGTTATTATATATGTTGTGTCTTTCCAAGCATTTACTTTTTTGCTAAAGTCAGGATACTTCCCGTTAGCATGCTCCATTCAGTCTTCTAGGCAGCTGAGATGGTACCTTGTACTAGAAACCTAAATGGCGGGGGGAGTACAGTGAAAAATCTGCAGTCCAGCATGGGTTTCAAGTTCAGGAATGAACCAAATGCTTCCAGAAAGAAAAGCTTGCCTGAATACTTTCAACAGGAGGAACGCAACTGTTCTGTGTGTTAACTTCAGATTCTGTTTAGTCTGAGAGGAACAAAGCAGTCATTGGAAAAGACAGACAATATCCTCCCCCACACCTAGCAGCACAAAAGATGGGTGGCGCTATTATAGTGGAAAACCTGCTCTGTTCAGCTCCATATAACATGTCTCATTTAAACAGAGCAGAATAGACATCTCTGAGTATGCAGAAATGCACTTTTGAGCTAAATAGCAACATTGTGCTGAATCCTTCACTACTCACATTTATAATAGCAATAGCCTAGGGAGTAAACTGTTTATTTATCAATTGTTAATTGAGTTGATGTTTACTCATTATTGCAAACAGATGATTAATTTATAGTAGAGTTTTATTACTATGATAGTGAAGAGATCATTAGAAAGAAGGATTATAATAGAGTTCTCTGCACTTGTGAGCCTAGTAATAAAGATTGACTAATATAATTAGATACAGCTTTATAAGAAATACTATTAAGTTGAGTCTAGATTTTATTTAAATACACTGGCCTGTTATCTAAAACTTATTAGCAGGGTATATGGGTTAAGTAGAACCCCTGCCTACACTGTTTGCTGTCTCATTCTGAGATTAAAGTAGCTCAGTACTTGTTGGGTAAATTGCAGTATTACTTTGTATCCACAAATACCATTTCTATTAAAATCCTCCCCCTCCCTCTCCACTTAAAATAATTATTGCAAGCAAGAAAATATATGACTTTTAGCCATTGGTTTTTAACACAAAATGATTTAGAACCTGAATGTTGATTATCAGTTGACCAAAATTAAGCAGGGAACTGGCAGTAGGCTCCTTCATTTGATGAGCCTGGCATGTGTTTGCATAAATCTATTAAACAGAAGTTTGAGTTAGAATTTTGTGGGATCATAATATCACTCCTAGGATGTGTTTTACTTTGTTTTTCCCTGTAAAATCCTGTCTCCTTTCATTTCTTTACTGAGTTTCCAAGGGAATTGAGAATAAAGAATGACAGCTAAATTTGGGTGGAACCAATACTTCTAGCAGAATTGGTGAATAAGCTTCCTCTGTACCCCTCATAGATTCATAGATTAAGGGTCGGAAGGGACCTAG
>NW_017728994.1:21722064-21723675 GCF_001723915.1 Gavialis gangeticus | reverse complement strand
TCCCTTGATTTTAGTGCCTCTGCAAGCTGACCTGAAAATTGGTGGAAGGGATCTAAAACCTCCTTTCCCCCAAAAAGCAATCCTTCCCTTCTTTGCTGAGGAGTTGTATGTATCCTTGGTGAAATGAATTACCAGTATTGCATGTTGTTTTAATCATTATCTTGCCCAAACATGATCACAATATGGAGAAGAATCACCACTTGCCCTTGCATGTGAAGGTGTAACAGAAACCCACAGAGAAGGCCAGTGTGGCTATTCTGAAGGAGTCTGGGAAAAGGGGTTGTTGACACAGCCTGTAGCTCCTTGCTTATAGAAACAATGTTCCAGTGATCATCAGTTTGCACTTCATGACAATGCAGAACAGCTTCCTAACATTACCTTAATAGTTTGAACAGGCAAATTTACTTTGTCATAGAATTAAACGTAGAGCTAGTTGGAAGCATTTCTCAAACCTCAAATACTCAAGCCAGCATTCAGATTCAGGAAAGCTGATTGTGGTGAATGCTTGTCACTTATTAAGATTCGATCTTTCATGGGTGAAAGTGACTTTTTCTGGTCCCACTTGTTTTCCCCCTCTGAAACCAACAGCATACAAATTCTTGATGTACCAAAATGGTCATATCATGAAAAGTGCTGAGCATGAACTGAAGATCTGTGCTTGCTAAGAATCCGTATGCATCAGACCTCAAGAGAGCAAAAAGCATTCACATGCTCAGCTGAGGCTTGAAACCCTTATAATACGTATAATGGAAAATGAAAAGTTCCTGCCCTGTGGGTGGAAAAGGCTCCCACAGGGATGCGCAATCACTGCTGTGCTGCTCTGTTTGCTGTGTGCTCAGTACTCAGATGCACAATATTCTTCACTGATTAAAAAAATATAAGAAGTCTGGTGTTACACTACTACAAAAAAAAATTATTCAAGTGTTTTAGATTTTTTTTTAAAGTCAGTGTGCATGTGTGTGCCTGTGCCTGTAGGTCCTTCTCCCCTAGACAAAGAGAGTTGGAATTGATTTATTTATCTTATTTAGCAGTTGAAAAGGCACTTGGGAAAAATTCAATATAATTGCTGAAGTCTGAAAATAATAAACTGGGACTTATAATCCGGTTTTAGATCCCTTCCACCAAACAGTCATCCACAGAAAAGTATATGGGAAATGGGAGGAATGTAAATGGCTGTGAATAACCTGAGAAAGGCAGGAAGGATTTATAATGGCTAAAAGTAGCACGGAGGGACTCTGGACATTTTCACTGAGAGTTTCCACAACAAGGTCCTGTGATTTTGAGTCTTGGTACAGCAAGTGCAGACAACTGAATTGATCTCAGTTGATATGGTAGGGCAGAGGGTGAAGAAATGTCAAGTTAATCCTTAATCACAAGCTATTAATAAATCACTTCTCTAAATATGATTTCTCTTTTCCATACAAAGTTAAATTTTTTTGAAACATTTTTGGGGAAAAAACATATCTTTTGAATGTTTTGTATATGTGTGTTTGCAAGATTTTACAGTATTGCAGTTGTTTTTTCTGGCACTTAGTCCCAGCCCTGTCAATTTGGCTGTGCTTGGTCATAAGTCATCATCTGCAAAATCGCCCTGTCACCTGCTCAACCTCT
>NW_017728994.1:21714847-21717064 GCF_001723915.1 Gavialis gangeticus | reverse complement strand
ATTTTTGGGGAAAAAACATATCTTTTGAATGTTTTGTATATGTGTGTTTGCAAGATTTTACAGTATTGCAGTTGTTTTTTCTGGCACTTAGTCCCAGCCCTGTCAATTTGGCTGTGCTTGGTCATAAGTCATCATCTGCAAAATCGCCCTGTCACCTGCTCAACCTCTGATACGTTGCATGTGGAACAGGCAAAGATACTGCTCTAGGTTCCCTCCAAAAACAAAATTTGAGAAAGAATGGGGTTGGGCAAAATATAAGGAGTAAGAGAGAGAGTGCAAAGATTAATATAGGGCTTAAAGGAATAAGGGCTGAGTCTAAGGGATCGAAAAGCTAATATATGGTAAAAGACATTTGAAGAAGTGATGGCAATCAGCTCAACAGAAAAGAAAGGGACCATGTGTAAAATGAACCATGGCCGTTTTTACAAAGCACCTACATTTCCTTTGCCCTTTTGTGGCTTTTGCTCAGAGTTCTAGGGAAGTAGTTCTCAAATTTTTTTTTTCCACAGACAACTTGAAAATTGCTGAGGGTTTTGGTGGACCATTTAAACTTTTTTTTGTTCAATAAATCAAAGCACACAACTCATATTTTAATATCAGTAATCTTACCTTACAAGTACAGATATTCTCAATTGTTCCGCAACCTTTCTGCGGACCACCTAAACATAGCTTGTGGACCAGTGGTGGTCCGCAGACCACAGGTGGAGAGCCTCTGTTCTAGAGGAACCTAAATCCTTTTTTTTGATGGAAATTCCTAAAAAACTAATGTCTCTCAATGGAAGAGTTCTGAATTCACATGGAAACAACTCAAGTTCATTTCTGCTAGGTGGCCTGTAAAACTTAAACTCTGGAGTGGGTAGGTAAAATTTTGCTCTGTATGAATAGGTGCAGATTCTGGTGTTTGAAGATAAACAGATGTAACATAGTTTAAAGATAACTACCCTTATGCTAGGTTGTTCCATAATTGTTCCATTGTTCCTCAAAACATCTGGAACTGGTCACTATCAGAGTCAGTAGGCAGTTAAATAAGACCGTGAATCTGATCCAGAATGGCAGTTCTTGAGTTTTTTTAAACCTACAAGTTTCATGTAAAGTAGAAACTAAACACTTCTTGGGACTGTTGAACATACCAATATAAAAGAAGAATTGAAAAAGATGAAAATTTGTATCTGTGTTACTTTTCTGGGCATCTATTCCTTTGGGCTTAGCTGCTTTCTCATTTGACTTAACTCAGTACATATACTTTGCGGACATAAATAAGCACAAATGCAGGCACAAATTTTATAGAAATTTGTAAAATCTGTATGCAGCACAGTATGAAAAGCTTGGAGGCTGGCCAAATCTTTTGAATAGATTTGACTAATAATATAATTCTGTGACTAGTTTCCTCAGTCCCAATGTCAAATGAATACAATAAATACGTAAATCATCTAAAAGTCTGGACATTTTCATTTAGGTTCGTTACCCACATTTAGTCTCAAGAAGTAAATTTCTTCATTGTTCGTTCCTCTTTACATTTTCTAAACATACTTCAAAGTAGAATTTTACTGAAGAATATACAGTGCTTCAGTTGGATAAGTCCTACAACAAGTTTAAGTAAAAAAGAAGTGTGATACAGCTGGTGTACTTAAAGCATTTGGTTGACAGCCATACAGATATTATAATAAAATTGTAATTCATTGAACAAAGCTGTATACTGAGGAAACTGAAGTCTCTGTTGGAAGTACTCCACAGTTTCCCAGCTGTTGTCTGTTTTCTTCACAGAAGGAGGGCTTGAATCACATTCTAACCCTTCAAGAATGTATGGTGCACCAGATATATTGTGTATTTTATTCTGGACTGGAAAATGACGCCAATGTAAACTGCACTTATTGCTGGACCTTTTCATTTCTCTGACATCATTTATCTGCTTGTCCCATTAAAAATAACAATGATGATTCAAAAAGAGTTAAAATGGGAGTCTCAAGTAAGTATGTCTGTTTATTTCTGTAACCTGTAGCCTTGTTTATACTTTTATGATATTTCTTAAAGGAAATGAAAATTTTAAGATGAAAGTCCTTGAAAGAAAATGGAGAACATCTCTGAAAATCCCAGGACATGTGGACAGCATGTATATTGTCTGCATTCCACGCTCACTGTGGCATGTTTTTTTTCAACAGTTTGTCATACAAATCAATTGGGTAACTGCCTGGAGCAGCATCATTAGACTATTACTTT